>NC_092590.1:20277500-20595000 GCF_047663525.1 Anas platyrhynchos
ACTTCTTTTCCAGGCTTTACTCCTACCTCTGTAATTTCTTGAGGAAAGAGAGATTTTGTTGTTGTTGTTGTTTTTTGTTAATAAAACACTTTTGAAATTCATATGTGTCACTGTACACCAGCTATGTTCATGTAAAATATCTGTGAGGCTAGTTCCGTCACCATAGACTCCAGATAGCTTTGGAGTGCAAAGAAACACAGTTCACCAATGAGAAAATAAAAACCAGTCAGGAATATGAAAGTTCTGATTGTTGTGGAAATCTGGTTGGAAAGCTGAGCGAAGAAGAAGCTGTCCATGCTGCCATTTCCTGCTACTGTCACCTCAGAGATTAAAGGTAGCATAAAGAATTTGAGAACCCAAGCAGAGGTCATATTGGAGAAGATTGGCCTACATGCTCTGGAAAACATGGAACTACAAAACCCTGGAACGCATTAGGAAAAACTAACGCTTCTCACTTCTGATCTTCCTACTTTCAACTTGCTCAAACATATAAACCTCTTCCTGTGTCCTGTCTTTCCTTCCTTTGATTTCCTGTTTTCATTCTTTCTTTTGAACTCATTGCTTCTTCATTTGCAAACATTCTACCTTGATCTTTATATTTACTAGACAGAGCAAAGTCTGGGTAATTAAAAGTCAGCATCTTACTTTTTTTAGTAATTATGGCACCCCTAGTATCTGAATTCAAAGTTTATGACCAAGGGCTTTTGGGCCAGCTTTCCTATGTAACATGGATAAAATGGTTTGAACCTTCTTGAACTTAATCTACCAGACATTTAAGATTGATCCCTGTGTCTTATCTAAATATGATCTGTAATTCCTACGGATATGAGTAACTCCTCAAAGGCACATGGCAAATATAACCAAAAGGAACACAACAGCCTATTTAATGTTTTAAACACATAGTGCTAAGATGTCTGCAGTATCACTGAACTAGCATCTGATATTATCATTAAAATACCATCTAAAAATTCTGTGCCCAAAATAAACAGATACTTTTGAATACTCTCTCAGTGTCTCATCTTTCTATTTTCATATGGTGTTTTGATTATAAAATTCATAATATTTTTGAGTGACATTACAAAATCTCTGATGAAATGGATAGTTCTGTCTGTGGAGTCTGTAGCACAGATGTGTATAAATAACTTATGTAGCATAAGGTGGGTACTTGGAGTCTGAGAAAAAATAAGTAGATGAATATTAATTTAACATTACCTAGCTTATGCATTGCAGCGTGTATTTCCATGGAAAAAAATAATGCAATTGATGATTTGAATATTGTACCATGCACAAGAATATCAAATTAAAGCTGTATGGTTAATGCTCTGGGAATTATATTCAAATTAACAATATTACTGTATTACATGGATATTATTTTATGCAAAGACAACTTTTTGTGTGAATAGTGAAATTTGAAAAGTGTATGCATACAAACATATGGAAAATAAGGGTCTTCAGTTTTCCTTTTTTATATACAGTCTTGATTAATGAAGCAGTGGTTCTGGCAGCTGCTGTGGTGGCTGGCTGGTAGAGGGATGGGGAATTTTGGCCAGTAGGTAAAGCAGCCCCCCCTGCTCCAGGTGGGCAGAAACACCCACCCAGGGGGCCACCACCATGTCTGGCGCCACTGTTTCTAGGGCCTTGGTACAAAATATCTGATGCTGTGGTGGTTTTACTCAAGTGGGCAGCCGAGCTCCACCACAACCACTCTCTCACTCCCCCTCTCCTCAAAGAGGAAGGGGGAGAAAAATACAACACAGAGAACTCAAGGTCTGAGATGAGAAAGGTTTAATTAAAGGGAAAGGGAATGGGGAGAAAAAGAAACAAAAGAAACAGTAAGTCTCCGCGGAAGCACAGAGAGAGGGAAAAAAAAAATATTCTCTACTTCCCATCAATGAGCAATGTTTGGCCACGTCCTGGGAAGCAGGGCCTCAAAACGCGTAGTGGTTGTTCAGGAGGAACAGCCCCCTCCCCCACGAGAGCCCCCCTTTTTATTGCCAAGTGTGACATCAGGTGTTCTGGAATGTTCCTTTGGTTGGTTTAGGTCAGCTGCCCTGCCGATATCCCCTCCCCATCACTTGCCCACCCCCAGCCTGCTGGTTCTTGGGGGCTTGGAAGGAGTCCTGATGCTGTGCCAGCACTATGCAGCAATAGACACAACACTGGAGTGGTATCAGTGCTGTTCCAGCTACAAGTGCAGAGCACAGCACTGTGTGCTGCTGTAGGGAAAGGTGACTCCAGCTCAGACAGACCCAACACAGATGGAGACATTCATAGAATCATAGAAACAGAAGGTTAGAGAGGACCTACAAGATCATCTAGTTCAACTGTCCTATCACTAAGCTACTAAATTGTATCTTGTAGCACCTTGTCCAAGCACTTCTTGAACACCGCAAAGGACGGAGACTCCACCACCTCCCTGGGCAATCTGTTCCAGTGCCTGACTACTCTGAGAGAAGAAGTTTTTCCTGATGTCTAATCCAAATTTCCCCAGGCACAACTTGTGGCCATTTCCTCAAGTCCTATCATTAGTTATCTGAAAGAAGAGGCCAACCCCATTCTCATCACAATCTTCCTTCAGGAAGTTGTAGAGTGCCATAAGGTCTCTCCTGAGCCTCCTCTTCTCCAGACTCAACAACCTGAGCTGCCTCAGGTGCTCTTCCTAAGACTTGTGCTCCAGGCCCTTCACCAGTTTTGTTGCCCTTTTCTGGACACGCTCCAGGGTCACGATGTCCTTTGTGTGATGAGGGGCCCAAAGCTGAACACAGCGCTCAAGGTGCAGCCTCACCAGAGCTGAGTGGAACGATCAGTGGAGAGGGGAACGATCGCCTCCCTGCTCCTGCTGGCTGCACTATTTCTAACGCAGGCCAGGATGTCATTGGCCTCCTTGACCACCTGGGCACACTGCTGGCTCCTGTTGAGGTCAGCACTGATCAACACTCCCAGGTCCCCTGATTCAAAGATCAAAGCCGAAATTCCTTTAAGTGGTATATTCTTTACTGCAGCGCTGGATGCACGGGGGATCTCTCCATCTATCGTGCATACCCAAAGCGGAAAGCAGTCTTGAATTTATACAATCAATCTATCAATATTCTACAAGCGCCTATACATATTCATCACCTATCCCTGCCTTCCCTCGCTTCTCATGCTAATTAGCCTTTTGGCACCTTGTGCCTGCATAGAGCCTCCCAAGAATTGTGGGCAAGGGTCTTTGGGACGTGGGCAGTGGTCTTTGGGAGGAAGACCCCGAGTCTTCCTCACAGTGTACTTTTCACCTTTGGTCAGGAATCTGCTGAGCTGGCATGTTTCTTAATTGCAAGAGCTGGTTGTTGCTAATTCTTCCGTTTGTTGTATCTTTATAATGAATTCCAATGTCCAGTTTTGAGATTTATAGTCCTTACATTTGTTTCTCTGTCTGTCTGCCGCTTCCTTATCATGAGTTCCAGTGTCTCGTTTCGAGATATACAGTCCATGTCTGGGGATTGTCCTTCCCTCCCCAGTGCCTCCCCAACACCTCCTTAATCACCCCTTCTTCTTCACAGTTTTGTAGCCACTCTGCCCCAAGCCTATAGCACTCCATGGGTTTATTCTGTCCAAAATTCAGGACTCAGCGCTTGGCCTCGTTGAACGCCATCCCATTCGCCTCAGCCCAGCCAGGGGACACGAAATCCCCCCCCAGCCACCCGCCAATGCCCACCACCACCACCAAAATGGCGCCGGGGAGCTCCCCCCAGCACACGGCGCTGCGAGCGGGACGAAGAACTACATCTCCCAGGAGCCGCCGCGCCCCGAGGGCGATGCGATTGGCCGGGCCCCGAGCCCAATGAGCGCGGCGGGGAGGTGGGCAGCGGTGCCGCAGGTGCTCTGCCCGCTGGAGGCCAGCGGCCGGCGGGCGGGGGGAAAATGGCGCCGGGCGCCCGGCGGTGGCAGCGGCTGTGGGTGCCGGTGCCGCACCCGCCGGCCGGGAGCTGCCTCCTCTTGCTGCTGCTCCTCCTCCTGCTCCTCTGCGGCCAGCTCGGGGGAGGACAGAAAAAGAAGGAGGTAGAAACGGTCGCTTCTTTCGCCCTCCGCTTTGCCCCCACGGCTCCGCTCCTTCCCTGACACCCCGGGGGAGGCTGCCTGCGGGGCGGGGGGCGGCTGCTGCGGCCCCTGCCCGGCCCCACCAGGAGCTGGCGAGCGAGCAGCAGGAGGGAATTAGGGGGAAAAATTAAAGAGAAATGGAAGGTGCCGGCTCGGAGAGCCCCGGCGGGTGTGTCCGTGTGCCGCTGCGGGTGCTCAGCCTGCTCGGGGCATCCTGGGGGTGAGGGGGGCACGGAGGAAGGGGCAGCTCGCGGTTGGTTTCAGCAGGAGGCCTTCATCAACTCTGTGTTTGTCTTATTCAGGTTTTGATGCTGCTGCAGGTTGATGCACTTCATCCTGTCTTGCACTCAGTTTCAGGCCAGGCTCTTGCATACCCATCGCTAGGCCAGCCAGTAATAGCATCTCCTTACGCTTTCTCTGTAACTTCAAGGGGAAAATAACTTTTCACTGACCAGTGAATAACCACAGACTGCTGCTGTGCTGTAGAGCTTTATGATTCAATTAATTTATTTGCATCCCTTATTTTCTGTTAGAATAACCAGACTTGTACGTGGTGGTAGAAAAGGAAAGTTTTGCTAACAAATCATCTCCTTCAACTATATAATCCAGAAGAGAGAACAATCAGAAATGTTGGGTTTGATGTAGGTTATTAAGGTATATAGGTCAAGAAAGTAAAAGCCCTAATGTAGTCTGTAAAATCCTGATTTAAATATCAACGTAGTGGTCTGACTTTGTGGACTTACCGAGTTAAATAACAATCTTGGAAGTTGAGATAAATCATTTGAGTGTCAAGGTAGAAAATTAACACCTGAACTCTACATGTTCCCTTTTTTTCCGCTTGCTTTTTTTGTTTGTTTGTTTGTTTTGTTTTGGACAATTTTCTGCAACTGGAAAGAGTAGGCAGTCTTCTGCTATAATTAACTTTTTTTTTTTCAAATTTTTTTTTTTATTTTTAATAAAATGTTTGATGTTTATCACTATTGATCCTCCCATGCTGTGATGTACTGGCTTTGCAACTTTTGTTGACAATTTCCTGTGGAGCTTGGTAGCTGTGCTACCAAGATAGTCGAAATAATTTTTATTTCTTTTTAAATGGAATCCGTTCCTGGCAATAAATAATGGCAAATTAAAATGGCCATCTACAAATGCTTTCTATAAAGTTTAGCAGTTTTACTGAAGAGATAGCAGGTAACAGGATTAAAACAGACATGTTTTGGTAGTACTATTCAAGGTGGTATTTCTCTTCTGAAAAGCTTGTTGCTTGATTTCTTTCTTCTTTAACCTATTTAATTGGTGAGCTAATGCTTAGTATTCTGCATAGTTTTACCTCCACTTTTCAGTCCTGTTTAAGCCTTCTGCTCATATAGACAGAGCATTTAACTAGTGTTATGTAAACATACTGTATCTACAGCTACATCTTTACAGAAACCACTGCAACATTGTAAGCACTTTCCTCACCCTAAATGCAAACTTAAAGTGTAACATAGTGATTTTCAGGGTTTAATCAGTTGAATAAATATTGTCTCTTTGTATGTTTCTGTATAATATATGTTACAGCTAAAGCCAGGCTTCTTTTCTTGCCTTGCTAACTACATATAGAAAACTGCCCAATATATGTGGGATAGGGGGAGGTATACCTCTATGAGAAACACAAAACTTGACCTTTCTCACAGTAAGCAGTTTGGAAATAACATGTACAAAACATTGTCAGGATAATTGTCTAAATTGAAAGAGCACAGAAACTTGTGCTATGGGAGGTTGGGGTTCCTGGTTTGCAACGCTGTCTGTAAGTGTAGTTGCAAAAGGCAAAGGTGATGGAGGTTAAGTGAGTAAAATGAGCCTGTTTTTCTACACAAAGACTGACAAGATTGCTGTAGCTTTTGTAGAAGTTGGAAAAATAGTTGAACATACAGTGAATTCTTGCAAAGTGAACCTTCAAGAGAGAAGTTAATGTAGTAGGGTTAAAATGCCTATCTTGGGAGATAAAAAGATGTCACATCTCAGATTCCTTTTTCTTCCTTGCTTTGTGTGTGCATTTCTTGGAGGTGATTGTATGGAAGGAGAGGTTAAGGACTAGAGAAAGGAAATGTCTTTCCCAATCAACTTTTTTGAAAACCTTGAGTGCTTGAAAAAGTACTTCAAAATGAAATACTTGAGAAGAACTCGAGGTGTTGATATTGGATCGTAAGCAAAGAAAGGAACCTTGGTGAAGGCAATGATTTTTATTATTATTTTTTCTTTTAAAATGTCAGCTATGTAGAAAATTATGTATAAATTGGTGTCTGGATTGATTGCTTGAGTGTGTAAGATGGAAATAATGACTGCAGAAAAAAAGAGGACTGAGTTAAGCTATTAAATGTGTTTCAAGGAATTACTGCTAGCAAGGAAAGACAAATAGAGGAAACTAGAGAAAACTGGCATAACTTTGTGTCACAGATTCATTGTATTGATTGGTAAATACTATGTTATATCTGTGTTTAGAGTGGAAAATACTAGGTCTTAAACTGCTGAAATACTGTGCAGCAAAATATTCTGAATGATAAATACAGAAGCCTGTTGAGTTTCATCTTAAAAAAAAGAGAGAGACAGAATGGTTTTGAATTAGTTTATAATTAGTTCTGTGGTGTCATGGAAGTTATAAAATAGCAGCATGAATCCATAAACCTATAAACAGTCTTTTTGCTTCTCTTCAATCTGTCTATTCATTCTTATGTATTGTGGACACCCAAGACAGCTTTTGCCACTATTGAAATATGTAGAAACTATTTAACATGCCCAAAGGTAAAATATTTTAACTTGGAACTTAGATGAAGACCAACATCGTATCTTTCTCACCAGTCTCACACCTAAAAGCAGTCTTTACAAATTTAACTAGCTCTACAATTTTAATTCTGGTGCTGAGCGGTACCTTTAAGTAAAGAGAAGCAAAAAAAAAAAAAAAAAGTTTCTGATTTTCTGATTGTGGAAATAGCAGCAAGTGACTGAAGAAGTGGTTTTTCTTCTGGCAACTCTGTTTGTAACTTGAGAAAATAACTGTTTCCACAGTATGAGAGATAATATAATTGTGCTTTAATATAAGCATTTTTCACTAAGGCATATTCTTCCCAATCCTTTTATGTTCCTTATGTGTCTTTTACCTACTTAAAATTTGTGTAACTATTAAAAACTGAAAGAAATCAGAAAATCAGAATGAGACTATTACAACTTGAAATATACCACTTCGCTTTTTATTATAAGTTTGCACGGGTAATTTAGATTTCATGTTGCTTTAATATCATTCACTGTATTATGTCCAAATGGATACATTCGTTTTGGACTGAAGTACCTAAAAGTTAGATGTTGGTTTTGCAATATTATGAACTTTACTTTGTATACAAAATGCTTATTTTTGAGCTTTCAGATGGATGATTCAGAAGCTTAATTAAACCACTGATACGCAATTGGAGTAGTTGTTTTTCTGTAGGTAAGTTTGTCATTACTGCTAATTCAGACATGGGGAAGCTGTCTTTTTATTGCATATCAGCTTCATTTAGGTTGAAGTATTTTGTTAAGCTAAAGTCTACTGAAAAAGATGCTGTTAAGGTGTAATGATGTTATAATCACTCTTCTGTACTGTAAGCTTTTGTAATGGTTTCCTTTGCCTGAGTATTTCTGAAGTGTTTAAAGACATGTATACTTATTACGATTACCTACTTCTTCCTTCTTACTTCCCTCACCCCTTCCCCAATTGTATATACAAATTGTGACAAACAGCCGACAAACATCTTACCTTATGTGTCCTCATAAGTCTTCAGTTGTGGTGATTCTAGAACTTATGTAGCCTATTACAGCATCTTACTGTTATAAAAATACTTTTTTTGGGTGAAGTTCTAATCAAAACTTCTGTGTTTAGTGTCTGTATTTTTGAGTCAGTTACTTCTTGTCCTCATGATGACCATAAAGATAATTTTTTGATAGTCTTCTCCATTTAGACAGAGACTAAAGGTAGCATTTGACAGTTCTTCTGGGACGTATTTTCTTAAAGGCTATGAGTTCTAAAGGTGATGGCTTTCCTGAGAGAATCTTCTCTGAGCTTACTTTGTTCTGTGTGAAATTAGCGGGGATAGATTGGCAAGATCCTCTTGCTGCCATGTGTTCTTGTTTTCCTTTGGATTTGCGTAGTGAGCCCATCTCTGTTATTCCAGGTTCTCGATGATTATTGGTGTGTTCCTTCCATTGCAGCCAGGATAGGACATCTGTTTGAAAATTCCTTTCTTAGACCAACTTATTGTGATTGTCTTTTGTTGTAAAAGTAGTGAAAGTCACCCTTGCAGGGTCTTCCCACCATGCAGCAAAACCTGCCACCTTTGGTTGCCATTGCTCCAACGTGGAAAGGCAATGCGAGTTCCTGCCTCTTGTCTCCTAATGCTGTTCTCAGAGTAGTATTAATTTCTTCTGATCAGCATTCTGCTTGCCTGTTTAATTTAAAGAAAGAAGTGGTGAGAAACGTGTAGTAGAGCCAGTGGAGAAGGAAAGAAGCAAATGTTAGAAGAATAGTCTTCTTCTGAAGTAATACTGATTCTACCTTGGGCATTCTGTTACTGCAACACTGAGCAGTCGGTGTTGGAAGAAAACAGTAAAAAGATGTATGAAGAATTAGAAGTATTTAGCATGTTCAATGGCATGCGCGGAATAAAGGACAGATTCTTGACCTCTTGATACTTTTATTTTTAAAAACAAAATAGTAATAACTAAAACTCATGTTTCATCTCTCTCTCTTGAAATTTTATTTAACATGAAACTTGAGTATAAAAGACTTCTTGGTATTCTAATCAATAAAGCGTTATGTTTGGTCTCCAGACTGCGGAACACTGCATGTTTTTGCTTTTAAAACAGCATGCTGGAAAATGTTTGACATTTATACCAAGTCACAGGCTCCTCTTTTAAAGCTTTATTAAAAATTAAGATCTGGCAAAGGTTGAATCTTTGAAGGGAAATTCAGTCCAGGTTATAGATTGAGCTTCAGGTAATCTTAAAGCTGTATTTAAAGTGGAAGGTCTATATCCATTTGGGTAATTTGGCATTTTATCTTTTGTTGCAGCAGGGAGAGAAGAAGCTTTTTCAATTAATACTTAGAGCATTAAAGTAACTGTCCTGGTTTTGAAGTGAAATAAAAGCAATAAATACAACCTGAAAATGTAAATGTCTTTGAATACAACTCTAAATGTTGTTTCTTGAATCTGTCCTAAAAGGAAAAGGAATGGGGCTGGGAGCATTTGCAAGAATTATTTGTTTTCTGCTGACTTCTTTTAAAGCCACAAAAACCTTTGTATCCCTTCCATTTCTATTCCTAATTAACTGAGGTTTTGGAGAAAATGGACGAAATTAACTAGCAGTTCTAATTTTAACAAATGCATGTAAAGAAACTTAATGTCTTTAGTGATTGCATACAATAAGTGAAATAAGGGATGCTTACAACAGCCTGATAGTGTTTTTGTAATTGGATTACTGAAACTTTTTTTTTCTGCCCAGTTGTCTCCATTTGGCATCCTTGCCGTCATAAGACAGATCAGTGGCTTAATTGATCTTTTTCCCCATTCTGTTCTATAACCGTTTATACAGCACATCCTGTGCAGCCACATGGAAAATACAGTTAGCACTTAGAACTCAAGCAGATACTCAGGATAAATCAGTCAGTGTAATTGGAGGGGAAAGCATGGTGTGTTTTTTTTTTTTTTTTGAATATTATTATATTGGATCTTCAGATTTATTTTCATTTCTGAAAGTGTATTGAAGGTCACATTTTGTTGGCTAAGCTAGTGATCAGAACTAAAAAAAAAAAAAAAAAAAAAGAACAAAAAAACAAAACAAACAAAAAACCCCAAACTTTATCTGGTATCATTTAGGCCTCTTCCTCTGGATTTAATAAATCTGAAAGCGAGCATGATAAAAAGTATTGTTTGTCTTTTCATATAGTGCTGTTAGATATACATGTAATATACGTAGGTATTATAGTGCCTTCTTTAATATTTGATATGTATGTAGAATTTAATAACTACTTTTCCTCAAAAAATTTATATAATGAATGATTGCCATGAAATAAATTGAAAGACATTCCTATAGTAATTATCCATGCTGTATTTCAGGTAGACTTATTTTCTATGCTATTATTACAATGTAGAAAGTTCTTTGTGTTCAGAGAAAGATAAGCAAACCTATATTTCCATTGAATGGATTGCTTGTTTTACAAAATAATTTAAAAATAATTTACAACGTTTTGGTTTGAGATGAAAAAGATTTGTACCCTGCAGTGCAGGCTTCTCGATGGCAGTACTCTGTGATTGCTAAAGTGGTAGGACTTTTGTCTTTTCTAGGGGACAACTGTTTTCCCATCTAGTAGGATTTACCGGTAAGATTTTATTTTAATCTAATAATTCACTGTAGAATATCCTCAGTTCTCCATATTCTACTTAAGCAGTTGCAGTTCTTATACTAATTGTGCCGTTCCATTACTTTTTCTTGCTCTTTTCTGTGGAATCCAGAGCAACTGTTTCTGAATTTAATACATACTGGACATGAAGCTTAGCAAAGTTTGACTGTATTACATACAACATTTGTATATCAAATTCATAACACAAATGGTAACTACAATTGTGCAGTGCCTTTGTGGAATGACATCTTGAGCTTGTAGAGTTCTTCAAGGATATACCCTATAATATCCCCTGCCGTAAGGATAAAAGCTACTTTCTACTGTGCGTTTTGGTTTAGAAATTTGTTTCAGTAATTTCCTATCACCATTGCTATCTGCTGTACTATTACAAGATCAGAACCTTTGGTTACTTTCCTCATCCAGTTGCCATACAGAGGCCAGCTAAGACAGGTTCTAGTCCTGAATCCTTTTTTCCATTTTGGTTCAACTTTTCTAGGTCTTGGTATGTATGTTTTCGTGCCTGAGCTAGTGTAAATGTCCCTTCAAAGATTTTGAGCTACTGGAGTAAAAGTATGGCTAATATGGTGAAAGTCCCTCAAGTATAAGGTTAATTTTTGTGAACTTGATTGTTTTGTGAAGTCTTTTGATACTTAAAAATACTGTTTTCATGACTTACAAAATAATTGACAGTTCAGCTAATTAACTAGCTAATTTCCTTAATACTGCATATTACCAGGTTGTACGCGTTTAGGTTTTCAACACATTTTCTCTCTTAGAGCTTATTAGTGGCAGAGGTACATTCATAAAGTTAAGCCTTTAATTCAGAACTGCACTGTCCTTTTAAGTGCCTGTTCATTTATAAGTATAAAAGTATTACTACTTTTATATGACTGTGTTTTTTCTTCACTATGCTGAAGAATATGATTTTCTCATTTAAGTATGAGAACTATTTTTTGGTCACTGCTACTTGAACTTGTCTTGATAATTATAGATTCTTTGTCTTCGTTGTTGACTCCAGTGGTATAAATTAAATTATTACTTAAAACATTTTTATTCTTTTTCCTTCTCATAGCACCAACTCTGTATTACCTTCCTCTGTCTTTAGTAGTAAACTAGAATGAAACCTAAGTTGAATCCATGATTAGTAAATCCATTGGGGTACTGATATTACTAAAAATACGAAGTCTTTACTTTGAAACCTGTTGCAATATCTTAGGTGAGCCTTTCTCTTTCTGTAAGAGACATAACTGGAGACTCAGATTCTGTAAGGGAGTTTAAAAAAGGTATTTGAATACATGTAGAAATCTGTCTTAACTGAAGGAAGTGTATAATTTTTTCTAGGTACCCTGGAAGATGTTGGGCTAGATAAAGTGAAGAAATAAGTTAACTGTACTGGCATGTGTTTAGGTGTCTCTCTAAAGAGAGAAATTCAAACTACAATTAAGTGAGGCTGTTGTAGAGAAGCTTAGTAAAAGGAGGAGTAGGACACATCAGCGTGTAATAGCTGCACACTGTATAATCATTAATCTTAACCTAGGGAATAAGAAATGCTAAGCAGAAGGGGGGTTCTGAAATCTTGGCCTTCTCTAGAGTTTGGATATTGAACTCAGAACTGTAAGGCAGTGCTGTCCAGAATTTGGTATTGTTAGCACTGGTTATGTTGTACAGAGTTCAGCTACAGGAAGAGGTGATAGAAGGAATTACTAATTATTCGATGAGGACTATGTACATAGTCCTTAAAAATAATATCAATAAAAAAGTAACACATGAATTAAATCATTACGTTAGAGTATTGTGATTTTTTTTCTCCATGCAGTGACATAATTATTGTTAAAGTTGTATGAAGTGGTGAAAGCACATATTGATTGTGATATGTAAAATATTTCAGGGATTTCTTCTGAGATGTGGGACTTAAATTCTTTCAGATTAATGAAGATCAGGCTAAATCTGTATCTCCTCACTTGGCCGAACACTCTTGAATTTAGAAGGGTGCACAAATGCACGCAGCAATAAATGTGTTTTGCTTTCAAGCATCTCTTTAAATCTTTCTCTCATTTTAGTGAGATGGTTCTGGGTATCAGTTAGATTTTTTTGCAGATTATGCCTGAGATCAGGTGCTTCGAAAAGAGAATGTCCATGCTACCTGCTTTATCCATCTTCTTAATGGGACCACAGAGTTAAGCTCAATGCAACATTTGGAAAAGTGTAGGACATGTTCAGAGGCCCAGAGAGCACTGAAAATTCTTCCTTTTAATATAAAAATATGAGGAGCTAAAAATTTTTATTTTCTCTTAAGTTTTTACTTTTCTGACCTAATTAAAAATAAAAAGCTTTAGATTTTCTTCAAGCCCTAATGTTGCTGTAACATAACCTGAAAACCTCTTTTCAGTGTATGAATCTAGCTGTGGTGTAGTGCAAAAATCACTTGAAGGTGGATCAGTCTTTGTGGTGATGGATGACTGAAGTTGATAAGATTTCTTCTTATCAGCTACCAGCCATATGTTTTAAATGGAGTTGCTGTTAATGGCATGTAAAATGTCGTTAGGAGACAGATTCCTCCAAGTTCTCTCAGCAAGTCCTAGATTCTTTTAACTTATCCTGCAATGTGACCTGCTTAACAGATGGCCTGATCAGGTTGGAGTGTTGGATCTGATCAGCTTTTTTATGGGTAGCTGGTCTGATTTTGAGGCAGAATGCCTGTGAAATATGATAATCCAAAAAATTGCATGTAAACATATTAAGAAACCCACAGTAAGATGCATGCAATTCCAAAAAGACAAGTTTTGATCATCTAATCAGACTGTTTTGATTGAAAACAAACATCTTGGTCATGCTGCTTAGATCTGTCCTTTTATTACAGTTTAGCAGCAAATGTTCTCATGAAATCCAGATGACAGTATTTGGTAATTTGCCTTCGCAAATAGTAAATAATGTTTACCAGGTTTAAATACTGAGATTTATGAGAAGCTAGGTTCAGTGATCAAACATATTCAGAAGTGAGAGTTCTTAAAACATATTGAAATACTGAAGTCTGCTAGAGGATAGAGGAGGGTACTGCTAAATTGTTTGAACTGTTATTTTTGCATCACAATTTAGTTAGAGTTTGTACTCTTGGTAACCACGTGATGGTTCAGCTTTAAAAAACTTCCAGTGAAATGCATTAATCTTTTAGTTCCATGCCTGATTTCTGTGAAATCTTCTACCCTAGTGGAAAGTGAGTGGCAGGAATTGCATTGGAATTTCAAGGAGGATGGCAGTCCTAGAAAACCTAATCCAAGATGAAAATGTGAGACAATTATGCCTCTCTGCTGTCCACAGCAGATGGGTTCACTTACTGGGAATGTGACAGTGATTTAAATGGAAGCACTAACTTCTTTAGTGGCAATTTGTTTAGAAACTAAGATAAAACATTATTAATATCCGCTGAAGAGGCTCCAGATTCTATCATTGCTTTTCATTTCCTTTATGCTTCTTTGGTTTTGGGCATTACTGATCCTTAAAATGTGTGGTAGGCTTTCTCATTTTTCTTTTTGGTTTGTCTAAGCTGGATAAATTAGGCAATATCGATAGCAAAATAAATAAATAAAATATATAGAGAGAGGTTTGCCCTGGCCTATGTGAAATAACATTTGCCTTTATGTTGACAACTATGAGTTCATTTTCCTATAACTCTAAACCCAGGTCCTATACGTGATCAAAGTACTTAAACCAAACTTCATGGAGAATGTAGCATCTGGAGTTCAAAACTTTCATCTAAAATGTTCTTGTGTAACTGCATATTTGTTCTGCAGGTTGCTAACATAACTAAATTAGTCCAAGGCACGTGCAGTTCTGCTTTTGCGCATATGGAGGACAATCCTTGTCTGATTTGGTAGCTTGTGTTTCAGCCCATTCTGTGCACGGAAACTTGGCATTCTTAAACTTGCCATTGTTTGCTGTGAACTTGTGTAACATTCACTGATAGGATTTAATTTGTCAGCGGAATGTGACATCTTGTCCCTTTATTTAGTAGCCTTATAGTTAGAGCATGTCTGGGAAATTGAAATAGTGAGAGCAGTTGATACCATTTCCCAGAAATCAAACGATTATCCTGGTTCACGTAAAGTGCCCTAAATGCTTTGCTGTCTGCTGTTCTGGGCGCCTGAATCCTCTTAAGGTGGTCTATGTTATTAATTTTATGAGCAGGCTCTAAAGTGAACCAGCTGTCTTCTACCTGCAATGCATTGTTTGCATTTTGGAATGGGCTCTTGAGTGTGCAAACTGGATTCTATTACTGAAATTAAACCGAAGCACGAGACGTTCCAGAAGTGCAGGTAATGCACTCCAAGTGCTAATTGGCATTCTGTCCTTGGAACTGGCTTAGAATTATTTTGAAGTAAAATTCTCAAAACATGCAGGGTGTGGCTATTAGGACTGCAACACCAGCTGTTTTGTTCTGCAAATCCATTCTTTAGCATTGCACTACTTGCTAATACAGATCTAGACCAGCTGTCCTCTTGTACAAGCACAGCGCTTCAGAAAAGGTTGAAACATTCACTGGGCCGGAGAGGAGCAACAAGAGGGAAGGTAATTTTGTAGCTGAATGATGATCATTCAGAAGAAGGATGTCCCGAGTTCCCAGAACTATTTATACATTTAATCTAATAACTGTTTAATGTAAAATATTGCAATACAATCTGTTCAAGTAGGTTTACTTGTCCACCATCTGGAGATAAGTACTGCCTGCCAAACTTCTTAGTTGGGGAACACACAGAGGGCAGTGGAAGAAACCAAGGTTACTTTTGAGTAGTGAGAGTTCTTCAGGATAACTGCCACACGCTCACTCATCTCCATGCTGTTACCTTTTTAGTTTTAACTTCCTTGATCAGTGGAGGTGGCAGAAGGAAGTAAGTTCTAGGATTGTTTGCATATTACAGGTCTGTGGACAAGAAAGAGAACACACAACATTTTGGATATAAGTACCCAAGAGAACCAGGAGAAACTTCTTCAAACTTGGAATTGCTAGCTGTGGTCTCACCCCATGGTTGCTGTAGGTCACGTTCCTCTAGTTGACAGCTTCTGTGTGGCTTAAACTAAGTACCGTGTTATATCTATAAATACCAGGAGAGGTAAATTATAGCGTGAAGTTGCAGTGGTGTTTGACTTAGTCAAATATGGTGATATTTGACTCTATTTTTAAATGAGTATAATATGGTATGAGGGGAGATAGAAGATGAGTTTCTTTTAGTGCAGAATGTTGTATAAAACGTTAGTAATTGGGCTATACTGAAAAACGATGAGACCTGAACTCATCACATCTGAAGCCTTCAGTTTAGATATTTTTTACTGGAAACTTAGCAACCTTTATTGCCATCCGTGGTAGACGAGAATATGGTTCCACCCACGTAATATCTTAATATTTCTGTCTTCAGCATCTTTCAGCTTCTTCATTTAAATTAAAAATAAATAAATAAATAAAATGATATGCTGGTATCTTAGTGTTCATTTTACAAGATTTTTCAAGTGAGGCGAATTGGAGAGATCATAAGTCCCAACTATATGTTGCACACTCAGATGAAATACAGTTTTGTATTTGTACAACTTTTATTGTTAATTGCATTTTTCTTGTCCCACCACATTCAAGTAATATAATTACAATTGTATTAATACGCTAGTTTACTGGGATGTATCTTAAGTGGCTTAAAAATCTAGCTGAAGTTGTTCAGTTATAGCATCATTTTTTTGAGCACTGAATGCATTGTGCTCTGATGCAGAACTTGTGCTCGCTTGGCTGAGAGAAGAAATTACAAGTTCATTAGCTGATACAGCAGCTTTGTTTTCCAAAGTAATTTGAAGTCTGCACTTCTCCCAGGAAGTCAAAATAGAACTTTTCTTGAATTTAATGAACTGTTTGATAGTAAAAATGTTCTTTAGGAAACACATTTTTACTCAAGTCCATATAGTAAATCCTGAACCTACAATGAGTTAATACAATTAGTTTTTAAAATGAGCTTATAAACAGACTTTCAGCTGGTTTTGATCATTAGATCTATACTCACTTTTTTTAAGACTAACATAAATAGGCCTTTAGAAATTTGATTTCAGTCAAATTTTAGAAATTCTTTGCAGAAGGTAAAAATTTAGACTTCATATGTTTGTGCTGCTGTTTCCTAACATATTTAAAGTGTAAGGTTTTCTGTTAAAGCATCATGACCGTTTTGTACAGTCGTGGTTTGACATTCCTCAACAAACTTCTGCTTTAATCTTATCAATGACACTTTTTTTTTAACCTCTAAATTATGTGATGATATCTATGCATAGTTTTTCCTTAAACTGCTTAGAAACAGATTTGGAACTACAAAGTAATTATTTTACCTTGAAAGGATTAAGGGCTTTATCCATCACAGGTGATTGTTTGCTTTCTGTTGAACCTCAGAGCCCATTCATTAATATTAGCACCATGCTATGTTTTTTGTCTTGTAATGAATGACTTACCAGGGAAGGTGGCATTACAATGAGAAGAACTCCTGCTCCAGGAATGCTTTGTGCCAATCTGTTAGTGCACGGGTAATTGTAGGTAAGCAAGAACTTCATCCAGATGGCTGACAGAGGAGAAAGTTTTGTATAAGTTTTTGTTGTTAGAAAATGTGGAAGAAGTAGTCACAGAGAAGAATGCTAAATCCAGTGGCTCTGTTGTATTTTTATTGTTTTCCTCATGAGAGATGAGGAAAAGAAGCTCTGACAATAAAGTGACCAATAAAAGGATGACACAATAGAATAAAACTATGGAGAATAAATGTCAGAGATAGTGAAGAATGTATGAGTATTAGCAATAAAATGACACTGAAATAATGTAAATGAGGATAGATGAAGATTTTTCTCACAATGAGAACATTAGTCAGGATCAAAAGTAGTTTGAAAAAAGGTATTAGGAGGCATACTACTCTGAAATATGCATTAACATAGATAATGGATACAATATACAAATTGCTTGATTTTTTTTAAAAGTGGAGATTACACTTTATTAATTTTGATGCTTTCAAAACTTTCTTTACTGCCTACTATTTCTAACTTTGTCTTAATTGCTTGTGGGATCTTTTTATGGAAAGGTTTTACCAAAAGAAAAAAAAAAGGGGGATGTTTTCTGCATGATGGAAGAAGGGAACAGAGAATCAGCCTGAACATGAATCCAAACTTTTGACTTAGTCTGCATGTTATAATTTCCTCTGCTTGCATGAAATTTCATATATTTGGACTTGTACATTCAGGGGAGCATGTGGTCAAATAAATACAACTTTCCCTTCTCTCTTGGAGAGATCTGTGATTTCTACAACAGTAGCAGATTGGAAATCCTGAAGATATTTACCCCTTATAATACCATCCATTATCTTTGACTCTTTTATAAGAGAACTTTTCTGTTGTGCCATTTTACTAAGTATCTTCCAAGAAAGTGTAAGGAACAAGAGAATACATCCAGATTGTTGACTGCTCTATTCGTAAATGTACATGTACATGCTCTAATTGCAGTTGCTTTGAACTACTTATAACAGCAGTCTAAAGAATAAGTGATTTTTGGCATCGCTTCTGTATAACACTTGATTGTGAAGAAATGTGTATGTGAAGTGATAAATAGAGGGAAATTTTGAGCTTCTCTATAACCAGTTTGCAGGATGCCAAGGACCTGCTGGTAGATCATTAGTTATATACTGGAATTCTTTTAATAGAGGAAGATAGAGGACAGAACACATTGTCATCAATCCTTACATCTCTCTGAAGATTATAGGCTTTCCATTAATGACACAAGGACCTGGGTTAAATTAATGTAGATTACATGTATGAAAAAGAGAGAAAAGAGTTCTGAGCTTTTTTTCTTCATGGCACTTACAACTCTTCGCTGTGTCTATTCAGCAAGCCAAACAGATGTTATAGTTACACTTTTCCCCACCTGCCTTCTGAAGTAAGCTTTTGCATGGTTCTGTTTTAAAACTGAAATTACAGGATGATTAAATAAAATTTTTGAGACAGATCTTGCTTACATATCAGTTATAGCTTTGTTCAGTTTTAACATGTTTTTTTCTTGTTCATCTGTTTGAAGTGGAAAAAAATAATGTGCAGAATGTCATCTTTGACAATATCAGAATCTTTCATACTTTCTTGAAAATTTATTGATGCAAAAATGTTTGTGGATTTTTATTTTTATTTTTACCTGACTCCAGTCATAGTGCTTACTATGTTTTATAGCATTATTTGCATATGGTCTAAGCTCCTTACTGGAATCTCTTTGGGCTACATAGAATTATAGTATATAATCTCTTCATTAACCAAAGTGACTTATATGGAGTCAATTATATGCAGTAGATTACAGCTTTTTTTCACCATAATGGAGAATTCATGTGCAAAGATAAGCTCAGTGAAATTTGATAATGTATCTGCCATAGTTCAAATATTGATATCTTCCTGATAAGCATGTGGAGGAAAGAGGAGGGAAATACTGTGTTTTTTTTTTTTGTTTTTTTTTTTTTTTTGTTCCCACCAGCTATCTGTCTAATCTAGAGGACTGTTGCCAGAGTTGTAAACAAGAAAATTAAAACGATGCTTGGGAAAGTAGGAAGCTGTATATTTTCCAAATTAAAAAAATAAATAAAAATGCTGATGTAGGACTGAAGGCTGATCGTCTGTGCAAATCGTACCAATATCTCATCCTGCCTTTCAAAGTGACCAAACTGATTTGCCATCACCTTTCTGCCCACTGTTATTTCTCAGAGCTAGGAATAGCATCCAGGCTTCCTGACTATAAATATTCTGCTGTTGATAGCAAAGAGGAAGGAAAAAGTAACTTGAAAGAAGTATTTCATTTCCTACAGGAGTTAGACTATACAGAAGCATCTAGTTGCAGCTTATGTTGTTCCATAGCATCTAAGATGTTAGGTCTTCTTTTTTTTTTTTTTTTTTTTTTTTTTAATCAGGGTACATTCATACTGAGGTCAAGACCTTCAAGTTGTCTCGGTTACAGGGTTACAATTGTGATTTGGTCATGTGGAATTCACTTAGTGCAAAATAAAAGAATGGTTTTTTTCATTACATGATTTTTGGAACAGTTCCTTTGTTGATGCTCTTAATACATCGTAATGTTATAGAGTATACAACACATTTCAAGATTGTATAGCATGAAGTTGTAAGATTTTAGTTGTAGTTATTTTAAAATTAGTGATGGACAACTATAATGTATGCATAAATGTCAACATAGAATGCTTTTCCCCTTCTTTACATACACTAATATCAGTGGAAGGCATACCACACTTGTTCTAGGCTAAGGCAGACCTTTGCTGTTGGATTTGCTGCAGTGTTCACCTGATTTCCAGATATCCATGAGCAGAATTTTGGAAAATGAAGGTATAATAACATTCAAACCCATCTCCAGTTGACTAGTGCCATCATGTTTTCTAATTATGAGAGTTTAATTTTTCTGTAAATAATTTCACACACTGAGATTAATAGTGGTATTACTATATATTTAGAATGCAAAGATAATAATAGCTTGTCTCGGTGTTCTTCGAAAGGTTGATATAATTCAACACCAGAAATAATTTGTTTCTTTAATTCCCCAGCAGGTATAGATTTTTAGAGGTTTCTTCTATAGGTAGAAATGTTGCTACACTCCAGTATTATATTTAAATGAATAACAGTAGTTTTTGTTTATTTATATTCACAAGAGGATGTTATGTTTACACAGGCTCTTATGAGAATAGAAATAAGATGAGCAGAAAAGTGTGTGTGCTTTCTTTCAATTTTGTATTGCCTGTATTTTTCCTTGTTTCCATTATTTTCAACTTGGGGATAGATCTCACGTTTTGTGTCAGTACAGATAACTGCTGTGTTATATACTGTGCCTCCAGAAGTTAAAAGGCAGTCGCATGAGCACTAGTAAGCAATAGCAAAAGTCCTTCTGACCTGTAAGCTGTGTTATAAACAACTTAGAGAAGGTTGCTGTAATTTGCATATTTTTGGGAATTAATCTACTGTAGTCATGGCCTAAAAACTATGGTTGGAGGGTGGATAGCCATGAGTTAGTGTTATTCAAAAATTCTCAGGCAGATGCTCAGTGCACCCCCCTCTTAAACAAAAGAAAAACCTCAGAAGTTACATTGTTAGAAGGTGTGTGCTAGACTGTTTAAAATTTCAAATATGTTTTGAGTTGGCTGAGAATTTCAGCAAACTGATTCTGAAGTGATTAGATGAAAAAATCTTCAAAAGTCACAATGTTGAGTTAATGCTATGATCTGTTTTACAGTTGTCTTGAGTCTTGGGCTGCTGTTGATTTATTTTCATTTGCATTTCCAATATCATTCTAATTAGATTTTCTGATTCCAAATGCTTTTTTTTTTAAAGTTACTTCTATGCGTTTCTTTCTTGTACTGCTGTGCATACATGCTGAGCAGCTAGCTCTGTGTGTGTTTTGCAGCTGCTCTTGCTGAGAGACCAGCAGCCAGGTTGTGTAGCACTATAGTGGAAATAATTCCTCCCCTAAATTTTTTGTCGATTAGAATGGTGACCAAACTCTAAATATTTTTAAAGACCCTTCAGAAAACACATGCACTAAGATTGGAGGATTATTTCTTTCAGGTTCAGCTGTTTGAGCTGATAAGGATATTGGACTATGGATATTCAAACCTGAAAAATCCTAAGCTCACAGGATGATTTGGTTGGGAGCAACCTTAAAGCCCATCCAGTTCCAACCCCCTGCCATAAGCAGGGACACCTCCCATTAGACTAGGTAGCCCAAAGCCCCATGCAACCTGTTCTTGAATGCTGCCAGGGATGGGGCATTCAGAACTTCTCTGGGCAAAAAACAATATGGATTAAAATCATCAATTTTACTTACAAACTGATGGCAAGATGTGCAAACTATTGTTGCAGCATTATGAGGACTATAAACTGTTTTTATCCTTAAAACAGTCTCTTATGCATTGGATTTTAACACATAATGAACATACTCTTTAAATACTATACAGGGAATTTTTTTTTTAATTTCAGTCTAGTCAGCATATTAATTTCAATTTCTTGTATAGAAGAACATCTAAAATATTTTTCACTTAAACAAGCTATAAGTAGACAAAAGGCCAGTAACTATAACCATCTTTGATTTTTCAAACCAATAGTCAAGATTCTAACAATGTCCTAACTACTGTAACTATTGTATTAATTAATCGTAAATTAATTGTCTTGCATATGATGATATTGTTATAGGTGCAGTAGATACTCACCTCAATGTTTCCTTAATAGTGAATGACAAAACTAGAGTGCAAAATGCTTAAATATAAAGGTTTAGGCTTTAAAACAAAACAAAATGCTTCAAGGAAATTAAACGTGTTATTCAGTTTTGGCTTCTGATAGCTACTGTCTAAATTAAAGGAAATATTCTTTATGGTCTTCCCAGCTTGATATCTCCCAGAATGTCCACTGTCTTAGGTGTTGTCAGCTAGATTATACCTAGTATTTTTCACAAAGACCTCTTCCAGAATGGATCCAAAATGGAAATGAACGGTTTACAATCTCTTCCTTACCTTTTAGCTCAGCTTCTTTCATGCTTGATGTGTCCCTGTCCTTTCCTTGACTTAGTCTGTCTAGTCACCTTTTTCTCCTGTTAAAGCTGTTGTATAAATGTTTTAGTTTCTTAAGCATCTTGTCTTAAAAAATTTCAAAAAGGGCAAGTAGTTCACTTAGAGTTTCAGGGTTTCTCCTGTTGTTTTTTTTTTTTTTTTTTTTTTTTTTTGAATTTTATGGGAATGGGGAAATTTAGACCACTAAGAATATTGCTCAGTAGTAACATGTCTGTCCCTCTTCCAGAAAGGGATGGCTTCTGTTCCAGAGAGGGATGGCTTAACAATGACCCACATAATGCTACTTGTTTGACAGGGCTAGAATATCTGCCTTATTTTTAATAGCACCATGCAAAACAGAGAGCAAAGAACAACGTTTTTGTAGTGAAGAATCCCAAGGAAGCCAGAATAAAATGTATACATTTTCTTTTTTATCTGAGGTACTTTTTACTTGCTGTGCACTCTTGCATGGCCTCAGTTCTTGAATGCTTATTTTTAAAAAGCAAATTAAGGAGTAGTTCTATCAGTAGATTATTCCTGTGGTAACTAAATTATCTTGATTTAATTGGGACAGGAAGTATGTAAGGTGCCTGAATTAAATATGTTTCTGTGATACAGAATGGCATTTCAAAGTTGAGGTTACTTTGTTCTTTGGATGCTATTTAGATCTTTTAACAAATTTGCTGTCTTGGCCTGTAGTCTTCTTTGTGTTCTGTTAGTCATCCTGACCTACCATTTCTCCTTGAAATTTCTTTATATATACAAAATAAATTATTTTCCACAGGTGTGGTAGGGAATGCAGTTATCCTGTAATATCTGTTGCGTCTAGCATTAGCTTTATATGGCTTTAGATCAGAAAAGTATTTATCTTTTCATTATTCAGACTGTTTTCATTGACTATCTTTCTTTGTTTTTGTTATCCCTTTCTATGTAATTCTCTCGGGGAGCAGTTTGGTATGGATGTTATTTGTTGGATATTTGTCTATAAAACCTGTAAATAAAGAAACAGCATAATAGTAGGTCAGTTTCTTAAAACCTCATTTTTTTCCTCTGATAGGGATTTTACAGTTTTTTAACATTTCTAGGAATAACTCTTAATTTCCCTGTTAGTTGTTTATATTTTTCCTGCTTTTTTTTTTTTTTAATATAGAATTCTGCTTGTCTGTAGGAGCCTCTGAGCTTTTATGAAACAGTCACCTGCTACAGTTGCAAGTCATCACACATGGAGTTATGTTTTTTGCTGCCTGTGACTGCATTCTTATTCTGCTTAACCAAAATGTCTACTTATTTCCTTTCTGTGTTCTAATTTGTCTTTCATTTGTCCAGATCACTTCCTTGATTCTTCTTTCTGTTAATTCTTGTTAAATGTTCTGTTAAATCTTGGCTTTTTTGCTTTCTCAGAAATTAAATATTCATGTATGTGATGGACATTTGATGATGCCTGCTCAATATTGAGAGCAAACTCCATCTTGGAATGTTTGTTGCTGCCTTGGGGAAAGCTACTGATATATTTTCTGCCAAAAAATTGTTCTCTAGGTCTGTTCAAAGTCAGATTTCAAACTGTCACCGTTCACTTCCTGCATTATATTACATTTCCCTTCCCTTTAATGTTAGAATGTAGTATTTTTCTTCCATTCTGTTTCTTCATGTTGCATCTCCAATTGCTTCTACAACTTTTTTGATATTTTGTTTTTCCTTTGTACGTTTTTATTTATCATACCTATTGTTTAGTGTCACACACTTTTTTGATTATCCAGGTATTTTTCCTTGTAGCCAGTGGTTTCATCATTTGTGTGTTTTTCAACATTTTTCCCAAGGATTTTGATCCTTTTTTGATCCATGTACTACTTAGTACATACAGATAGATTTAAAAAGATGACCCCATTATCTATGTGTTATATCTCTTGTTTTTAGATAATAGTTATGTTCAGCTCTACTTCAAGAACTAATGAAAATAACAAAGTAGGATAAGTCAGATTTTGATGTACTCATATTGGAAGAAATTTCTTGTTTGGACCTTTTTTTTTTTTTTTTTCTTCCTCGAAAATCTGAGTGCCATGCCTCTAGATTAGTTTGGGGTAAGGAAGAAAGGCTTGTCTGTAATCATGTGTCCTGGTCTTGACTAGGATAGAGTTAATTTTTCTCCTAGTAGCTGGTATGGTGCTGTGTTTGGGATTTAGGATGAGAAGAGTAACACACTGATGTTTTAATTGTCGCAGAGCAGTGCTTACGCTAAGCCAAGGACTTTTCACCTTCTCGCTCTGTCCTGCCAGCGGGCAGGCTGGGGGTGTAGCAGGAGCTAGGAGGGGACAGACCCAGGACAGGTGACGCAAACTGGCCAAAAGGGTATTCCATCCCATCTGATGGCATCTAATCATCTAATAAACTGTCTTTATCTCAACCCACAGGTTTTCATTTCTTTCTAATTCTCTCCCCCCCCCCCCCCCGAGAGAGGGAGGGGGGAGGATGAACGAATGGCTGTGTGGCGCTTAACTGCTGGCCGGGTTAAACCACAACATCATGATATCTCTAGACAAGTGTACAAAGCTAACAAGGGCTTCTTTTAATTATTTATGAATGCAATTATCTCTATCTCACTCTGTTTGTATGATCTATCGTAAAATCAAAGACCATGTGCACATTAATGTTGAGGTGCATGCAAATATTTCTCCTGTCAGGACCAGAATAGGTTCAGTTTACAGCAGTCAAGAAAGAGCAGCTCACGTCGTCATTCTTCCTATTGGTTTCTGTCAGCAGATGTCTGTCATTATTTTGAATTCCTCCTCATTGCTGAGTTGACTCTGTTCAATGTTGCATTGCTTATTATTTTGATTATTTGTTTCTGCCTCACATCACTTCTCCTTCAAAGTCCATATCCCTTGTAAGTGAAGACAGAAACTGAAGGATTATTTATTTATGGGCTTTTAAGGAGTCAACTTTCCCTAAAACCATAACATCTGTTTATTTCTAAGTTGATCAAATCATCTAGAAAACTATCCTGTGGCTTCCACTCCAGAAAGAAATACTCAGAATTTGCTTTCCAGATGCTGTCTGGTTTGATCCAGGTTTTCTCTGAGAGAGTTCATACCAGTGCTGATCTGATTGTTTTCATATACTTAAGTGTCTTGTGCTCTCCTAACACTGCAAAATAAGAGCAAGGATAAATCCTTGAAGTAACTGTTATTACCATTTCTAACTGTAAGATACTAAAGGATTTTTAGTCTTTAGAGCTAAAATACTTGACTTATTGTTAATCTGAAAGGTAAAAGGTTTTGTTAGCTCTGCTGGAGCTCTCTTTTGTAATTATGACATAAAGTTCTTGGTTTCAGCATGATTCTGTTTCTCTGTGACCAATATCCTTTTGTCTTAAGAGATTTATTACATTGCTTGTTTTTGACTCACGGGGTGTTTGTTGTAACTCAGAGGTCTTGAGTTTATTTCTCTGAAAATTCAAAACAGGCAGTGTGAATTAACTCAAGAAGCTCTACTCCTTTGTTTTACTTGGACAAGAAAAATAACTGGGATGATATGGTGTGAAATGCTATCAAAACAAACGTGATCTCTGTTGGATACCTTTCTTTTTCCCTCTCTGCTCGTTGCAGTTCCCTGATACGTACAAGGCTGGTAATGGATGCTGGGCTTGTCATGATCACTCTCTGCTCTAATCTATAAAAGGGATGATTCTCACTCATTAAACTCTAATCGTTGCCTCTCATGTTATCCATCTATTGACAGAAGATCTCACAGAAGGATTTTTGTTCTGTTGCCATGTTGTATTGAGTGAAAATGGTTCAGATGATATCTCTTTCCAGAGCAGCTAACTGCATGCCATATTGTGGTAATCAGAAGAAATCTTTTTTTCTCCCATGAAAAACTACCTAGTGCATTCATTATTTTATAACCTGAGATCATCTAAGATCTCCATATGAGGTGGGTAAGAATGACTCAACTCATTTAGGTGGAGTTCACCTAGTCCCAACATTCTTTCTCAAACAACATCTGCAAATGCATGCATAGGGAGGAGTAGTAGCAGGAAAAGTATTACTGCATCACTAACCTGTAGTCTCCCACCCTTCCACTGTTTTCAGCTCAGATATTCTTGAGTCTGATGTTTTCTACTAGTGGAGCTCTCTGCGGAATGAACTGTCATGATTAATTCAACAGTCCTAGATCTTGTATCTTTCTTTCTATGCTTTACTTGATATATAGCTCATACAGAATCTAGGTCTGTGGTTAAACGTATTTTGTGGAGAGGATTGCAAATTAAGAGTATGTTATCAGATGTAAATTCTGCTGTTGTGTGTCTTCTGTTGCAGGAATGTTGCGCTAAGAATGTAACAAAACATTGTCCTCTCTATTTAAGATTCAGGAGAGCTCATTTCCCTGCTGAAGGGAGTATTTCTTTCAGGATAATTGGGCTGATATTTGGACCTTTTATGGATAAAGTTCTACTGTCTTCTGCGGAAAGTCTTCCAGCTTTCTGTTACTGAGATGGCCAAAGAGATATGAACAGTGCATTGGAGCTGCCTATGCTCAGTGTGTATACCTGATATTCCTGGTTGTATATAGTAGTTCTGAAAAGTCCAGAAATGTAAATGTGGAAATTCTTGGCTCTACTTGGACATTTCCAGGAAAAAAAAAAATAGGAAAATTGTGACTGATCTGGTTTTTGTTGCTTTTTTTTTTGGTCCAGAAGCTGTGAAGTGCTCAGCTGTGTACTTTACAGTTTGTAGTGGTTGCCTATTAAACAGGAAATGTCTGATAGAAATGATTTAACTATATAGGGAAAAATAAAGCTTAATATGTTCAGTTGGTAAAGAGATTACAGTTGTCTCTAGTGGTTACCACGTAACCTCTAGCTATCAGTTCTGAAGCTTTATAGAAGGAGAAAAACACACCTTCTTGAACAAGCAGCATGATGCTGTTTGTTTTGCTTGCATTTATAACATACCAAAGCATGTGGGTTTTGAAGACAACTTGTTTTCTGGTGATGAGGATGGCTGGTGTGAGGGCATGAGATCTTACTTTTAGTGGCAGTCCCTTGAATTTGGAATCAATTTGTGATGTAAATCACAACCAGTAAATCAACACGGTAAAAAAATGTGACTGCTTTTGAAATAAATTAGCAATCAGTCTTTCTTGAAAAATTGAATTAACCATGATCGTATAATCAGTAATTTATACTAACAACAGCACAAAATAAGGTTTTATGTTTTGAATGGAAGAACCTTGTCTTAGCTCTTAAATCACAGTTTAGTTCTGAGCCTGCCGTTTTACCTGAAATGAACTTTCATTATTTTGAAGAAGTAGCACTCTCAATTATATTTTTAAAGACAACAGCTTACAATAAAGAGAAAGGAAAGACTAGGTCTTACACCTCCAGAGGAAAGATACTGTTTGAAGCAAAGAATGTACAACATTGTTCCCTATGTAAAACATCATGACAACAGACTGAAGCAAAGAATAGTACAAAGGTCCAACTTAGTTTGTGGCATTTCTTGGCTAAAATCGTGAAGCTGTCAAGAACTTAAACATACAGAGATGACAGGTGAGGAGGAGGTGTTCTCACTGTGAAACACTAAGCATGACTAGGTTTTCAGTCAAAGGATACTAATATTAAGACTCCTGTATTGTCTTGTTACCGTATACTGTAGTATTGTACTCCAGAATTGGTGTTCCTTTGGGGAACTGTTTTTGAATACCTAATGATTAGAGAAGAAAATATGTAAGATTTCTGAAAAGCATTTTAATTGAATCTTGCCAAAAGAGATAGTGCTGTGTTCAATGATAGGCTCCCTGACGGTTAGGCACTAGAGGTTCAAGGACCTAAAAGTAAGAAAACTTAATCACGTGACAGGGGGAAAAAAATAATTCTTGAATTATCTCATTCAGACAGTCTAACGTATAGATCATCTTCCATCAGTCATTTGGAAAGAGAAACATAGGTTTATGCATGATACAGTTTTTAACCACCAGAAATAACCTAAGGGAGACAGTAGTTCTGTATGTTGAACTCACCTGCTTGATAAGTGCATGTGACTAGGAATGAAGTCTGGAGTCGCTTCTACAAGGTGGTCCTGGAATGCTGTGGTGATAGGGAGGAAATTTTTTTTTTTGTTGTTTGTTTGACAAACATTGAAGTATTTAGGAAAGAATTGCAACAAATATTTGTTGATCTGCCTGGAAGGTAAAGGCTTGAATTCAATCCTTGAATAAAGTTAAGCATTAAGGATGGACTTGACCACAATCTAAACTTACCTATATATATAAAAAAAAAAATAAATATCTGTTTAGTAAGGCCTGTCTCATATATCAAAAATTGTTTGGTTTGACAGTTGAAAGCTGAAGCTTAGGTAAAGTGAGAGATCAGGTGCAAATTTTGTAATGTAAGATACTTCATTAACTTGAGTTTAATTTACCTGAGGATTTAATTTGTCTTTTTGTTGTTTAGATTAAGTGATTTGTAATGCTGCTTCTTGTCTTAAGCTATGAAAATTACCCATTGCCAGCACAAGTTCCCTGATTTCTGTTTTGCAGTTCATTTTGCATGCTGTGTATTCTTTCCATATGCCACATATTTGTATCAACAAAGCATAACTGCATTGCAGAGCGACAAACTAGATATACTGCTCTCTTGTTAATCATTGGCTTTCTGGTATTTGAGAGTCAGTTGGATAGTTTGTTAGAATGTTAGCTGAATGTTTCTATCAGAGTATTCAGCACTGAAATTAACAGTGCTGACATTCTAAATGTCATTTGTAGATCTCAGTCGGAGCAGATGAATAATGCAAGTCATGCTTTCATAGCTGTTGAATTTTCTACAACTTTAGGAAATCAACAGTGCACTGATGTCTAATCAATCATTTAAGTTTTTATCACAAGTGTCAGCTGGAATCAATATATTTTAAGTAATATAATTTATCCCCCCAAAAAGTGTAGCTGTCCATTTTTCTTTTTTAAACATGTAGAAATTGTCATCTCTGCTCGTCCTTCCTCCTTTGTCCCCTGGACAACTCGGGTATGCTAGTATTGTGTGAAGGCAGCATTTGCTGTTGGGGACAAGATTGCTTGCATATATGCAACCATGAGTATTCAGTTCACTGATTTGTGATATCTATCTTACCATCTTTGTTTGCCGAAAGAGGTCTAACAAATTACCTGAAGGAAATGTACTGGATTAAGTACTTTTAGAAATTGCAATTATACTATCACAAGTTTGAACATGAGCTCTTATATCTGAGTGGTGGTAACACCACTTGAATGTCATTGCTAACTTCCTTGATGATCTTACAGACTACTTAGCACGCTAGCACCTGAGCAAGAAGATGAAAACAAAACCATCCGCTTGGTGAGGATGGGTAGATTTCACACTTAATTTCACACAATGATTAGAACAACATTATTTTAATCAATTACCTGAGGAAGTGATCAGCTGTGGTTTAGCCTGATAGTAAGCTTTGGGGATGATACCAAGTCCTGGAGACTATATCCAGACAGTATTTAGTAGTAAGGTCCCTGTCATGACAGCTAACAGATGGAATTATTAAAATGAAATAATTTGGCAGGTAAACTGAAATCAATTTTTTCCGTACCATTAATTTGGGGAGAAATGCTTTAGGGTTTGCAGAAATTTAATAAATATGCATAAGGTGATATTTTGTGTTCCACATCCTTTACATTTATACTGGCTTATTAAAGATTTAATTAAGTTTTCTAAAAAGGGAGAGGATGCAGTCTTGCAAAAAATGTAGATGACAGTGTGGGTTCACAATAATTAGGGCTTCAGGGATGAAATAAAGGGTCTCTACAGTTAATGAATATTAAAGCAATGCCTGCTCTGAAAACTTACAAAAATGACAGCATTTTACTTACCCCATCTGCCTTCTGTTTGTATTCCAGCCCTGGTCCTTCAGTATTTGTGACAAATGACATACCATTTACTTCTGCAACTATTGGTAGTAAACAAATGCTTCAGAACATATTTCATTTTACTGTTCTGTGCACAAGCAGATTTTTTTTGCCAACTTCCTAGTCTTCATTATCCTGCAGTGTCTTTGTTGTCCATCTGTTTAACTTCATAAAAAAAATCCAAAACTTTATTAATATCTTCCTATTGAAGCAGCATCTCAGAAAGCAATTTAAAGACTCCTGTTCTTTAAAACATTGTAAAAACTCGTGTTCTTTCCCTCATAAAGATGCTTTTGCTTTTTCTGTCATATTTCTAAAACCTTAACATAGAATATTATTAGGCAATAGATACGGTGAAACAACAGTAGATCACATTCACCTCTATTTTCACTGATATCCTTTATCTTGTGCACAGACACATGTAAACAAGCAGAGGAGATCTGTTACATCTTCCTTCTTTCGTGGCTTCTACATTGTTAGGACTAAAGCTCTCTTTGTTCTATGCTCGTCTGTTACCACCTTCTGCAATTATTTTCTGCTCCTTGACTAAGTTTTTATAGAACTCTCTATTTTGTGCAAGGAATTATTATTTAAATGTTCTTATTATTGGTGATAATCAGCATAAAAAAAAAAAAGAGCCTGTGCTCTGAACAACCTAAGTCTATAAAGTCTTTATCATTGCAATACTAAAAAAAAAAAGTGCATTGTTCTACAGTTTGAAAGGTGTGTTTAGTAGTGAGTTGAATACATGGATTCAGCCATGGATTTTTGGGGAGATGTGTAAGGTCTTGAGCATAGCTTCTTGTTTCTTTAAGCTTTATAGCACAGATTTAAATATACTGTTCATCCATGTACTGTGGGCATGGCAGAAGCTCACATCCTTTGTGCTTACAGTTTCTTGGCTGTTTTCCCGATCTGCTTCTCTTCTTCCTCCATTATCATAGATTCCATGTTATTTTCAGAATATCATCTGAAAATCTTCTGGATCTCCTCTTCCCAGAAAAATAAATCCCATGGCTTTCTGAACTCTTGACTGTTCTCTGTGCTCCATTGGAAATTCCAGTAACCAGCTCTGCTGGCAGTAAGCTGAAAGACAGTCCTTTTGTCTGTATTCTCATTCATTTCCATGGGAGAGGGGGGATAATTTCATGTCTGTGTGTAACGGAAAAGAGAAAAAGCACCTGTTAAATCTAGTATGGACTGTGAGGTAATAACAGGTAATTGAGCTTGCTTGAAATGGTTGTTACAATTGAGCTGGGCTCTCACCAGCACAACTTTCAGCTTTTGTAAAAGCATTGGCTTGCCTCTGATATGTATCTTTTGGTGGGAATGTTTTGAAAATGTACCTTTTCCTGAAAGCTCTCATATTGGTTGAAATTTAAAATTTTAATTGTCTAAAGGTTGCCTTATGCACATCTTTTTCTTCCCCCTGACAGTCTGTTTAAATGCCATTTACAAGTAGCAGAAAGGTAAATTTACCACTTGTGTTAACTGTATTTTTTTTGAGTGGAAACATTATGATGTACTCAAACAGGGTGTTTGTTTTTGTATACATATGAAGATTTATTTTAGCATTACAGAGCCTGATAATTTATCCTGAAGGCAGAGCTGTGTATATGCAAAGTGACTTAGTCACACTACAGATTACTTTTTTTTAAGAGCTGGTTAAAACAAAAGAAAGCCGTATAGCCCACCTGCCCTATGTGTTATATTTTATGGGATATTCAAATATGTGGACTTGCTTGTTGTTTGAACGATTTGTTTGCATAATTTCTGGCAAAAGTATTTTCAGAAAAATATTAAATGTCTCTTCTTACCTTGTACCACAAAATGCTACATTACTGGATATTTGGCCAAACCCAATGGGCCAAGCTAATGGTGTCTTAGCTGAGCAGTCAGATGATTTCAGTCTAGTCAGTGTTACCTAGATTGTGTGTATAAAGAAACTCTATATTAATCATTTTTGTTTAGATGACTAACACTCTACAGTTTCAGTCTGCATATATAATGCAGCATTTTAGTTTTTATATTTATTGTTTGCTACATACATCTTATGCATTTTAAAAATGTTTTTCTTTTTGGAACTATATTGTTCTGCAGAGCAAATTCAGTTCAGCTGAACTAAATTCTTGGAGTGGGAGATAAGTATGTACCAGGATAGTAAATTGGAAAATAATGCCTCTCTTGCTTATTTTTAAATGTGATTCAGACCTAAAAGTTTACAACAAATCATGTGGTGTTCTTGTTAAAGGATACGGTTCTGTCAAATGGAGATAAAGTATGTTCTTAGTCTTTATGTCTATTGGGATTAGGACAGTAATTGCATCTAATTTTTTTGTAATGCTTTTCTCCTCCCTGTGGTCACTGATGTATTAGTTCAGTGAAAATGTAGGAAGGAGTTGAAGTGTCTGTTGTGAATTTCTTAAGCAACAGGACTTAAATTCAGATTTGTTTCATCTCTAGGCTTGTTAGAGCAAAGCGGTCCCTCCCCCCCCCAGTTGTTACCTTTTGTTTAAGTATAGAGTAAAAATATATATATATTTGTAATATATTTGTAAATTATGGAAAACTTTGCAAACTTTATTTAGGGATGTGCACATACATAATACTGTTACTCATTTTTTCATTTTCCCTCTTATACTAAAAGTGAGGAGGAAATTTTTCATAGTTCATTTCGTAGAAGAGAGATTCGTTAGCATCCAGGTCATGAAATGTGAAACCTTGATGCCCTTGAATATCATGGGATATAAATTGTGCCAGGTTAGAATTGGAAGGAGCTAGTCAGTGTTATCTTTCCTTTTTCTTTGACATATTTTTAATGCTATAACAAGTTTCAGCTGCTTCCTATGATGAAAATCTCCCTAACTGATTATGTTCAAAGGTATGTAACCAATGTGAAATGAATGTTCCTGACTGGCATTTTTCCTTGTATTGAGGTGATTTGGTTGATGCACTTGCATAGTCAATGAATATTCACCAATTTTTGTGCTAAACATATTATCTTTGTATTTATTTCTGATTTTACATTTGCTTTTAGGACTCTATGATCTTCCTCTCAATAGAAATTATTGTTAATCTGTCAAAAGCTCTTAGACTCCTCCTGTTCCCTAAACTAGAGAAAGTTCTTGAATTTTTTTTCCCCGCACTTTGTCTTTGACTAGTTACGCAACTTGCCTTTTAGGTCCTCTTTGTAATTGGTTTGTTTGTAATTAGTAAATGAAGAGCTCAGAACTGTGCTCTCTGGTTATCAGCAGTCAGTTGCTTCCTCAGGTTTTATGGTTTATCCTTCCAATAGGAAGGTGTGAGTGTTCCAGCTTGGACCTTTGTGCTATCATAAAAATAATAGTAACATCCGTTCTGTTATAACTGTAAAGTGATGTCTTTTCACTTACTTTTTGGAGCTATTGGTGTGGCTAACTTTGCTATTTCATTATCATGGCAAATGGCATAGCATTTGTTGGGGAAGGTGGTACAGTGCTTTTCTGTAGCATCATATGGGAGAAGTGCAGTGCTTTATGCCTGCTCAGTCATAAAGGCAAACCTTTTGCATGGAAGCTGTTTTTGCAGGTTCATGACAATTCCTAGTTTTATAAAACAAGGTTTTTGAGGTGCCTTTTTTTTTCTACACTGATGGATGGGAATTGAAAGGTGAATGGGTGCTGGAAGGTAGAGTGGTTAACTAGTGTGTTAATACTGACCTTACAGAATGCAGATTTAAAAAGAAGAATATTTAAATCTAAGTTGAGTTAGCTGCAGTGTATCTTTTTGCTTAGCTGCTAACCAAGAAGAGACAAGAAGCTGCATAAATTTTATTTGTATATGTATAGATGCTTTCTTTGAAGATAATGCAGTCTTCGGCTTCAGTAATTTTCATTGTTTATCTTTGTGGAGTTATATTAAATACAAAGATAACATTTTCTATTTCCACATGTCCCTCAGATACTGAATATGTAGTAGGATATATAACATGTGTGCTCAGTTCCTGCAGTGTTTTGTAGGTGTCTGCAGTTGGATGGGGACTAGGCTGATGTTTAGCGTGGCCTGGTACAACCTCTGTTATATCCTTACAGGACTTGAGAGTGGATCAGGGTGCCTGCAGATAATCAGGGGCAGAAATGGCTGTTCTACAGCTAGAAAAAAAAACAGTGAAAGTGCTTCACAAAATTATCCTTCTAACTGTTCTGAAGGCTAATTTCTAAGATAGGTCTGTGGCACATACAGCTTTCATGGCCATGCCTCTTCTCTACTTTTACTTTTCCATTTTTTTAATCAATGAAATCCTTAAATTCCACCACTAAAAACAAACTGCAAAATACTTTATTTCCCTTATAGTTTTCTATCATTAAACAACCCGCACTCCAGAAGCACAAGGGTTCTTGTGTTTTCCTCAAATTCAGAAGCAGAATAACCAGCAGTCTACCGAGTCAGTCTACTGGAACTGAAGCTTGGTGTTTGACTTTCTTAGGTCTTGAAATAGGAATTTTACTCTTTCACAAAAAAAGTTTCAAGTGTCTTGGTGAGCTGAGGGGATCAGTTATTTTTAGCCCTGATAACTCCTAGACTTAGCAGATTTAATAGCGATCATTTATTGTGCAGTGAGAGGAGGTTTGCTTGTGTAAGTATTATTTATTTCTTTCCATGGGAGCACTGGAGGTGTTTAATCCTATGGATATGTAAGTATGGGTAAAACATGAAGATAAAGAGAACAGATAATATTAGTAAGAACTTACACATCTCTTTAAACACAAATTCAAATTGGACATGCAGTCATGTTACAAAACAAATTTTGTCCTTGATTTCAAGAACAAAACAATCTCTGCATGTCTATCTCTTCTTTTCTTAAGCCTTTATACTTGGACAATTTCAGCTCCAGCATTAATAAATACCTGAGAATTCTTGAGCAAAAAGATGTTGTATTTCCATTGCAAGAAAAATCTGTGACTGATATTGGTATCTTACAAGACACCAGAATGTAAGCTCAAGGCACAAATACATAGGACTGGATTCATTAGTTCTATTAATTTATCACAGAACTAGTAGTCTTTTGTTAAGTCTTCAAATGTTCATACAACCCAGTGTGGTAGGATGCACTTACTATTCATGTGTTGTGAAACCCTCTATACCATAAGCATCTTTTTCTCTCTGAAATTTGAAAAGCAAATGATGGTTACAGTGCATATATTAATTAGGGTACCAACATCTAATGGCTTTAAAAGTGTATATATATAAATAAAATCACAGTAGTTCACAGAAGACATTTATTTCTGCTTTTAATAACGACAGTTCTTATTTCCAAAACAACACTGTGGGAATACTGTATTATCGGGTACTTAAGTGTATAATTTTGGAGATGGCACTATCTAAAAATAAGTTAATTGCAAACTAACGACTTTAAGTCTATGCAGTGATTCAATTCCCAAGTGATGTGCCATCATCTTCGTTAAGAAGTTTCTTCCCAGGTCATCCATGTTTAAAAGTATATTCAAAATATCTGCAGAGCAACAGGAATTACTAAAGTTAGTAGATTAATAGCTTTGAAATAGAAAGTATACCCTTAAAATTTTCTGTTCAGTTATGGGCGTGTGTATGTAAATCTGTACTGCAGGTTAGCAGAAGTGGAGTCTAAACTGAAAATACCTTGTTTTGGCTTTTGAAATACCAGACAGGATAGAAATTTCCAATGCAGCAGATACTGTCCCAGGGCTTACACCAGGAGTCTGGCTAGTGTAGTATTCTACCCTAACAAGCAGCCAGTAGAATGCTCAGAAAGAGATGGTAAGAAGAAGACATGTATAGAATGTATTTCATTAGATATAACCTCTTTCTTACAGAAGTGTGTAGCTTCTAAGTTTTCTGAGCCTGAGGTTGTGTCACATCTTTGCTTACTTATCAATAGTAGAAGAATGGAAATAAGATGGCATTCAATTTGTAGTTAGACAAACTTGCTAGGAAAGCTTTAGAATCTGCCTAGAAATCAGGCTCTAAACAATATTATATTACAAATATATTCAAAGTAATTCAACTAATTTGCAGTAACTTTGGATAATTGTGGTGCTGTAACAAAAGATATGGGCAAAAATCCAAATACATAATACTAAATTTCTTAGAGAATGAAAAAGTCACCAAAGCCAAAAATAAGCCATTTGGTCATATGCCAATGTACTGAAGCTTTTGTCAAATTGTGTTTTGGTAAACAATATTCTAACGCTTTCCCATTTTAGTGATCTCAGTACCTGACTAGTTATGCTAGCTGTGCAATTTGGACTTATATAATTTATGACGCTACTCAAATTGAGAAACATTCATGTTCTTTTGATGTTTTTGGCATCTAGAATTTTAAGGAAGAAATTCAGTTTGGTATCTGTGGTAGGTATTTAGAAAATGTTTCAGTGTCTTTAGTAATGATACTAATCTAAAGATTGATAACAAGGTTGATTGCAATTTTTTGATTAATAGCTTTGACACTTATGTTGTACATAGACTAGTTCTTGCATAGCTAGATATCCTACTTCATAAAGTGCCTAATGTGCTTGTCACAAGATGGAAATTGTTTATTGCTTATCACCACATCTTTGCTCTGCAATTAGTCTTCTAATTCACTTACTATTCACAGTGTGTTGTGAAGAAGCAGATGAGAGATTTAACTCTATTGTACTTTTCCTGTGTGCTAATCAGCAAGGTAATGTTATTTTTTTTTTTTTTTTTGGGGGGGGGGAGGAGATGGTAATTGTAAACATGCCACTAGAAAATAGGTCCTTGAGACTCATTTTAGTAAAACCAAAAAGGCAAACTTGTGACCTCTCTCTGTTCTAAGTCTGGGGAGGTGAGGTATCCAGATTGTGCTTGTACCCAGAATGTTTTTCAATCAGATACTTTATGTGGCCTCTAGATCAACTTAAGAGGTCTTTCTGTGCTTGTGTGGAATAACTTCTTTGTAAGAACTCTGCTGATGTATTGATTTAGTTAAAGGTCACTTAGCCTCATCTAAATGTCTTTTATGTTCTTTAATATTCTATACCCTCATTTTAACTGTCCGTTATAGAATAACAAAATAAGGTAATGTACTGTTATGCTTCTTGATGGAGCAATTGGAAAAAAATAAAATCTTACATTCATTATTCTTAAGGGGATTCTGTCAACATTATTACGGCATGTTTGATTGAGCTGTCATTGTTTTCTTGTTCAAGCAGTTATATTTCTGATTACTAAGCAGTGCTTAAGTGTTCTTACAACAATTTCATTTCTGCCCTTTCATTCCTTTTTATTCTAGTATGTTTACGCTCATTTATGAAACCAAGGAATCTTTGATTCATTTGATACATCTTTGATGTATTGTATTCACTTGGCATTTAAAATTTTAAATGATTGTTAAAGTTAAATTAATTTGCATCCTTTTTTTTAATAGGATGTGCTCCTGTCCCTTACCATTCTTCTGTTAGAATCTAGTTTGCTATAAAGTCTTAGTGCTTTTCCCATAGCTAGCTGTTTATAATAAGCTTCTTTTTAAAGTAAAACTTGTTATCGTTGCATCAGTTGTTCAAGATCATTTCTGTACATCTAATGATTGAAAATAGAACCTACAGCATCTGCATTTTAACCTGATGTTTGAAATAACTTAGAAAATTGATGAAGAAGAAAATCCCTTTTTAACATTTACGCGAGGTTTTATTATCTGGATTTATTACTGTGTAGCACAGTACCTCACAGATTTGAGGGGCTAGTTGCTATGTGGTTATTCCACAGTGAAGAGAGCTCAGCTATGAATGGCTTTGTAAAATGTCTCTAGTATTCCTAAATAGAAAAGATCTGGCTGCAATTTAAGTTCTTTAATTTTTCAGAGAAGAAAGTAAGTTACGCTTCATATACATGTATACTGTTCTCTAAGACTGAGTCTTAAGGCATATTCTCATATGGGCATATGTATTTTCTTTTGTCTTCACAGTGTTTTAACTGAGTTGTCCAAGCTAATTCTTTTTTGTGTGTCTTAGCATCCAGTAATACCCTGAACTCTTGTTGCTTTTTCAGTTGTTGTTTCCTTTCAAATGGTGATATACTGCAGACATTTCACCAAATGAAAAGCAACCTTAATTTTCTGAAATGGTTTACCTGTGTCTTATTGCCATCATCATTGAGGGGAAGAAAAGAGAAATGGCTTGCATCTAGTTTCTATACTATTGAGACTTTGCTTTTTTTTTTTAAAAAAAAAAAAGTGTTAATAGTGAATCGGAGAAGTTGGTATTTCTAGAAAGAGAGGTACACATATTATGTAACAGTTGTTGAATAGCTTCCAGTAGTTACTTCATAATTCTCTACTGTACATTCAGCCAGGCTGCCGAGTGCTATGAGATAAGTATTACAGCAAACTGAACTTCATAAAAGGTCTTGAATGTGTGGAAGAATTCCTGAAACTCAGAATGGAAATACTATTAGAAACTAGTTTAAAGGGCTTTCTTAGCTAAGTATACACTCTAAGCTAAAACTCAAAGTATTCAGAAATGACAGACTGAACAAGTGTATTAATGCCACGGCATGTCTTGATGATCTGTAGCTGTGAGGTGTGTTCCTGGGCAAACAAAGTTTTTATTTGTGAAATAACAGCTGGGCGTAGAACTGATTTAAAAGTATCTGCATAAAAATCGTAAGTTTTTTAATAAAAAGGTATGGTCATATCCAGTTATCAGAAATCTGAAGAGTCTATGATTCTAAATACTGAAAAAAGCAGAGTTATTTATAAGATGCTTAACCTACTAATTGTAACTCTGCACAGATATTTCAATTTTGACCTGAGGGAATGGCATGAATCTGTGACAGAAGAGGTTCAGGCTGGATGTTAGGAAAAGTTTCTTCACGGCAATGATGATTGAGCACTGGAACAGCCTCCCTAGGAAAGTGGTCATGGCACTGAGTCTGCTGGACTTCAAGAAGTGTTTGGACAACGCTCTCAGACACATGGTCTGATTTTTGAGAGGTCCTGTGTGGAGCCAGGAGTTGGACTCAGTGATCATTGTGGGTTTTTTCCAATTCAGGATATTCTATGATTTGCTTCTTATTCAATAATGTTAGTTTTTTTAACTCTGTATCATTTTAATACTTTGCAAAGGCTTTTTTTCCATCTTATAATTTAAAACATTTGCAATATTTTTGCTAGGTCACCCTGAAATGTTTTCCAGTGAGAATAAATTGAACTTTTAAGTATTCCTGTATAACATGTAGTCTTGGAATCTTCCTGGTTGTCCTATATTAATTTTCCCAGGAATAGTATCTTTTCAGTGTAAAGGTGACCTAAACAAAATATACTTAGAGGTTTAGCAGATTTTTTCCTTCTAGTATCTTTTCTCTAATTTGTAATTCATCCTCCTTATATTTGTTGTCATAGAATCATTAAGGTTGGAAAAATCTACAAGATGATCTGGTCCAACCATCCCCCTAGCACCAATATCACCCACTAAACCATATCCCTAAGTGCCATGTCCAACCTTTCCTTAAACACCCCCAAGGGACACTGACTCCACCATTTCCCTGGGCGACTCGTTCCAATGCTTGACTGCTCTTTCTGAGAAAAAATGTCTCCTCATTTCCAACCTAAACCTCCCCTGGCACAACTTCAGGCCATTCCCACTAGTCAATAATTACCTGTGAGAAAAGGCTGCCCCTAGCTCCCCACAACTTCCTTTCATGTTTTTAATTACTTCTATGATCTGTGGGGAAAAAAAAGGGGGAAAAAGTCTATTGTTAATGTTGTACAAGGCATGTTATCTAGGCCTATTTCTATAAACTCTGAGATATTAATGCAGTGTTTAACACAGTACAATAGGGATATGTGCTTGTTTTCAGCACTAGAATCCTACTCTGTAATTAATCCTGTTGACTATACAGACTTAGTTTTGTACTAGGTGAACTTTATAAATAGTTATATTAAAAATTATGACGTTATGAATGTGCTGAAAAATATTTATTAAAAATTTAATTTCTTATAATTTGAAAGCAATAATCAATTATGGATCCATGGAAATTAAAGATCATTTTGAAATCCCCTGGATCAAATAGATCCATGTAAACCATTATGTAGTTTAATTTCGAACCTGCTTTTTCTACTGTGAAAAATATGTATTGATGTAATTTTATTTTTGTATAGTGATCAGAAATTGACAACTCTGTGTAATAAGAAATCAACAAAAGATTTCTTTAATTGTTAATAGTGCATCTTGTGGGCTAAAATAATATTAATAAAAAATGAAACTTGGTACTTTTAGTTCTGTTGACTTACTTATCTGGACCTTAAAAGGACAGTTGACTTTTCCATCTTTTGTGAAATAAGAATTGGGTATAGAACTAACTTAAAGCATCTGTTTAAAAATCATGATGAAAAGATGAAACTCCAAGAAGCAAATCCTGTTTAAACTGTCACAGCTATATTAACTTCAGGTCAGTGGAGCATAATATTGAGTCAGTGATACTGTGCCAGTTTACATGGCTTCTCAATTATTTTTAGACAATGGCTTTTTGTAAATAAAATTTTCCCTTTCAGAGAAAGTACTGTCTTTAAAAAATTCTTTGTACATTACTAGTTAGTAATCTTTCTATTAACAGAATTTATTTTTAAAAGGCACAAAAATAAAATTAGATTTGAAAGATCTAGGAAAGCTGTAGAGGATAGAGGGGGACAAGAGAAGAAAACATTTTAGTACAGATAAAAACATTCTCAACAAAGGAATTAGTTTATGACCTATAGAAGATTGAAGGCATCAGAAGCATTGTATAGTATTTGATGTAAACGGTGCTAATTTCTGTTGAAGAGAAGCATTTTCCGTCATGGAAGATCAAGTACCTTTAATCCGAAAGGTCTCTGTTAGAGCTATTTTCTTGTGTTGTTTATGAAGAAATTGCATTTAATGAAGTGTAAATTTGACATGACCCACAATATCTATTCCTGTTTATAGACAAGTTCAAAACAATAAATAATATTTTATGTAAAGCTATTGATGCTGCAGGTCTTTTTTTTTTTTTTTCCAAGAGGAATTAACTTTTTGCAAAAATTGAAATATGCTTTAATAGTTTTCTGGGATCATGGAAGTGCTAGAGAAGAGTGAAGATATAGTCAGATCAAAGATTTTTTTTTAAAGTAACTTCAAGTCTATAAGCCATATAAGCTCAAGTTTAGACTTGCCTCTTACAGAAAAGAAAGAAATCATAACAAATGGTTAGAGAAACTCATGCTTCAAGCAGTCTTTCAGTCTACATTAGCTCTTTTTGCTAAGGTATACATTTAAGAAACATGACAATCAAGCTACCTCAATTTTTTGATTGGCAAAGTTGTAATTTAAGAAATCCTTTAAAAACATAGTTAATCTCCTGTAGCAATGTTAGTGTAACACCATTAATTTGGAAGATGCACTACTGAAACTGTGAGATTTGAGCTACTAGTTTGAATTTGAATTTTTCATCAGGAAATGGGGCACGGCTTGCTAATAAGTGTTTCCTCATCTTACTAGTGGAGTCTTCATCTAATTCTTAGTAACTATTTTGAGAACTTTTTCTTAATATGGGAATCTCCTCTTACAGACCTTGGCCCTACTTTTCCAGAGTTAAGGTTTTCTGTGTTCACAAGTCTAGTTGTATTCAAGGGGCATCCTCTTTTCTCATACCTAAACCCTCTTCTGAAACCTGAAGGAGGCTGGTTGGTAGACCCAGTAAGTTTCAAATGAATGGAAGCTAATTTGGAAATTGAAGCATTTAGTAGGATCTTTGGGACTTTGCTTTTTTAAATGTCTGTCTGTTGTAAGTTACCTGTGTGGTCATGTTCTAACTGAAGGCAAGGTAAATCAAAAGTTGTTTAAAGTAGAAACTCAACTCCAAATACATTTCCTGTAATGTAAAGTCAAACAAAATTTTAATGACGAAGACACTGACGGAACTCTTATGAGAATCAGGGAGAAATTGCCCTTTGCCATACTCCTGCCATATTACTGTGATACATATTTCCCAAATCAGCTATTGCCAAGATAAACAGATCTGAATTAAAAGATTTAAGACTGTATATAATTTTCTCTTAAAAATAAAAGGTTTGTCTTGAGAATGTATCGCATTCATTGGGCAGCCAGGGCAAGCTGCAATTGGGAAAATCTGTTGTGTGTTGTGGTGTTATATATATATGTGTGTGTGTGTGTGTGTGTATAACTTTTTTTTTTCTTCCGCAGCCATGCATGGTTTTATTTGGGCCAAGAGAAATTTACAAAACCTGGTCAAGGAAGATTAGCAGTCAAGTGATGGGAAACATGTGTACAGGGTGGTGGTGATTGTTTATCCTTTGTCTTGTAGGCATTGTGTTTTTGGAGAATGGATAAATAAAGCTGTGTTTTGAGTTGCTAGTGGCAGAGTACAAAAAGGAAGTCTTGTAAATGCCAAGCTCTACTGGGTTAAGAAACAAGGAGGAGATAAGGGGGATCACTGGGAAGCAATCCCTAACTGGGAATTGCTTTGTGGAAGGCTTCTAACCAGGTGCAGATGCCAGAAGCCAGGCCTGCCAGCATCATCTTTTTCATAGCTTGTCACAGTTTGCCTACAGTTCTGACAGGTGGCATAGCTGTTTCATCACATCACCGAAAACCGAGATCTATAATAGATGAACTTTAACTTTATTCTTTTGCTTTGTTCTTGATTCAGTGATGTGGGTAACTTCACATGGAAAAATCCTTTGCTAGCCATAGTAACAAAAGCAGAATTATTTAGAATTGCTCTCCTGAGCACCTGACTTCAGTAGGGACTGCTCATCTGCTTAACGGGATTGAGGCCAAAACATTAATTGCTCTGCTCCTACTCCAGCAACAAAAATGATTTTCATAGGTCATCTCTTCATGGAGCAATCCCTGAACTGCTTTCTTTATTGCATCAGAAAATTCCTGGATTCTGATTTTCTCAGTTGTGTCTTTATGGTTTATTTAGTTTTGAAAAAAAAATGTGCTGTATGTTTGCATTTGTTACAAAACACTATAGGAACAGTAAACAGTGTTACTGTTGTGTTTTACAATTCTTAATGTTCGTGTTGTTTACACACACATCTTGCATTTTCCTTTATTCTAACTGGAGAATTGGCTAATGAAAATAAATGATACATGGCTGCCTTTTCACCAGTTTATTTAAATGTTTTACATAGCTGTTTGCATCAACAACATTCCAAGTTTTTTCTTAAAAGAGGAGTTTTGCTTCCTGAGATTTATGCTTGTATTTCAACAACAACAAAAGCCCCATTGAGTTATCAGCAGAAAGCTGGTAAATTAACTAGTGAATGTTCAGAGGATCTCTTTAAATAAATGTTTAAATAAATGCAGGGTCTTCTATGAACTGGAAAGGAGCAGAAAACTAGCAGCATAGGGCAAAAATGAGATGGTGTTTGTGATTTTCTGGACATAAGCAACAATCGTTCGTGTATCTCAGTCATTGCAAGCAGCGTTTTGCCTAGCGTATCAGATTTAGCCACTTTCTGTTATTTGGAGATATGGAGAATTTGGAGAGATGGAGAATTCTGGCAAACAGACAAGTTTGCCAAGTGGAAAGAGGTGGGTCAGTAACACTTCAGCAAAAATCTGGCATCCTAAAGGTTATTCGCTTTGGTGATAGTTTCTGTATAGCTGGATGATAATCAGTGAAAGAAAAATGCTGAAGGATATCTTTAGTTTCAGTAATTTACGTTGCAAGAATAATTTAGGGTTATGTTAATTTTCATGTTAATTTTTTTAACAATGCTTTCCTGGGTATTACCTGACAAACTTTTTTTCCCTTAGTTTTTCAACGCTGATCTTTTATGCAGGAGAAAAAATTTGACTGGAGATACAGTTTATAGTCATACTTGTAGTCAACAATCTTTGTTTTTTTTTCTCTTTGTTTTTATGCAGTATTATTTTAAGAACTGTTAATTTTCTTATAAAAATATCTAATATACATTCTGGATTATGAAATCTCAAAGTCCAGTCTGCTAGCTTCAGCATTTAAAATATATATTTTTTTCTCTTTTAATAGACTGCTCAATTTCTAACAGCATTGACAGTCGGTGCCTTTTTTGATTCAGAGTTGTAAACAGTTGTAATGTTGAAATCTGCCATCTTTCCTGAATGCTGGTGCTCGACTTCAAAGTAAAATGCACAGCTACAGTGGAAACTCATTTAACACTAGGTTTATTTATTTCCTTCTTAAATGAAATGAGCAGTATTCATTGTGTAAAGGATAGAAAAGACAGACCAGTATCAGACCTCATCTATCTGTGAAGTGTTATAAACCAGAAAGACTTAAAATATAGGACACGGCACAGACATCACAGTGAAGCTACCTAACTCCAGAAGATCTGATCTATTCATTATACTGCAAAAGCAAACTTTCTGGAATAGAAGTGATTTAAAAAATAATAAAAAAAAAGGGTTGAATAATTAAGTGCAGTCAGTTATCTAAGATTAGGTGATCTGGCCTATAGAAGAATTTTTGTAATGTATGTGATTATCTACTGTTTATTCAATGGTATTTTTATATTCAAAAAAATGTAGATTTTCCAGAATCCAGGGAAGCAAGTGATAAATTTGTACCTGCCAAGCTAGTATTTCAAGAATATGAAGTTGGTTACTTGGTACCATAAACTTATTTGGTTAACTTATTTGCTGACTTTCTACCTGCCATTTAGAAAAAGCAGAACAGAAAACATAAGTGGTTGAGAACATTGTGGTGAACTTTGTGGTACTGTACAAGAGCCTTCATGGTTACATGTAGGTGACCATATACATGTCTGAATCTGGAGGGGGAAAAAAAAAACACACTACCTCACCATGAGGCAATTGCTTATTGGTAACGCAGGTTTCCAAATTCAACTTTGTATAGAGCTTCTCTGGGGAGTTCTCTTTTGATATAATTGATAATTTTGTAGAAAAAAATACGATATAGCAGTAATAAACAACGGTCTTTTTCTCTCTCCCCCCCCCTTTTTTTTTTGTTAAGGTTGTGCTTTTACCATAGTACCCTTAATGCTACTTCATGGGTTTGTATTTCTTTTCTCTGAATAAGATCTATTCTGTAAAGTGTGTGGTTTTCTCTACCAAGAAACACATTATATGTTCTTCTGTGCTAATTTAAAAGTTATCTTAGTTCTCCTTGGTTTATCCTTCAGTTATTCCAACTTTTGGAAATATTTTCCATATCCTTTTTGTTCCTGCTTTACTGCACATTGTGCACTAGTGTACCTAATACAAAACCAGTGTGTCTTTTGAAATTAATATGTTTAATCCAGATATGGCTAACTGAGGATACAAATGAGTAGGCTGTATTTTTTTTATGTATTCTGCATTCTGCTTTTTTTTTTTTTTAAAAAAAAAGAAAAAGAACTTTTGTAATATCTTATTGAAGCAAAACTACCAAAACCGAGTAAGTCTAATAGCAGAAGAAAACTTCTAGTACTAATTGATTCATTAGTATTTTCATGATAAACAGAGTTGTAATTTCTCCTTTGGATTTGTGATTATAGAACTCAGCCAAAATATGGTAATGGCAATGAAAATTTAAAAGATTTTTTTTTCTTTAAATCTTTGTCAGGACAAATGAATGTAGCTGTCTCAAAACTGTTCAAGATTTATGCTGATCAAAGCTTCTTTTAGACTTAAAACTTCTGATTACTGTTTGTGCCTTAGGAGTTACAAGGGTCATCTTTAGGATGGAAGATCTGAGAGTAATTTTCCTTTATTGTTGTAGTTAGTCCTTCCCTCCCTCATATATGTATCTTGACTCTTAATTATGGCCATACTGATTTGTCGGAATATTACTAGATTAAGTTATTCTTCTATTTATTTTATTTTATTTTATTTTATTTTATTTTATTTTATTTTATTTTATTTTATTTTATTTTATTTTATTTTATTTTATTTTATTTTATTTTATTTTATTTTATTTTATTTTATTTTATTTTATTTTATTTTATTTTATTTTATTTTATTTTATTTTATTTTATTTTATTTTATTTTATTTTATTTTATTTTATTTTATTTTATTTTATTTTATTTTATTTTATTTTATTTTATTTTATTTTATTTTATTTTATTTTATTTTATTTTATTTTATTTTATTTTATTTTATTTTATTTTATTTTATTTTATTTTATTTTATTTTATTTTATTTTATTTTATTTTATTTTTATTTATTTATTAAATCCTAGGGAAGCCATCTTTTCTCCTTGGACCGTTGTTCTTGCACGGTATTTGTGTTTGTTGTCTCGCCTGTTACCATGTTCTCTTTTCCCAGATCCTCATTGGTTTCCTCTTTCGCCAACTCATCCTGTCTTATCACAGGTCTCACACCTTCCAGTCTTCTGACCTTAGTTTCTTTCTTGGTTGGTACCGCCTTCACTTTCTCTCTGTTTCTGCCTGTCTCTTTTTTCTGTCCTACCCATCCTCCCTCAGCACTCAGCTTCTGTGTGTATCATTCCAGTTTTCTCTGCTGTTTTTTTTTTCCCTCTGCTATTACTCAATATAGGCAGCTTCCACGGTGTCCTTGGGTGAGGAACTTAAAACAAGATGGATTGCATTGGTCCTGGTATGTTGTAGGTGTAGCGATCCACCTACGTTGTCAGTGCAGCCTCACTCAAAGTAGGTGATTTTGAGAAACTAACAATTCTCTACAGAGCGTGTATGACATCAGTCTCACTTGGAAAAAAAAAAAAGTATAAATAGGTTTTCACAGGAATAGTTAGATGAGTGTATTTGATGTAAGGGCCATCTGCTAATGTGTGTCATAGTCTGCTTTTAGATCATTCATGTAATTTAATACTTTCATGGAAAAGAAAAAAGCATGAAAGCAAAATATGTGCTGTTTTTTTTTTTTTTTTCTTATACACTCATAGTTCAGCCCAAATAGTATCGTGATCTCAGTCTTAAAAGAAACTAAAACCATGATCTTAGAATGGAACATGCCTAGGTTTTACAAAACAGAGCAATCTGTATCAAAATACAAAATATTAATGTATAAATTCAACATAAATATGCATATGTGTAAAGAAATGTTATATCTATTTCTTTGTAACAGATTTTTCTTTCATCTTAATGTTTGACAATATGTCTTTACTAAATATTTTACTAATGTTTTTACGAAACAGAATGCGTAGCATAATGTTGCATCATCTAAAGCTTCCAATTGAAGTTAAATTATTGCCATACTGATATCTCTTATTTAGTCAGCCTTACTCTATGCCTTTGCTGTAGGTAGGAAGCTGTCTGATTTCATTTTGTGCATCCTTTAAGACCGGATTGAGTTATTTTAAGATACTTACAATCTACTTGTCTACATACAAGACTAAACTGTGCTATACAGTTTTCCCCTCTGGGCATGCAAAGGCAGAATAGAGCTACAAAGTGCTTGAAGTTTAAGCTTAAATGTTCCTCATCTTTGTCCTCAATTACAGAATCTTCTGGCTGAGAAGGTAGAACAGCTGATGGAGTGGAGCTCAAGGCGCTCGGTCATCCGCATGAATGGAGACAAATTCCGAAGATTTGTGAAGGCTCCACCTCGTAACTACTCTGTGATAGTGATGTTCACTGCTCTACAGCCACAGCGGCAATGCTCTGTTTGCAGGTAATTCATTTTTTTTTCCGTCTTTCTCACCACAGTTTTCAGGTGAACATTTTAATCAATGTGAAATACAGGTAGGACTGTTCTTTGCTTGGGGCAGATATTTACTATTTAACAGCCTCATGTGTTTGTTAAAGCATCATTTCAACTTCTTTTTAATATATATGATAAATTTTAGAAGTTTTTTTAGTTTTAGCATTTTTTAATTACAGTTGAACAAAATGTATGCCACCTAGGACTAAAACTTTTTAAGAAATCTGCTTTATACTATTATCAGTCAGCTGCAATCTCTCCAAAGATGTTTTGTGATAAAGTAAATAATTACCTTTCAATAATATGACATTTCACTAATTTCTCCCATTAAGTGATATCTAAAGCTCTGATACAGATGTGAGTTATGCTGTGATTTCACCGATTTGGATGGTTCTTACATGCAAGTGCATTTTTCCACAAGGAAAAATATTGTGGAATACTGTCTGGCACTGCACTTTGAAATGTGCTGTTAGCTCCTTTTAGAACATATATTGGAGTGGTAGTGGTATTCTTCTAAGTCCAAGATCTTTCTCTGAAAGTTTCTAGTTCAATGCAGTTAATCAAAAAATGACAAATGATAGACATGGGAATGGGGCCAAGGGACTGAGAGCTAGTCATGTACTTAATTACATTACTAAATCAGAAATTGAGCTAATAAAACCTTCTTCAGCCAAAACATGCATTAGAAATTACTGTGTTTAGGCTTATTATTCAGGGTGTTCAAAACTTATCTAAATAGGCACCGGAATGCTGCATAGAACTACAAAATAGGTAACATTTATATGAAGAATATTTCTTTGTTTTAAATAGGTGTAATGTAAGCAATATTTAAAGTTGATAATTGTTAGTAACTTGTTGGATTTCTTAGGCAATAGAATGCAACATTTACAACACAAAATTCAGCTGGCTTGCAATCATAAGATGAAAACCTGTAGTTATATATGTTTTTTCTTAGATGTTTTAATAGGTTAATTTTTTGCTGTTGGTTTCAGTTTGTCAGTTTTGAAGAAGAGTGTGTAAATTGCATTCCCATGAGTTCACCCTCCACATCTGAACTGTGAAGGGGAGGAAGTTAGGTACAGAAGCTAACATTGCTAAGTCAAAGTAATACTGCTTTACCACTTCCTGCACTTGGTTGCTACTATTTCTTTGCATTGCCAGAGTTTAACTTTAGGAAATGAAACAAGAGTTGGAAGTTTACCATATTGTTTAAAATCACTTATTATTTTCCTTCCAAGTAGATAAGTTAACCTTATAAGCTTCATCCTGTAATATGCTAGGCTAGGTATTTATGTATAGAAGCAACTAAAAATCTATAAGCATAACAGGAAGAAAAAAATCAACATACTGCTTTCAGTCAGGATTATTTAAATGAATGTGAAGTTGAGATCCTCTCTTTCATGTGAAATAAAAGAAATTTAATGAGGTTGATCGTACTGCACATAAAACCATTATTAGGAAAATCGACATTTTCAGATCAATGGCTAATTAATGGATGGGAGCACTGAAAAGATATACAGAACTGAAATGCATGCATTACTTTATTGTTAGCTATTCACTAGCCAGTTTGCCTAAAGGAAAAATAGATTTTTAACTAAATCTGTAATGTTCTGTGAGGATGCTTCTATCCACGGTTTAAGTTAACTGTTGCTAATCAAAATATTTTTGAAACAGTTGTATACAAAAACCAATGTTATATTTAAAATAAAAAGTAGTATTTAGACTGAAATATTTGTCTTTGAATAACTGTCTCAAGAATTAGTATGCTCACCCCCCCCCCTGCACCCAAAAAAAAAAAAAAGTCTAAAGGTCTTCTCTCTTTGGTGGATAGATTTGACATTTTGGTGTTTTATCTCAGTGTCCAGTTTGTAAAGAATAGGGGAGCAGTATTTTTAAAAGAGAAATGTAGTGTGCTGCTGTTGCATAGAGCTACCTCAAAAGCTAAGCATGAATAACAAAGTATTATATGGAAAAAAAAAAGAGAGAGAGAGAGAGAGAAATAACAGGTGGGAGAGCAATGGTGGGAGATGTGCTCCTCTTCTGCAGAAGAGCAGTGGAAGCTGATTGTCATTGGAGTTGACCATTGAAGACTTGTTCATCTGAGGCCATGAGGGGTAATGTGTCCTATTGTGTTAAAATAAACTGTATCTTTTGTGTATCTGATTTTGCATTTGTCTAGATTTAGAATGCTTGATGTCAGGTTGATCCCCTACCTACAATGTTGTTGTACATTCCTTCAAGTGTTTTGAATGATTTTACTACCAACAATGGAGAGGTAGTTTCTTCCATCTAGGAAGTTAGCATCACCCACCTTTCAGAGTGAACATAAAATCAGTTTGGTGGTCAAGTTTTGTACCAGACTAAGGAATACAGTGTCTGTCCATTGCTGAAGAGTGTTGTTTGGACATTGTCTAGAAGGTGTGAAGATCTTTTTCCCAATCTTTTCAACACCAGAAAAGTTCCATATTTTGGTTAAAACTTGGTTGAGTGATCGTAGCCAAATCTTAAAACTTTTGGGATTATGCTATGTAATAACTTCTGAAAAAGTATACCCTTATATATAGTAAGAAACCATACGTGGAGAAAAGACCCCATTTGTCTCAGAAAATCCAAGTTTTTTCTGTGTACAGCAAAGACAACATTGTCACATCAGTCACATAAATCACGTAGAAGTTACAGGTTTGTGAAAGCATGTGGAAATAATATAAATTTACTCTTAAAATGCTGCGTGCCAAGAAATCCTCGTGACTTCAGAAATTTGGATGAAACTATGTAAAATTAACCTTTCAATTACTAGTTGATCTTTTTGATTAAAATCAAAGCATATTGCATATTTTGTAGATGTTCTCAAGCAAAAATTACTGAAGATCTTTTTTTGCCAATGGAATGAGAAGCATTTTTTATCACTGCAGGAAATAAATAGATAATGTTACACATCAGCTTGAGAAGGGTTAATTGAAAAAAATCAGTGATTCTCACTTAATTTGTCATTTTTTATGTAATTTATCTATTCATCCAGTGTCTTTGTTCCTAATACATGTAATACTGTTGTATTTAATGCTTTCTGTTTACATAATTTTGCTTGATTTGCTTCAAATTCTTTTACATAATCTTTTTTCAGTATTTTAAATACGTACTTTTAGAAGTTAAAAATTATATATATAAATTCTGATTTATTCTATGTCCATAACGAATCAGATTGATTTACAGGTGATTCTGAAAAGGCAACAACCCATTTCTCAACTCTGAGACACGGATTGGTTTGGTATTCATCTTAATGAAATATTTTCACTAACAGTTTTCCAAAGGCTGTGTTTATGAAGAAGCAGCCAAAAAAGGCTAGGAATGGAGAGAAGCTTGTGTAGCCAGTATTTTTTTTCACCCCATGTTGACTAGACTGTTGTATATGTAAAAGCTTGTATTGAAAGGAGCACTCCCATTAGATGAAGTTGTGTATGCATCTGTAAATATGTGTGTGTAAAGAGTATAATAAGTATGTAAGTGTATATATATATAAGTATATATACATGTGTATATATATATTATATATACTTGTAGTATAGTATATAGTATATATAATATACTATAATATATATCGTATATATAAATATATAGTGTATATACTTATATATATATAAAGTATATAAAAGTATATATATAAGTATAATAAGTATATAAAATAATCTAAATAATAATTTTGTATAAATACAAATAAGTGTATACAGTATATGTGTTGGTCATGAGGGAGCCAGCTCAATTTTGCTGGTGTGGCATATGTTTTCTAAAGACTTCTTTTGTTGCATTTTGAATGACGAGGCTGAATTCTGTCAGAAAGGATTAACGGTGTATTTTGGACTAAGATGTAGCTACTGCAGAAATCATGCTGCAGCATGAGCTCCAAGTCAATTAGTTATTAACTATTTCTTTTGTATTTGCTTTAGGATTATAAAAAGGTATATTATAATTCAACATACAGCTTGTGCATTTTTAAGTTCTGAGCTTAATGTCATGTGCCTTTCATAAAAGGCCCTTAAGTATAGCTGCCTTCTGCTGTTGACTCACTGTGCAGAAAGGAATGACAAAATACACAAAATAATAAGTTCCACATATTTTTATTACCATCTACCCCATCAGTAAGATATATCTAGGAGGAGGTTTTTTATCTAGAAAAGAAAGGAAATCTATTGGTTTCCCTGTTCAAGAGGATATCTGAGAAAACTGTTTTCAAGTAGTTGATCAAAGAGTAGGTCAAAAGCAAAAAATAAAATTCTGACAGTCAAGGAGTTGTCATGAGAAATGAGAACAGGATCCTCCCTCTACCTTTCAGCTTTTTGCTGGTTGATCATGAGCGGGTAGTGAAAAAAACATTACTATGTCTCTTCACTGTACTGAGAGGGAATTATCTTTTGAACTTTTGTTCAAAAAAGGAACAGGAGGTGTGGAACGAGCCAGTGAAAGTTCTGCATTTGTTTTTTTCCTTTTTAGTGCATTTTAGTATTATGATAGAAGTATGGATGAGTCTTGTTTTCCAGAATAGTAGTTATTTGTGTGGACCATGAGAGGCTCCTTATTCTCTTTCTACAAAATATGATGAAGTGTCCTTTCATCTCCAGAATAAATTGGAATTGGATCTATTGGGATGCTGTAAATAGAATAGCATGGTTTTTAGCTTGTTTTCTGTTACTATCAATATTTAGATTGCATAAATAGTGTAGTATTCAACTACTGTCCGTTCTGTCTTATTTTGTAGTGTTTGGAGTGTATTTTGGATGAATTTGTTAGGTTCTTTCATGCTTTTCACCATGACATCGAGTCACGCTAAAAACAAAAGCAAATAAGCAGTTTGAATTTATCATCTTGATACTGAGTAGTGGTTAAAATATGCATTTAGCCTCTTTGTCTCATCTTTTAGGGAAAACCATTTCAAATAAAAAACAAGAGTTGTTCTGGATGTAAATTGCAGCATTGATCACATTTCTACTTAAGCAGATGGGTTAAGAACTGGTAGGTCACCTGGTAATGCATTCTTTGCCAATTGTACATTTGTAAATGTTTTTTTTGCAGTCCATAGCATGCCAAAAATTGATGTTTTACTGCTTTCTTTGACAAATAATTCTACAGTCTATTCTATTCCTTTTACAACATTCAGTTTGCATTTTCCCTAATATAACGTCAGACTAATAGAACAAAATTAATCAAATTTAATATAGCTGAAGCTATACAAATGTGATTATCTGCCATAGACACCAATGTAATTAATCTTTTTAAATAAAACTTTTAATATTTAATGAGTGCTCTTGTGTAATGTGTGACATTTTATAGACCATTTGCCTAGCAGCTTACTTTTCAGTGGGTTGAATATTCTAGGAAACTCTAGTAGTAGCATTTTATTTTGATCTGGTCATTATTTTCTAGAAGTTGGTTATTATTACTGTTGGTGTTGCTAGTTCCTATGTTGCTACATGTTATGACAAGATTAAGAGGTGACTGGAGCAGCAATATCATTTACAGAATCACAGAATCAGAAAAATCTGACAGAAAAATCATTTAAATCTTTTCTATCAAAAAATTGTGTCAAACTAACAAGAACAGTGCTAATGTTAATCTGATGAGTTCATACCAAGTGTGGTTCTGCTCTATGTCTTTATACTATTTTATATAATTATTATAATGAATTATATAATTAACATTACTTCATGTAAACAAACTATGATAGAGTTGATGTTAACTAATGGTAGGGATAGACAAGTAGATAACTAGTGATGGAATCGATGTAACTGATGTTAATTGGAGGTTGATTTTTTTTTCCAGCCAAGTACTTACACTGTTTATTATTATTATATTTAAGAACGAGTAAGCAACACATCAAAAAAAAAAAAAATTAATGCAATTTTTTTGGCTTCATCAGGATATCCATTGGAACTTATTTAGTGGATGTGGAATATCTTTTTTTTTTATTATTATTATTTAACACAATAATTGTAGGATGTTCTTCAGTAGCAATCCTGTAACTTTGCATTCCTGCCCCTCCTTGTTGCAGTCTCCTTCCTCCACACCCTCCAAGAGCTGCTATAAGGGTGTACTGCAGAATGCTTTGGAACGTTCAGTGAGAAGATAAAATTGTACTGTTACAGAAAATTCAAGAGGACGTTTGGAAAAATGTTACTTTCTGAAACCTGTGTTCTGCCAGTTACATTAAATCAAAATAGCATAATTTAAACATGAAGAAATGCATGGAGATCGAAGGGAACAAGAGGGTTTTGTCAAATAGTGGGGGCATAACTGGAGTATCTGAACTTCCAGAAATATTGTTACATCACAAGTGACGGGTAGACTAAGAAGAATGCTAGCATCAAGATGAAGTGATTTTATCTTGTTTTTATAATGAAAATAGTGAAACTTTAATATAGCAGGTTTAACAGAAGAGTGAAGAGTGTCCCACAGATATTTCTTGAGGTTTTATAGCATTCCTTTGATGTTGTCTGACTGCCCTCTTCAGGATGACAGTGAATATGTTAGTCTGCTTAATGCTAATATTTGATTCTAGAAAAAAAAAAAAAAGCATAATCCATTTTTTATAATTCCAAATTTTGTCTGTTGAATAAATGTTTTAAGGAGCAAGTCTTAATCAAGTAATGAGTGAAAGTTGAGTTTTGTTGTGCTTCATGAGATTCTTTTTCAGGGAGAAGAGATGATCAAATTTTATTTTAACTTTTTTTTTTTTCATGATAGATTTTTCTTGTATACAATATATTCCTAGATACAACACAACTCTGCTGGAGTTGTATGTAATATATCTCATGCCTAAGGCTGATCACAGTTGTAAGGAAATAGGGTATTGTCTTACCACGCCTGTAATTCTGTCTTCCTCCTCTTTACTCTTAAAATATGATGTTTTTGTATGTGTTTAGTGCAGAGTTTCTCTCTTGCAGTCCCAGCTTTTAAGTAAATAGTAGTCTGCACCATCATATGCATGGAAATAGTTCTGTGCTTGTGTATTTGGGGCAAATCTTTCCTGGTAAGGATCAGTGTACCCCCCCCTTTTTTTTTCCTCCTCTCAGGGCAGACATGGAAAGGTTTAAAATAAACTAAGCAACCAAAACAAACCCGAAACAACCCTGAATGTACAGCCGCAAGGAAAGCAAATAAGAGGCTTTCTTGCAAATCACAAGTAGTAGCAATATGGCTTTCTAATGATGATAAAACAGATTATATAACCCTATATGTTGTGGAAAATTATTCTGTATTGCTTTTAAACCTTGTTTTATAGAAATAATCATGAGCATTTTTATGCTACTTACGAACCTCCTGTTAGCTTGCTGTCACGTCCCCAATGTTTAGTAGTTCTTGGCATAGTGTGGACAGACTTTTTCTTTGGCTCTGTTTTTTTTTGTACAGAATATTACAGTCACGTTTCTTTGTGATTTTTCACTACTTTCAGATTTCTCTATGTGCATTTGTCTTTGGCAAGTAAATCCTGTTACTATACTTGAAGGCCATGTAAGCATCTCCATACAGAGATCTGTTTGCAGATTTTGGTGATCCTCAGGAGGCCTCTCCTGAGGGTTTTAATTGTGTTTTCTGAAGCTTTTGATTATGAAGGAGATTACTCTTGTTAACATCTTCTGGGATCTCTCTGCTTTTAGTTTGACTTAACACATTTGTAATTTTGGAGAATGCAAGTATGAAGCAGAGAGTTGTATAATGAGCTCAAACTTTGTTTATTAATTGATAATATGGGTGTTGAGAATGAAATTTTAAGTGTAAATCACCTAACCACTGCAGTTGGCTAGGTCATCTTTGTTGCCAGTGGATGCCACATGGATATATGTTTGTTTCTTTTAGGCAAGCTAATGAAGAATATCAAGTGCTGGCTAATTCATGGCGCTATTCATCTGCTTTTTCAAACAAGCTGTTCTTCACAATAGTGGATTATGATGAAGGGGCAGATGTCTTTCAACAGGTAATGCTGGATATTATAAAACATTCTTAATTTTTTATAATACATATTTATTTGATAAATGACAGCAGAAAAGTGTTCTCTTTGTAGATACATATGCATATCATATATAAATTTTCTGGTTAAAAATACCAGATGCTGGAATTTTTATAACATTAACAAGGAAGAATAGTACAAGTAGCCACTTCCAGCATTTCCTAAATGTAGTTCATGGTATTTCTTTATAGATGATCTTATATGTATGTAAAATTTCATCAGCCCATTATTAGTGTTGTTTTCTGGAATGAAATGCAGTGTAAATAACATTTGCATTTAAAGATTTTATTTATCTTTAGGAAACATGGTCTTAGTTAAAAGCCATTTAGTTGAATAGGTTGAAGAAAATATTTTTCAGCTTTAGTACTCTTAGTCTGGAAGTTCTTCAGGGTAAATAGAGGAGACTTTTAGATTTTAGATTTTATATGCTGGCTATGAAGAATGAGGAATCAATTCCTGGAAAATAGTCTTAAATTGAATAATCAAAACAAAAAGCATCCCTGGAAAATTCATACTAAATAAAACCATGCTTTTTTCTCTTTGATATTTATTTACTGATTGAAGCTAAAAATAGAGATTAAGAAGAGTAACAAGTTTTGAAGTTCTCTATATTTTTAATCACCTTTTGGTGAAATATGAGCTAGACATTTTCTCTGAAATTTTTAAATATTTAATTTTCAAATATTTTATATTTTGATAGTTTGTGTTTTGTAAATATTTTGGCTTCCATCAGACATCTTAGAATGTGTTGTGTAAAAATATGCTTATTAATGGGTAAGATTTTGATTTTAAAACTTTCAACCTTTAAAAATTTATCTTACATTATCCTTTATGGTTACACTAAAATACATTGTTTGATCTTGCCTTAAGCCATCAATACATATTAGAGTAGTACAGTCCAATTTATTACTTGTGTAAAAGGGCACAGGTTCTGTTTATTTCAGATGATGAACATTTAAAGTCACATAAACATTACACCAAATTAAATGAAATGTTTAATTTTTTTGGCTGTCTGTGAGAAATATTGTGATAAGCATAAGGGACCTGAATGACTGATGATGGGTTAAGATGGATTTTTCTAGTAGTTCTGACCTTGTCATTATGTGTGCAAACCAGTAATGTAATACTGATGTCAGAGGAAAAAGAAAGAAAAAAAATAATTAAAAAGAAGACTGGATTTCCAGCTTTTATATTGCTTGTAGAGAAATGATAAAACAGCTGCAAACCAACTGCCATCTCTGTACAGTGTCAGAAGGTTTCTGTATCTGAGGTTTCTGAATCTTAAAAGTATTCATAGAATCATAGAATCATAGAATATCCTGAGTTGGAAGGGACCCTTAAGGATCATCAAGTCCAACTCTTGACACCGCACAGGTCTACCCAAGTTCAGACCATGTGACTAAGTGCACAGTCCAATCTCTTCTTAAATTCAGTCAGGCTCGGTGCAGTGACCACTTCCCTGGGGAGCCTGTTCCAGTGTGCAACCACTCTCTCTGTGAAGAACCCTTTCCTGATGTCCAGCCTAAACTTCCCCTGCCTCAGCTTAACTCCATTCCCGCGGGTCCTGTCGCTGGTGTTAATGGAGAAAAGGTCTCCTGCCTCTCGACACCCCCTTACGAGGAAGTTGTAGACTGCGATGAGGTCTCCCCTCAGCCTCCTCTTCTCCAGGCTGAACAGGCCCAGTGCCCTCAGCCGTTCCTCGTACGTCTTCCCCTCCAGGCCTTTCACCATCTTCGTAGCCCTCCTCTGGACACTATTGTAAAACTATTTTGCAAAATTTCTCTTAGCCTTTCTCAGAATACTTTTATTTACAAATAGGTTCACTAAGGAAGTGAGCTGTTTTTTGCTTAGTTGGAAAATATTTTAATAGCTGGTAATTTCTAATGATAAATTCAGCTCTATACTTGATTAGATAATATGTTTTGGTAATGTGATAAAACTCATTTTGCAGGAATGAAACAAACAAGGTTACTCTGCGTTTGCTGTTCAAAGATCTCCATATTGCATCATATTTAAATATTTTCCTTGATTTTGTTTACGTTAATTTTCATGTTTTTCAAATGGTTTATTACATCTTTTCTGAGATGGACTAAATATGGAGGAATCTTATATAGAATAATTATAATATATACCCATAGCAATATATACCTATATAATAATATATACCTATAGCACCTATAACAAAGCTGAAGTCAAAATTTAAACAAAGTGATAAATATAAACCTGTTTGTTTATCATCTATGAGTTTTTTTACCCTGTACACAATATAGCTGAGAGGACTTACAAAGAGGCATACTCTTACTTTTTATTTCTTTTAATTATGAAAGGTTTTAAATCAATTGAATTATATTTAAACAAACTTCCCAGATTGATGCAGTGTGAATAGTTCCAATGGTATTGACATGTGGATTAATATTCACCCAATTCCCAGAGCAAGTTATGTCATCGAAGCTAGTTATCTAGGTTTTCTGGGATTCAAAAAGGACTAAGCACTAGTGCTGTAGTCTGTCTTAAAACCCGTGAAGATGAAGATCGCCTAGGTAACTTTGGACTGGTGAGAGTTAAGTAAGAGAAACAATGTCAAGCTATAAGCTTTTATTTTCCCCTGAATTTCAGCCTAATATACTTTAATAGATTGGAGGGAGGTGGGCTGTCTGTTTTTACTAACTGCTGGGAAGTTCTTACAGTGTGTGGGAACTATAAAGTGTAAGATACTCTTAGACAAAAAAGCTGGTAGGTGAAACACTCTGAATAATTAAACATCGAAAAGAATCTACCAGAAGAAAAAAGCAAGGAATACTTTGAGCACTTTTTATAGGACTGTACATGAAGATGTATAAAAAAAGAGTAACACATTAAGCAGGAGGGCAAATAATATTTTTCATATTAAATATGCTTATGTTGTCTGATACATAACAGGTAAACATTTTAAAGTATGGGGTTACTAATTTTTTTTGCTATTTTTCCTTGTTTTGTAGCTGAATATGAACTCTGCTCCGACTTTCATGCATTTTCCTCCAAAAGGTAAGCCCAAGAGAGCTGACACATTTGACCTGCAGAGAATCGGATTTGCAGCTGAACAGCTAGCTAAATGGATAGCTGACAGAACAGATGTTCATGTAAGTCTTTCGACAATTTTAAAAGTTAGAGCCAAATGTACCTTTGTAGTCTGAGACACTCAGATGACAAATGCAGTCCCTCCTTAATGCCTATTTTTCCATTAAAACGTAGGCTCTTGAATGCATATTTTTAAAGAAACAAAACCAAAATAAATATTCATGATAGTTGTGGTAACTTCTATAGTTTGCAGATTATATTTTATTCTTGCTTAAATTATGTTTATTTTTTTCTAGATGAAAAAAGTAGTGATATTGTGATAATTAGTTTTGAATGAGTAATACATGCTTGCAATACTACATACAAAACAAATGGATCTAAAAGTAGTTGCTCATAATTCAGAAACAACATGCATATCTGTTGAAAATACATATATTTTTTTGAGTTGAACAGTTTAATTTTCTGAAAGAAGAGATAATGGAATATTCTGTATTGAATTTTTCAGATCAGTAGCGTATTAGTTTAAAATGGTCCTTACAGCTTTTTTCATGCAATCTATTTATTAAGGCAGGTACTATGTTTTTTCTTATTTATGGATACATTCAGTGATTAATCTGTGTCAAAACCAGATTTCAGATGCTCCTTATGCTCCTTGTTTGCTTATATGGAAATAGATCTGTAGGTATGTATTTATTTCTGATCTGTATTTGTTTTTATTTTTTCCAGATTAGAGTGTTCAGGCCTCCTAACTATTCTGGTACAATTGCACTGGCTCTTCTGGTATCTCTTGTTGGTGGCTTGTTATATCTGAGAAGAAATAATTTAGAATTCATCTACAACAAAACTGGCTGGGCCATGGCAGCTCTGGTATGCAGATTTTCCATGCTAATATGCTTTGCATTAGTTCCCTGTCTTAGTGTATGTGTCTTTGTTACTTGCATAGTAAATTAAAAACCAAAGGCCATAAATGATGAATTAATATTGAATGTGCTTAACAGTGTATTGCAGTAAGTTCATTTATACCATAGTCTTCAAACATCTGAGAAGACTCACGGAAAAACACTGTCTGTGCTGCATAGTCAGCTATCTTAGTTTTAGATAGCATGTAAGTATGACAGATGACAGTTAAGGTTTATCAACAAGTACTCATTAATTTAATTTCTGCTGTCATTGTGACTGACAGAAGAATTAAATCTGAGAAGTAGCATTAAGACTTAATTTTGGGGGACATGCTCCTGAACCATGATTCAGGAGCCTGGTTATCAGCATTAGAGTAGCATCAAGTCAATCCAACATTTTACAGCTTAACAGAATTCCTTCCTTTTATGCTAGCAATGAGAACAGTACTTTTTAGAAATTTGTTCATGTATTCTGTACAAGATAAGTCAAGCTTTTCTTCTCTTTCCATGTAAATGGGTTATTTGTTCACTCAATCATTTTAAAGACCTTTTTTCAACTTGCTTCTATCTAAATTAATTTTTCTTGAATGCATATGGCCAGGATTGTAGGCGGAACATGAGTTTACTTTTGCCAGTGTCATTTGCATTTTAGCTCTTCTAGAAGCAAGTTACTGATACAAAACAAAATTGTTTTTGCCTTTTCAAAGCCATGTCATATTGGTGGTCAGTTTTGCTCTGATTCAACAAGACAAGGAGATAACTACCTTCTTGTGAAACTTACAGCTGATGGGCTCACTGGCAGCATTTATTACATAAATTCAAGGATGAAGTTAACTAGTACCTACTAGTTAACTACTAATACTATTAGTCAACTAGTATTTAGTAGTTATTTAGAAGTCAAAGAATGAAGTCCAAGATTGCAAATAAACCACCTGAAGGACTAGATTTCAAGTTGAATGTTTTCTTTCAATTTAGAGAGCCATGGGCAGAATGTGTTCTTTGTTTCAGTATGTTACAGTATCCTGAGCTCTAACACAGAATTTTGACAGTTCTCCTTCAAAGTAAAGCTGTCAAATTTAGTTCCATATATTTGTGTAGAATACTAGTATTTTCCAATGAAAAAGTTTTAATCATTTTGAAAGTGAAGTGTTGGGTTGTGAATCCTTGAAAAGTGTGAGCTGAGAGTACGGAGAGGAACCAGAGAGTAAAAAGGAGTGGATGTCTTCTGGCATCTGTGATTTCTAACAAAAAACAGAGAAGTGGTTTGTAGCATTTCTTTTGCTATTCAGACTTATGCAGGTCCAAAGTGTACAAAACGAGACACTGTACAATTCTATGTAGTGTTGGCCACCTGTTATTCCTGAAGTGCATGTGTATGCGTGTTTTTATGTCCAATTTGGAGCTTTCTAGGAGAAGACCAATTGAAAACCTAGGCTGAGGGTCAGGGGTCAGGATTGCTGTCCTGACATACTCAGAAGTCAACTGGAGAATGCCCTGAACTGTAACAGGTGTAAGATGACCCGTGGAGGTCCCTTGCAACAGTAATTGCCCTATAGCTATATGAGGCTGCATTCTACTGCCACTTTTATGACAATGTCATTTGGATGTATGCTTCTGAATAATACCACAGAATTTAGGCTTATAATATAATATTCCAGTTTAATTACTTATAGTAAAAAGGTAAATAATCTCATTTTATAGTTGCTTGGGAGTATACACTTTGGCCGAAACTCAGTAAAAGTAATACAGTCAAATTTCTAGGACTGAATTAGGTGGTGGTAAACCTTTTTTTTTTATTATTATTATTATTTTATTTCCTGTCTGCTTTCCTACATTATTTTAGTTTAATTGAAAAAAAAAAAAAGAAAGCCTCTGTAATTCTCTCTAGGAAAGGTAGTAGACAAATTATCTCAAAAGATGATGGTAAATGACCCAAAAGAAAAAGTAACCTTTATCTCCTATAGTGACTGCCTTTTAATGCAAGTATCAAACCACTTTATACTACATCTGTCAGAGATTTTTGTTAGCACCATTTTAAAGAGGCCATGTATTGTGTACCCTGGGGCTGTAGTTGAAGGCATGAGTGTACTCTAACTTTGTGTATAATCAAAATTGTTTTTTTTCTTCTCATGTTTCATTCTGCTAGATGGCCTGCATTCATTAACCTTATGGAAAATAACATTTTACATTTCAGTTTAATCATAGATCTCCTGAAATTCAGTAATTGAAAACCAGGGATTCTGTATCATTGCAAATAGACAGGTCTGTTTTTTGTTTTCATTGTTTTAAAGAGTTCTTTGGTGTGCTGTTTTGAAGAGCTTTTGTACTCGCAAAGGTTGGAGACCTATCTTTATTAAAAAAAAAAAAAAAAAAAAAGGACAGCGCCTCTCTGTTCCTAGAAATTAGAAAAAGTTCTCTGCATAAAGTGCCTTTGTTATTTTCACTATAAGGAGCAAAAAGGATCCCAGAAGATTGGTTTTTAATTTGGTATGAACATCAACTGAAAAAAAAACAACCCACACCTCATAAATAATATTTCCAGCCATGTTTTAGGAAAATATTTTGGAATGCCATTTTTAACAACCCATCTAATAGATTTGAATAGTCACAGAATCAAGAGAACTGTCATACATAGATTCCAATGTCAGTTAACACAAAACTGTTGAATTAATTTTGTCCTCAATATTAGATCGAGCAATAGCAGTTGTGATAAGCTGTTTCATCCTCTCATGGAAGCGCTGCAAACTCTGGTAGTATCTTGTATGCCTTAGGCATTTTTACTTGCAGCATTACCCAGAAGATTTCTGGAAAGGCAAACTGTGGTGGTTGAGTCACTGTACCTAGTACTCAAAAGATATCTATTGAGATCACACCCAAAATTTATCCCCTAGATTTTTTTAGACTTTAATTTAAATCCTACTGCTCATCTATGGAAATTTTCCCCTCACATACTAATATGAAGATGAGGAAGGACTTCAGTCCTAAGATATTTGCAGACTCCTGTCCTTTTATGCTGATAACAAGAAGCAATTCAGATTCTTGTCAAGACTCTTCATTTCTTAAGCAGAGAATAAAAGGTCAAATAGTGTGAGGCTGAGCAAATTTCTAACATTTTACATAAGCAATTGCTACATTTCAGACAACAGTTTCTCTAGAGCTGAGAAAATATTTGTTCAAATGCCTAGAATGTGGACAACATGGGGCTTCTTAAAATAGTTTCTTTGCTGGGTTGCCAACATGCTTTTCTGCATGCAATTTTCAGTTTTTCAGTGTACATTTCAATATTGCCTGTGTACCTATGGAATCTGGGAGGGCAAAGTCTGTTTTCAGATTCCAAGGCAGCTGCCTAGGAGCTGTTCCTATTCTTCCTAGTCAGGAGTATGAAAGGAAGGGGTTGTGAGTATATGAAAGGACTGTCTTTGGTAAGGGCTGAGTGCTTCTCTTCTTTGTAGAACTGCTAAAGTAGAGACTCTGCTTCGCCTGGGTAAATGAAAAAAAAAAAATCCTTTTAAGTTCTCACAGAAAAGTGCCTTGCTGGAATCTTCTTTCTCTACTTTTCATCCTTTGACAAGGTCCAAGAAAACTGAAAACAATAATTTCTCTGCATATGAATTGTTCCATTGTAATCAATATCATAGAAAACCTTAAGGTAAATATGAAGTCATTAATCACATGTTGTAAGTTGCTCATTTGTAAGAATGAATTTGTATAAGTTTTATCCTGAGGAACATTGATTCATAGCAATGAAACAACCAGGTGATTTGGAAATTTTGGATCCTAAAGCATGGGATCACATGGAAAGGGGTTTGGAATGGTAAGCATTGGGTATCAGTGTGTCTATGATGCATGTGTCAGTTCTACAAATAATGAGGTACATTTCAGGTATATTTTACAAACATTAAAAGTATGTAGATTACTATAATGAATATAACAGATCAATACCTCATTGATAGTAATAGGAGAACATGGAATGGAGCTTGAATGTCAACTACTACCTGTAGCACACAAAATGCTTTCCTAAGGGATAAGATGGAAATGCTACATTTTTGGGGTACTTAAAATAGATTAAGAGTTTCTTCATACTATTGTCTCCTATCTTTTTTCTCTTTTTTCGTTAGATATTAGCATGTTGTGAGGTCACGTATCCATACTAGCCATCATTAGAGAACTAAAGTAATTTGAAAGAATTACCAATTAAAAGCACATCAGTAATGTAAACTGAGGTTGCTTTTTTTTTTTTTAATCTTTACTTATGGAAACAGACTTGGCCCTATAGAGCATAAATTAAATATATAAATTTAAGAATGAGGAAAATCACAATTTTAATAGAAGACTCACTTTCAGAGCCACCAGTATTTGTGCACTACATGCACCTCTGTTCTTTTGATGTTTCACGTTTCAGCTGTCTGACTTTTGCTCTTTCACATCTTTCACCTCACCTTTATTACCCTCATCTCAGTTTCTACACTTTTGTTATCTTCACAGAAGCTATCAGCTCTGTGATTCATCACCAAAATTGCAGTATAAATTTCTCAGCTAAAATAATCTGCAAGGTATAGAAATAACGGTCTCCTTTTTTTCATTAATGGAAGCATAATACTCTCTTCACTTCATTGCATATTATTAATTAAAACATAACCCATTTGCTAATAATCACTACCAATATGCTTTCATCTGCCATATTAATTACAATACTGTTACACTCCAAATCCTGTTATGGACAAAATGAAACTCACTTTGTATTTAGAGCCAAGAATCTGTTCTTACTGTAATTCAAATCTTAACGGTATAATTAAAGTATTATTGTTAAACCAGATATCATTATTACAGGGTGGAAAAAGTTTATATATTTTTTCTCATTACTTTCTTTCTGTTACAAGGGCAAAAAATGTCAATAGTAACAACACAAAATTATGCAAAAACTCTCCTATTATCTTTCCCTCTTTCTGAATGTCATGGTACTTATTCCACTGATTCTCTTTGGATCTTGAGATCCTTGGCTTTGATCTGGCGAAAGGGTGTACTGCTATGGTGAGTTTTCAGTGTTACACACTTTGCTGGAAATAGGATGGTTTTTTTCCTCCTCGCCCTAGAGCTCACTTGGGGCTACTTTTACACATCATCCTTTTTTTCCACTGACCAGCAACTACACCTCACATAAAAATCTGATAAATTGGTGCTTATCTGTTTTATTTGTTATCCCTAAAACTGGTTTTGAGCAGCTCCCTTGCCTTTGTTTCTGTAATTCAGCATTGGTGCAATATTTATGGACTTGTGATCTCTAGTGTCATCATGTGCCCCCATCTTATCATTCTGTACTGGTACAGTGTATCTTGTACTGCTTTTGATATCTCTGGTTACAATGCATCACTGTGCTGATCATAATTAATTCATCCTAAATGGAATGGAGAGGGAAAAAATGGTTATTCCCTACAGAGATGAGCAAAAGTAAAGTAAACTAAGTATAGCCATCTGATCTTTGAAAAAATGGCAGTTTCAGCTGATCAAGTTAAAACTCTAGAAAAGCCAGATAAGTTTATATAAATTCTGTCAAGATTCAGTGCTAAGACCTTCCAAAGCTGGTGCAAAGTATATTGCTAGAGGTGTTCTGGATTTACTGTGCTACAGAGCTACAGTAGCTTAAATTTATTTCACAAATACATTATTAAATATTCTTTAAAGAAAAGCTGAAGAATTCCTCGCTACTTTTCTTTAGTAAAGAGAAGTTAGTCATCTCTGGTTTAGCTAATCATCCCGGTTAAAAAATAAATAAAAAATTACATACTCGGGAACCTTCTGCATAAATTGCTATGGCTATACTTTTGCTAGTGGAAATATACATTTACAGTAAAAATAAGCATATTACTATATGCTTATCTTTAAAAGACTGATATAAACTAGGTACAGCTTATATATATAAACTTATATATATATAAGTTTAATATATATATATATATATTAATATATATATATATTTTATATATATATATATAGTTTATATATATATATAGTTTAATATATATATATAAACTTATATATATATAAGTTTATATATATAAGTTTATATATATAAGCTGTACCTAGTTTATATCAGTCTTTTAAAGATTATTTGCACTATTAAATCAGAAGACATTGAGATGATCCAAGTTCAACATTACTGTTTTTCTTATTTGGCTATTAAAGGATATTTTAATTTCCTCTTTAAGATAGCCATGACTACTGCTATGACTGATTTTTACCATTTAGATTCTGTAGTATGACCTTCTGTTAGATGTCCATTTTTTCCAGTTTTCATAGAATCCTATCCTAACTCCACACCTTTCCATAGAGAATATCACTTATCTATCAACTCAGCCATGTCTTTTGTCATAGTTAAAATGGATTACAGTCATATAGGACACAAAGTAAGCATTTCATAAATGAGACAGACATTTGGATAGTTGGATTTTTTTTTCCTGGTGTTTTTTTTTTATAAATAATTTCATATACCTGAAAGTAAACAGCTAAGCTAAACTATATAAAGCTATATTAGAGGCAGAAATAACATCATGAAAGATTGTAGAAATCTCAAATGACAGTTTTCATAATATTTGTAGTGAGTGCTTTCTACTATCATGAGTGTTTTCTGCCATGCGGATTTGTAAATGTGGCAATTCCAACTGCACATAAAGAGAGGATTATTTGAAGAGAGATTCTGAAAATTTCTGTCTTTAGCTAACTCATTTTCTAACAGAAGTCATTAAGAATTTTATGAGAGCAGCACATCAGAAAACCCTATCCTAAACATCAAATAGAAGTAGATACTGTATCTGGTTAGGTAAACAATTATGTACCTACAATAAACATCACTAGCAGAGTGTTTTTTATTCAATTCCTCTGGGTTAAAAAACAAATATATTGTTGTTTTTCTATTTTTCTAGTGTGTTGTGTTTGCTATGACATCTGGTCAGATGTGGAATCACATCCGTGGACCCCCATATGCTCATAAAAATCCTCAGAATGGACAAGTGGTGAGTTAATTCTTTTAAATTTTATTTTGAGGGTAGATATTTCCTACAGTGAATCTGTAATTGCAGATATTTGCACTGGACCATTCTCTTAAGTCTCAAATTAGAAGCAGAGTCCGTTACAGACTTGTTGGTGTTTAGAAAGTTCCACCACTTTTGATTTGGGCAGTGAAATGTGTGCCTGTGTTTTTCAAAATTCTAATTAGGCTCCCAGCTACAGTGAATGTGCCATAAAATAGTCCATACCACACAATTTCCACTGCTCTAATGCGTTTTGTCTGTTTTTTTTTTTTTTTTACAAGCATGATCCCTCTCAATGTGAAAAATCAAGCTTTTTTTAATTTTTCATTTATCCAATCCTTTGAGATATGTAACCTCTTCCTGTAACCTCTTCATCTTGAGCATTTTGTTTAGAAAAGATGGGAAATGTCTTAATGTTTTTTACCATTTTCCATTATACCTGTCACACACTTCCACTGAACTTCCTGAATTTTACATAATGTTTTTTCCTGTTTTGCTTTACTTCTTGAATTTAAGGTCTTTATCAGCTTCTTAGAAAGTTAACATTAATTCAGTACAGCCAAAATTGCTACTATATGCTGTTATTGCTGTCTTTGAAGGAATTCTCATTCTTGCTTCTCCCTGCTCATAAATTAGTAAGCGTTCATCAGAGTTCACAGGGAGAAACTCTCTTTACCTACAGGGAAAGTAAAGAGGACCTTGGCTAATTTCTACTACTCTTCCATATTTACCACTTCTTGAAGAAGTTGTTAGGATGGAATCTGTGAAATTTACAGTTGCAGACAGGAAGGTTTTCCATACTTTGTGGCATATTGAGCCATGTTCAGCTTTGACCATTGCTAGTTAAGAGACTGGTGTAGGACTTAAAGAATAAATTTTCTTCAAAGATCCCTTTGTATCTTAATTGGGATAGCAGAAAAAATGATGGCTTGAATTTGTTTACCCATCTGCTTTGTATTTGGAATGTAACACCATACTGAAATCATAAAGTGACATGATTCTATCTGTCAACCTTGTTATGCAGAAGTAGAGCTGGAAATGTAATAAATAATATTTGTAAAAAACTGTGTTTAGAAAAATTTAGCTTTTCATTACTGCCTTGCAGTATTAAATTTATGAAGCTTCCCCATGGAGCAGCAGAAAGAAGAAATACTGCACAGAAGAAGCACCATTCCTGATAAATTAGTTTTATACCGTAGCCAGGTTTATACACACCGCCCTTTTTAAAGACCTGTTTTCATTAAATCATTTAAAAGTAACTCTTTAATTGTTCCTCAGCTTGTGCCATCTTGTCTCTCAGAGTGTGAACTCAGATTCTGAATGTCTGAAAAGCTACTAGTTAGGGAGTATAAATATAAACAACTAAATAACAAAGGTAATCATTAGGCTGGTCTTAAATTCTAATATATAAGCTGCTATGTAAGCTGCTAATATATCTGCTATATAAGTCAATACATACTTTTCTGTTTTCACTCCACTACATGACTTCAGGTAAGTTATTTTGTTTCTCTAATTCCCCTGTCTTTAACTTGTTCATGTGTCAGTGCTTTTACCTCCCATGGAGCTGTCTGTGTCATTAAGTGAAAAGTCAGATTCTAAGAATTTTAAAAGGTACAGATATTGATTCACCAAGTTCCTAATTTAAAATAGCACTGACCAATACAGTTGTAACTTAAAGCTCTGATTTTTACCAGTGCTAGAAGTTTAGTAAGTGTTCTATAACCCTTGACTTATTTTACATTTCTAATTGTTAAAGAACTTTATGGAACATTTTTCTGTTTCATTTTTCTAGCACTAACCTGTGTTCTTTTTCTAGCATTTAGCTGAATTTGATGTCATAAAACTAATTATCTGAGAGTTCTGTAAGATTTATTTAGCTATGATAGCTATAACGGTGTTCTGCAGTAAGTTAACAAGTACTATCTTTATATCTGGATGATGTTTAACTCTTCATTTTATTTCTATTGTCCAGGACTTAGTACCAATTCCAAATTTACATGCCAATTTTGCACAAGGATTTCATGTACATTATACTCACAAACTGTTCAACAATCTTAACATGTAAACTGTTTTCAATAGAAGGCATAGAACAGCTCACCAGGCTTAGTTGTGTTATTATCAGGGTCAAACTTAGCTTTTTTTTTCATTTCAGGTGTTAGTAGTTAGGTTCTGTAGTGCAGGGCCTGATATGCCTCCCGGAAAGGGATAATAATTCTGTCTTCATAAATTGTTCCTTGCCTCAGATATTTCCTATTATATGCTTTGTTCTTGTCATAATTTTGGATGACACTTCATTTCTCTTGCTTAAATTCCTATTTTTTCAAAAGATGAAAAGATATTTGTTTGTTTTGCTTAAACAAGACTACTTATTAGTGCCAGTATCTTTTAGAAGTAACATACCATTTCTTGGCATTTTTGGCTTGTGCACAGCATTTACGATTCCTTTCTTGATTACCTAAATTACTTTAATTCTATGATTGTATTCTTTGAAATTCTGTATTCTTCTGTATTCTGGGTAGATCTATTATGTGAAGTTGATATACTCTGTTACTGAGGTGGTGGTTGTTGCTTCCTTTATTCCTTATTGCCTTCAGGTAATTTCAGTTGTTGGGTCCACATGAAAGTGGCAGAAGTATTATCTTTCAGTTCTGTTTTAAATTGATGAAACATGCCAGTCTTTTATCTTGATGTCTTCTTCATCTGTTGTACTTTTGGAGTTCTTCATCTTTTGCTTAGTAATTTCATTATGATTAGACCCTTACTAACTAAATTTAGAGTGAAAGCTAAACATCCCACTGATTATATATAAAATCTTGAGAAAGTTCTGAATTTTATCAGCGGTAGAGCTAGATGTGGGACAAGTAGAGAGATGGTGAATACAGCGAAATAGCTTCCTACTGAGGTAGGAAGTACATGGGTACTAAGAAAATCAAATGGCTAGGAAAATATTTATGTATATCTATCCTGACAGATCAGCAACTTTTAAAATATTTGGATGCAAATTCTACAATTTTCATTGTGCAGTATGCTCAGGACTGCATCTTTAAAATAGTTGAAAGTTTACTATGTAGGAAAACAAGATAAAGGACAAGCTTGACCTAAAATACTGAAAGAAAACATTTTTCAAAGCTCATAATTTTCTTCTGTTTTGTGAGAAGTGATTAGAAGTTGGAAACGCTTTTTTGTAAAGGGGGGCCATGCATTTTTATTTAGTAAATTTATTTGTTAGTTTGAAGATATTTTCCCTACATAAGCAGATGCATTATGAAATGGATAATGGTTTTATTTGCTACTATATTAATTAGATTCTCTTTTACATGTCTTATATTATGGAAGCTTTTTAAAATTGTTCAAACATAAAAAAGTTGTGTCATTAGGAAGCAATTTGTACCCATTTAGTAGGTCTTTTAAATATCACCTTTCAATATCAGATCAATTTTAAATGTTTGTTCAGTTACCAAGCTGTTTATTCAGCTTTTTTGTTGTTTTTTTATTTTTTTTTACTTTTTATTCCTACTTGCCTTTTAACAGTTTAAAAACCACTGATCTTTATTCAGGAACATTATTTAAAATATCTCTTTTCAAATAGTCCCTCTGGCAGGGTTATCTGGTAATCTGTCTGTTTCTGAAGTTAAATGAAAAATGTGTTTGACTGCTCTGATTCACTTTTCCATTTGTCAATGTAAAGTTAAGGTGCTCTGTGAAAATTTATGCTTAGACTATCAAGAAACTTAATTCACATTAATCCTCTATAGCTAAGCAGGATAAAACTTTCATGTGAGTACTGAACTGTTTTAGAAATACCTTCCCATATCAGTAAATCAGAGCAAATACATTGTCTTTTTGCCTTCAACCTATCCAGAAATATGTTTGAATTCAGATTGTATTTGAAATGCCTGACTTTTCTGAAAGTGGCCAGGTTGCTTAGTTGCATGTTCAATATATAAAAAAGTCAGTTTGCTGTATGATGCATTATAATGTATTTGTCTTGCTTTTAAATTAAGAAAAAAAAAGTTCTTACTGGTCGTTGTATCAGTGTCAAACATAAGATATCCACATTGATCTTACACCAGTGATGTTTTGATGCATCTGTCAACAATAATCACAAACATCGTACTGTTGAAAGTACTTCTTATTTTTTATTGGAATAAGCAATTATTTACATTATTTATATTAATATACTTGGTAGAAGTGAGAAGTAGATTACATTATGACTGTACTTAACGAAATGGCTTTTCTGTGATCATCAAAACTGTGAGTTTAATTAGAAGCTGCAACTAGTAAAGGATTTATCAAGCCTGTAATTTAAACTTCTATCTTGATTTAGTCAAAAAAAACAATTGGCAGTGTAAGGAGTTGGTTGAACTAATGTAAAACAAATGATCTTAGTAAATAATTCTATTAGCAGATAAACACATTAGATATGATGTTGCTCATTTGTTAAATTAGAGTTGGGAAAACTATTAACCTGTATAAGACATCTGTCCTAATGCTTGAGATAGCAAGGCAAGTCATAGCTGACATTTCAATAACTTTCGTTATAACAAATGTTTCTACCATGCTATCAGAAAAGGGAGCTCTCACCCAATATTTTGTAGCCATTTTTATTATGGGAAGAAAAGGAGGTGAGATAGAAGAGTTTTTTGGATGAAAGAGAACTTCTAAATTACTAAATTTATCAGTTCTTGAAGCATATATGCTATAAAAGTTTAGAGAGTAGACTGTAATTTTATTGCAGTACTGTATTCTTGGCTCAGTAACGATGGAACACATTCCCATCAAATAAAAGCAGATTTTGGACAGGTAGGCAGGCAACAAGTAGTCTGTTATGATAAAATCCAATTAAAAAAAAAAAAAGAAAAAGCCAATTTTAATTGATCAGTACCACTTTAAAACAAACACTCCTTCTCCCTATGCTCCCCCCCTCCGCTTTCCTCCCCTCCCCACACACATATTTTGACTGTGTGTGAATGGGTTTCTTAGACTAAATTCAGTTTTATTTGGAAAAAAGAACCATTTTATACAGAACAGTTCTTTTTATATCAGAAGTCAGAAAAACCTCAGCTGTGTGAAGTTGTGAAGTGCATGTATATGAAGATAGGAAGACAGAATGATAATGAAATACAGAAAAGCTACATTTTCTTAAAAACACACACACACAAAAAATAATGATGCAAGGAAAAGCATGTTTGTGTTTTGCTGTTGCTTGCACAGGCAAGAGCAGTTTTGGTAAATCAAGGCTGAGTGTCAAGTAGGAATCTATTTTTTCTCCTTGGGACTTTACTGGTTGTATATATATTTAAAGGCCTTATCTAACTGCCTAATTTTATTTGAAACATACCTATGAAAGCAACTAGGCCAGCTCAATTCTGGTCAGGTTTCTCAGGACTTAGTCAAAGCAAATTTTGAATGTCTCCGTGGTTAGAGATTCCACAACTTCTCCAGGCAACCTGTTGCACTGTTTTACCATCCACGTAATTCTCCTACTTTGTACTTTTTAACTTAATCTTTATATTTCATATCTATCTATCTATATCTATATATATATATATATATATGTGTTCCTGTATATATACACACACACATATATATACAGGAACATATATATGTTCATATATATATATGTATTGGTTTTCCTTTGGGAACAGTTAAAGTAAATTTTATCCTTTTGTTCTGATATACTGATATAGCTGAATTGTTAGTAGAGTTTACCACTGACTTTAGTACAGTTAAACTTAGCCAAGGGGTACACCTTTTCAGTGCTCCTGAAAGCATGCCTTTGCTTAAGTGGCAGCAGCATTACATCTCTGCAATACTCATACTAGAAATGAGAAAATGTTAAACCTGACATACAGAGAATTTTCTTTGCATCTTAGTACAGCTGTGTTTTACTACTTCAGATGGATTATTTTGCAAATCATTTGTATTTCCTCCCTAAAGATAACCTGCAACACAGGTTGGGAATCATTTTGTTAACTACTAATTAAGTATCAAAATATATTGTGTCCTTCAGGGCCTTTTAGACTTACAGATCTGGTATATTTTTCAGTTGGAGAGCACTTACTCTCCATATAGTTTTGCCAGTAAACTCTAATGCTGTCATTTCAATGTAACAGTATTAGATTTCTCTTATCTGCTTATGAAGAATGTCAAGACAAAGAACAGGCATTTGAATGTGTAATGCTGTAAATGAAGCAGCAAAATTCAGACAGCCTTTCCAGGACTAATTCACCCATAATCTTTGCCTCGGAGAGATATGTTTTTATTGTTTTTATTTTATATTTATTCTCCTTTGTGGTGGTTGAATTATTGAATGCAAAGAACTTTGGATACTTTATCTGCAAAGCAACAGTAATTTGCAATTTTATATTTTGATAAATATAAAATGCTTTTTATATGTTTTCAAGGAAACAAGTTATTCTCATTTTTTTGTCTAGCTTTCATGTCAACATTAATTCCTTTCTTTGGCTAATCTTTTATGTATACTGACTGTTCCTGAAGGAAAAACCATAGAAGAAGACATAAAGATAAAATTAAAAGGTAAATAAAAGGTTTTATTCTATATGCTGATTGTTCTTCTGAGCCTCTAATAAGCAGTAGGATCGTACTATACAATGATGTCTTTCAGATTGCAAATATTTCTGAGTTCCTGTACATTAAAAGGCAAGTTATCTATGTTTTTATTTTTCTTTTCTTTGAACCACTTATTATACTTTTTTTTTTTAAAAATTAACATATGTTGACATTCAGATCTTGTAGATAATACAGCAAAGGAGAGAAATCTGTTTTCAAAGTTTTCCTTATATATTCTTTTGAAGCATTATGAATATTGACAAGGTAATGATACTGCTGCTGCTATTCTTTCTACTTTTGAGATATAGAAGTGTATTATATTCCTGTGTTTTTTTCCCTGCTGCCTAGCAGTATACTTACATAAGATTTCAACAGGCTGAACTTGGGTAGCTGGGAAACCAGGTTTGCCTTCAGATAATGTGCTCAGATAGGCAAAACTTATTCCTGTGCTAAAATTGAAGAGGAATAAACTGGTACTTCAGAAGGTTATATATCTGAGCAGAATGTAAGAGTAGGTGCTCTGGTTCATTTTTATAAAGATTGACTACTGGGATAAATAGTGTTTTATTTTTTTTCTAATTCATTGGTGAAATTACCTCTGATTGCAATGAAGTTAGAGCTGTTAGAGCACCTTTGAAAATCATATCCAGAGAATATAACTTCAGTTTTATTTTTCCATGGAAGTGCTTCAATAGCAGAAGTAAAATTTTGTCTAGCTTTAGACTAAACAATGAGAATCTTAAAATGTATGAAGGACCTCTTTTCCTGATTTTTGCATTTCTCAGTATATACAGTTTAACTACTATTCGTTATTTGGAATTGTTATTACAATGTTTGTAATTATAAACATATTTTATATGTATATACTTTCATTTTCTCATTTCTCCTTACTGTATTATATCTTCAATACAATTAGAAGATGTTAGAAACACATACCAAATCTGAAATGCTTATTGTGTCAGAAATACAATACAGAAATTTTGTGATAAATTCAACCAAAACACCCAGAATTCACTAGAATATACTTAATTTGTGAACTGTAGTCTTATATTACAGCCTGATGAAAAGTTCAAGTTAATTATTTTTATATTAATTCAATTGTATTTTGTTCACAAGAATAATTTACATAGCTGTTATATTAGTGCTTATATATAGAAGCAGGCATTATAAATTTATTTTCTTGGTGTGGATATATATATGGTAAGCTGTCTATCAAAAAAATTGCTGAACTGTGAATATCTTCCAACTCCTCCAGCCATCTTCCATGGAAGGAAGAAGACAGAGAGAATGTAATTTTTATCCCGTTTGCTAGTCAGGTTTCAAACTCTGTCTTCATTGATTAGAAACAAGTTCATGAAAGAAATGGGCATTACACAAGGAATTATTTTGGTTTGCACTGTTCTTGAATCAAGGAAGCTCCTGTACTCCACTTAAAAAGATATTACAGAACTGAAACATGTATGGGTTGGAAAAGCTGGTCTTACAGTCCTACTTAGCAGGGTTGTTCATCTGAATAGCACAGCTGAGATGGATCTGCTCGTTAAGTGTTTTGAAAGCATCTTGCATCAATCTAGTATGATATACAGAAGTGAGTAGGAGAGCAGGCTTAGTGTACATCACATTTTCATAGTATTCAATGCTTACAGAATTAAACTTTAACGTTTATTAGAAGTAGACTGCAGTTCTTTTGCGTATGTCTGTACTGAAATGAGGAGGCACTTTGCACCATTCCTCTCCTTGAATGTCTATCATTAATATTTATTTAAAAGCTTTTAGAAGCTGGAGTTCTTTAAGCACAATGCAACTTAGAGTTTTTACTGAAAGTCTTGCAAATCCAGTTTCTGAGCAACAAACAAGATATGAAATAACTTCCAGATCCTGAGATCACTTGGCATAGTAGGATCCTCTAAATGAAGAGAAAATAGCATTATTATTTAAAAGATGGAAGCTGTCTGGATTTACCAGTCCTTCACACTATTAATATGGGTTAATGGAATGAAAGGAGCCTTTGATCTCTGATTATTATTATTATCTGGAAAACATTCCAAGCAAAAGTACTCTTTTGTCTTTCGTTTATCCATATTTTTCTACCTCAGGCTAAGTAATCCCTGTCAGATAAAAGAAGGAATGGTTCTGTAGTCTTCTCTGGAGCTAAATACCAGAGTTATAGAACCAAGCTGAAAATGTTTTACAATTATTTTTGTTTTATCTGTCTATAAACAAAGAACACTTCAATAAATGGTAATGAATGAATAAACAATCTCATCGTGTCCAGTGCTGTCACTTAAGATTGTCTCTAGAACACAAGTAGGGATACTGCCATTAAAAAGCTCTGTATGTAAAAACAGAGTTTTAAAACTGAGCTTTGTAAATGTGCAGAAACATTTGGGCATATTACTATTCACGAACATTTTGTGTGGCATTAAAAAACTGGAGAGAGTTTTGTCAATGTTAGGTACCTGACCTTCTGAATGTGCCTTTAACTATACATATGCTACAGTAAGTGGAAATAATGCAAGCATTGGAGCAGCCACACAGTTTAAGAATGGATTTTAAGAATTGATTTAAGAACCAAATTGAATTAAATTCAAAACACTCGTCATCTCATATCTCAATAATTGATCACTTGCATTATTGTTAATTCTCTCTGGAAAATACAAAACTGTAGGGACATGACATGAATTTATATGCCACTTTCTGTAGTGCTCACAGAGGGACTATACTATGTTTGCTGCGCTAGTCTTTCCACTCTATTGCTCTCATCCCTTAAAAACACCGTGTTAAGTCCAGGCCTACAAAAAAACTTTGCAAATCTTGACTATCTGGAAAAACAAAAACCGTACACAGATTTCAACTTGTGAATCTCCTGGCTTTTTTCCTCCTTTTTGTTTTATTTCCTGTTTTCCTTACTAAAATATGGGGAAGCTTAGTTTACTGACACCTTGGTTTTCTAAGGCCTGAACCAAGCTCTTTCACTTTTCTTTCATCTAGAAGACTATTGTTTTCTTTTGGCTTGCTTTCTGCCCATGCTAGAGAGATCCTGAGTAGGGGTGATGAGTATTATATTAACATATTGCGGGGCAGTGCTATGTACCCCAAATCTAACTTAATTTTTAATAGGCAGATCATACTATATAAGCACAGCCTGAATATGATTCATTAGTGTGTAATTCTTTCCAATTTTTTTAAGGCAGTGAGAACATAATTTGTAGAAATTCTGACTTTCCAAGCAAGATAATCTTAATTTCTTCCCATGTAATGTAGTGTGTGTTTTTTTGTCTTTTAATCTGTTCTTGCTGGCATCATCTGAATTCATTAGTACTTACTTTTGTGCTTATCATCAACTTGATACTTAATAAATTAGTCCCCAAATCCAGGCTTCTTTTAAGTGTTTTTTTAACAGCCCATTATGTCTCCAATTGAGCCAGTTATTCAGCCTTCTATAATGTTCCAAACCCATTTTTCTCCAGCTTTACATGTAACAGAATGAATTACCAAAGTCCAGATAAATACCACATTTTCTTTGTCAAGAGGATTAATGCCTAAAGGAAGATACTGTGCCTGCTGAATCTGGTACCCTTCTCTTTGGAATAAATATGCTTTACTTCATCTCATTTTTCATGTTCCTTTATATGTTTAATTGTTCTCTATATTAAAATTTATCCCAAAGCATTTCATGTTAATGAAATCTAACTGCTTTGTTTCTAGAATCCATATACTTTCCATGTATACTACTCTATAAATGTACATTAGCATACTCTGATAGAATTGGTTAGAATAAATACATAAAAATTAAAATCACTATTAAGCGTTAAGATTGATGTGCTACTTCTGGAATGTGTCTCTTCGAATTTTTATTCCACTTTTGATGTGGTATAGAGGCATTCTGTCATCTCTGAACCCTTGTCTCCCTTATGTTCATCTCAGCATTGCTGAAAACAGGATTCAGGAAATAGGTCACTACCATCCTTTACTGCATATTAACCTCTTTTCTTGCTCTCTTCTTTTAATGGCTGACATATGAGCTATCTGTTTTCATTTCATTTGCAGGGTCACCTCAGCTTACCTACTGACAACTTTCATTTTATCTCTAAGCTTCCTGACTTTTTAAGAGGGAAATGTACTTGCTACTAGTTGGTCTCTTTCCACTCTCTTAGCTCTGGTTGTTCATTGTTATTCCACTTGAGTTTATTAATTAGCTAGGTCTGGAATCCTTCCCTGAAAGGCCACTTTATATTTAAAGATGTGCCGGATACAGATTCAAGATAACTTAAGAAACGTTAACTGTTAGCTTGTGACTCAAATTCAATTCACCAATTTTTCTACTCTAGATGACTACCCTCATTAAATTTTTATTTCAGTTTAAATCTTTTTAAATGGTAAATCTTAAATGGAAGTTTTAAATGTTACTGTTCATCTTTTAGTCTAATTTACTGAATTAACTTGTAACATTTTCTGTGAACTTATTTTATACTTCCTGTGTCTTTACAGTGCCTTTTTTTCTATGAAAACTGTGCTTAAAATAGCATTGCTTCTTGTTGAACCTGTAATTGAAGATAGAATCTGCCAGCTGTCACATAAAGATCACTGAAGTCTGCTGTTAGTAGTATCTGTTTCAATTTCTATCTAGAAAATTAGTCTTCCATCTACCATGAGAAGTTCTTTTTTTTGAATCCCTTTCAGTTCAGCTTTGCAATATCCTTCACCATGCAGGTAGCCTGAGTTATCTGTTGACCTTGTTCTCCTCCAGGGCCTGAAATGTTCCACTGAAGCTCAGCTTATCACTTTCTCATTTCCATTTCTCTGTGAGTTCACCTGCATCGGTACTTAGTTCAGATAAGGAACACTCTTTTGAAACCCATGTCACATTCATTCCCACCTTGTATGCTTTGGTTCACATTACGCTGGACACATTGACTGTTCCTTTTGAGTGAAGTGAAGACAAATAGTGAACTCCAGAAGTTCACCCAGTATGCTCCCAGTTGCTGCTGGTTTGTTCAGTCCATAGGACTAGAGAGGATCTACTGTGAAGTAAAAACACTTGAAATGTGTAGTGTGGAGAGTGAATTCTGAAAATCAATAGGCACTACTCGCTAATACAAACATAGCCTGGGAGTCTTCAGCAGCTCAACATAAACATCTTTGCATCAGTAGCAGTGATATTCTTCCAGTCAAATGCTGAACTTCTGAACTTTGTTCTGATGTGAAGGGTGATGTTAGTGGGAGGTTCTGATTCCGTGAACATAACTGAACCACAGATCGTATGTGATATACCTGTTCCTAGGACAAGGTGTGTCATGTTTCACCAGATATGTTCTTAGATCTTAGATTTTCAAATAGATCTTCTATTGCTTATCTGTTTCCTGCTGCTCTTTATACAGGTATATATATGAAAGACACTAGATAGAGCTTCAGATCATGTCTACTTTTATCTATAATAGCTACTACATTCATCTTCTGTTTTAGGCTTCTCTTAAAGAGATGGAAATAGAAAGACCGAATACCTGCTCTTCTGCATCTCCCAAGATGCAGAAGATGCAGACATTGCAGATGCAGACATTAATACTTTCTGTTCTCTGAACTGCCAAATCCCATGATCAGACATGTAGTGTTCCCCATCCCTTGAATAGGAAAGAATCTAACAACATCCAAGCTGCTTCTGTAAAAGTTTTGCAACATAACAAACCACATTAAGGACCAAGCTATAAAAGGATGAAATTTATTACTCTGAGGAATAAAAATGATTTCATAGACATAAACAAAAGCTCAAACTTTTAACAGAACTAAGAATTACTACAGATTATATAATATATATATAATCTTTCCTAATTTTAAAATCCCGTATTTCATTTTAAAGAAGGACAGTGCTATTATTCCTAATGACTTTTTATCTGGCCAGCAAAAAAAAAAAAAAAAAAGTAATAGGACTCGACTCTTCCAAACATACAGAAATTGCAAAATTGCATTTTAATATCTTTAAAAAAATTGTTTCTTAACTGGGTTTGTCAGGTTTGTCAGAAAAGGATTGCTAGGTAGTGTTAAACATACTAGTTTCAAGGGAGACAAAAGAATAACCTTCAAACTTTTTCTGACTTTGTCTCTTATCAGTCATGCAAGTGTCAGAGTCATAATGTGAATACTCGAGAAGACTTTGAATTGTCAATAGAGTAAGCTCCCTTTTTGAGGTTATATTCGCTGGAACAGAAGAGATAACACTATTATCAGTGTTTTTATAGTGTAGCCAATTTCTCATTGCATGTACTGAAATGCAGTTTTTAATATAGTTTAGATATTAGTATAATGATAAATGTCAGACTTTAAACTAAATTCTGAATGTTTCTCTCAGTCCTTATACAGGATGAAGTTCCACTTTGATCTCTCTCAGATTTTTATGAATATTTTCTGGAAAAAAAAATATTTTCAAACACATTTGTAGCCATGCCCCCCTCTACCTCCCCCCCCTCCCCCCCTTTTTGTTTTTGAAATTGACATTAAGATCTGCACTTTTTCCTGGTATGTGTGTGGAATCATCAGCCAGATGGAACTTCAGAGTCTAGCACTGGAATAAATGCCAGCCCCCTACATAATGTACAAGTACCATTACAAACTATTTATGGTGGTTGTGTACAAGGAGTTTAATGGTTTTTCTAATAATGCATGCAAACCCATTATATTTACTACTGACTGTATAAGTTCGTTTGAACTGTAGTTACTTGTTACTTGGCTTGTTACTTTTATTTCACATAAATATTGATTTTTTTATACTATCTAGCTAATGCACACAATGTCAATGCATGTAAAAGTATTGTGCAAATTTTATATGTTAAGATGATGACACTTAAGCTTTTACATTTGGCTTACTTCAAACTTGTTAATATTTACACTGAAATTAACTGATGGCTTAGCCTTTACAACTCTCAGCCCACTAGCACTGGTTTTCATTTAATTGGCTTTGAATTGTTGGTCATTGTTAGGAATATGTCAAATAACTCAATAATTCAAGATCTTTTCTATGAGAATTGTATGTTATCTTCACTACTAGATTTAGGTAGTCTTTGGTAGTCTTTTACTGCATCTAGGTATTCTGAAATAATATTTGTTTTACATGAATGAAATTCTCATCCCTAATCTTCTAATGTACAGGTTAAGAAATAAAGATTGACAATTGTATCAGTGCATAGGGCTTCACTAGGATTCTCTAATATATCAGATGTATGAAAACACTTCCTAATACATCAGCATAAATTAAATTCAAATAATCATGAAATATGCTAAGTGCCTAGCGAATTTTATGTAGGTACAACTGTGGCTCAGCTGAAAGCTAGGTTATTTTTTTAATATCAAAAAATACTCCATATTCTGTAACTATTGGAACTAATTGTTACTCAACATAGATTTCATTTTGTATTGTGTCCCTTATGTTGTAAAGTTGACTGTTTCCCTGTTAATATCACTCAAGATTCTGATAATACACACATTGTTTTTAACTGTAAGACTCCAGATGAGTTCATACAGGGGCCTTTGATTAACTTTGGATATTGGATATAAGAACTCTGCCAGTGAAAAATATCAGTGTCAGAAATTTTAGCAAGCTACATAACTGATAATATATATTTTATAATACATGACAGGGCAGGCTATAGTGCTCATCTTACAGAATGAGGACTAAATTTTTTCTCATTTCCATTTTGTTCTCTGCTGTCTTCTCTTTTCCTCCCAATCTGCCTATTTTAAGAAAAACAAAAATGGTTGAAGCAGTAGATAAGTGTTTTCTCAATTATCTTATTGCTGATAGAGCAGCGAATTAAAAAGATAAAAATGATAAAAGTATATATATAAAGCAGTATTATTAGCAAATACATACTTTCATATTGCTATGCATAGCTTAGCAGATTGAATTCCTGTATCTTTTATAGTTTTAAAAAGGTTCAAAATACAAAAAGGAAGTAAAGAAACAATTCAAAGAAATGAAAATGCAGAGGCAACACTGGTGTAAAATATTTTACTTACTATCCAACTTTTCTTCTTACTTTATATAATTATAATATTCAATCTTATTTGAGAAAGTGCCCAATAACAGTCAACTACCAGAGTGTAATCCAGGCAGCAGTAGCTCACTTTCACTGTATCTTTTTCACTGTAGAAGACAAATATTTTGCGAAGTGTGCTCTACAGACTGTCTTAAAAGTTCCAGACCTATAGAGAAGTAATGAAACTATGCAAAGTGCTGCAACAAACTAGCTTTACATGTAATATTTATATCAGTCTAACTTTAAAAAAAAAAAAATATCATTATATCTTTACAATACTTAAACAGTTGCCATCCATATTTGAAGTTGTTCTTAGGTTTTGTTAACCAGCTTAGTTTATCTTTTCTGAAGGACATGCCATAGATTAAGATCAGGGGGACATGTGTCATGAATCTTGAATTACTATTAGGATGAGCTGAAATATACTGAAATATCTGGAATGACCTCCTTCCTGAATTGTTCTTTTCCAGTGATTCTAATCAGTGTTTTCTGGAAGTAGGGTACGAAATTTGGTGCCATGGATTAAAGGCTCTAGCCACTGTTTCTAGCTAACATTGCAAAATATGTCGTATATCACAGTGTCTTTTTTAACTGGAAGCAACACTAGGAGTGTTCTCATAGCTCTAGGCTGTATAGTATGTAGCCGTTCTTGGGTAAAACAATGACATGCCCCATTCAGGTCTCTCTCTAACAAAGAACTACAGACAAAAACAACAAGAAATTCCAGTCAGCTAGTTTTGTAACTACTGTTTTTGATGAGCTGGGCCTCCCTGTGTAACTACTTGTTTTTGATGAGCTGGGCCTCCCTGAAAACTAGTAAAAGCTAATTGGAAGTTGTGTAGGAAGGGAAAAAATATTCTTGAGTCTGTTCTGTGGTCACTAAAAAGCTTTTGTGCTAGCAATTACATTTGATAAGTACGTTTTACATTTTCCTTGTGATATGTTTTATAAAATATAGATATAATCTTTAATTCTTAAAGATATCATGTCATCTTTGTAAGCAGTTTGAAGAACATATGCAATGCTGCAGAGATATGTGGTGAGTACTTCATTTATATTGAATTTACTTTGAGGCTAAGAATGTAATTTTGTTTAACTTACACTGAAAGGCAATGCATGCTTCCAAAAGCAGGGGACAAAGGATGAGGAGATTTAAGATATCGCAGCTGTGTTTTTCCAAGAAGAGTAGAGAGTTTGGGCAAAGCTTTCAAGAGTTCAATCCTTTAAGTTACAAAATGAAGTCTAATAAGTTCTTCTCATGGATAAATTAAAAAAAAAAGTGCAAATTACCAATTTTCAAGGTAAAATAAAATCAGTGGTGTCTCACAGGGGTTTATGTTAGCACCTTTGCTGTTTGCTATTCATCCCTTTCTATAAGCATGACAGTTTGCTGTTGGCCTTAAGTTATTTGGAATGCTAAAGACTTGCCAGCTGTTGAATAATGATAGACACAGTTCAGCACAGAAGAACTTCAGAAGAGGTCCATTAAATAATGATATGGAGAAAAGCATCAAAAGAATAATCTTTTCAATTTATTCAAACTAAATGTGAAGGTGGCATGTTCAAATAAAACATTTCAATGCATAATGCAGCCAGCTGTGGAACTCCATGCTGCAGGTTATTGCAGGCATTTAAAGCTTAAAGTATGCAAAAAGCTATTGAACAAATTTATAGCTATAAAACCTGTTCAGGATGGTAGTTTCAAGGTAGTCTGCCTAAAACAAGTATAGCTTGGGAGGCAGTATCTCAAGGAGAGATTTAAAGGTTCTAGATCACAAACCTCAACATAAACATCAAAATGTAGTGTCGTTAATAGCATCTGTCTTGAAGTATGTGAAGACTGTTAATGGCAAAATTAGTTTTGTCTTTGTCCACAGCATTTAATAAGATAGAAGGATAAAAATTGTAAATAATTCAAGTGTGTGTATTTCAAGAAATGTGGAAAATACTAGCAGTGTAGTCACAAAAATGAAGATTTTAATTAGTTGGTCATTTAAAAGAAAACTAGGTAGCTTTGTTTATTTATTTATTTATTTATTTTATTGTTGTGTTGCAAGGTTGAAGAGTCTTTTGTATTAGTCATGCTGGAGTTATTTGAATTTCATACTGGAATACCCACATCGTTCACATGGTATACATCTTAATCCATGTCCTTTTGGAGTTAGATTTAAGGAGGAAGGGAAAATGAGATGTGGACTGATAGGGAGCATTATGTAGTGCTGCTCGTGCATGCAGCCAGCTGTTCAGGTTAACTTTTGAGAGGTCACTGGAGAGAGAAATGGAAAAACAGAAAAGGTGATCACTTGTATGTAACTCTTAAGATGATTAGACAAAGATATAAAGATATACTTCCTAGCATTGAAAATAACTTATATTTTGGAGTACTTTATCAGGGCAGATGCTACGCTTCCTCTTACTTGGAAGGAGTTTTAGGACAAGTAAAATATGCTTAGATTCAACAGGTAGAAGAGACTTACCTCCTAGTAGCAGAAGTTGAGAAACAGCAGAGATAGTACTCGGCGGATTGTGACTGTTCTCATCTTGATTGTAATCTTTGGTGTGTGATTGTAATCTTTGAGAAGAATGAGCTAATGTACATGGTGTACATTAGCTTCTAGCCATCACAGTTCCTTGTTGAGATAGATATTACAGTAAAAAATTAGTGCTTTTCCTGTCTCTTGCCTTTTTGAATAAGCAAGGAGTGTTTCACTCATGAGAAAAAAAAAATATATATTCTGATAAGGAGCAGAGAAACAACCTTTAGACATGAGAAAATTCAAATGCTAAAGATGGGATACTAGACTCTATTTGGAGCATTATTGTCGGCATATCATGAAGTGTCTACCAGATGTTTTCCATGCACTGTTAGTCACAGTTAGCTTTAATTCAGTAAAAAGTTCTCTCTCTAGGTCAGTTTTGGAGGCATTTCTAACCACCAGAAACATGGATGACAGTTCACCTGCTGAACCTCTTACTTGAGCTTATTTGTAGAACCCATTCTTTGTTATGGAAAGACTTCGACGTACTTTTTTCTTGCGGCACTCAATTTAGTCTTCTGAAGCTCAATTAAATGTTACATTGAAATAAATGTTAGGTTAAAATTCTTTAATATAGAGTAAATGATTTTACTTTATAGTTTGTTCTATGCAATTATGGGGCTTATTGCATACTATATATCTTTCTAAATATTGATATTTTGAAACTCTATGTCCAATAAACCATTAAGGTGAAATACTGGCTCTCTTGAAATCAATAGCAAAATGCTTATTGACTTATTTTGAATCAGCATTTCATCCAAATTATTTTGTGTACAGAGAAGAAACCTCTGTGCTCTTTTAGAAATAGCATGGGACTGAAACTCTGCTAAGGTCAGAGTCACTGTGAGGTTTTGTAACGAGAGCCTTAGAATTCATTGCTCACTTTGTGTAAACTAAACAGAAGTGTGCAGCAACAACTTTTTTCTTACTTCTTTTTTTTTTTTTTAATAACATACTTTGAGAAATTGCTTGTAATGTTAAAAGAATCACTAATTAGTTTATAGGAACTGAGAGGAATCTTGAAAGTCTGGAGAGGTGAAAGCAGACAAAATTCATTATGAAGCCAACAACTGCTCCTCCAACACTGGGCACAACCTTTGTCATGACGTGGTGGGATGCCTGGAGAAACAATCTTCAGATTACATGTTTGTGTTAAGTTAAAGAAAAACTTACCAGTATAGATGAGTTTTGAAAACTGACTCAACGCAGAAAATTCTAGGAATTATTGGCTGGAGTTTTGTTCGTTTTGTTAATTTTAATTCATTTAGAGAAAGCAACAAACACCACATCAGAATTTGCTTGTCTCAGCCAGCAATAAATTAGTGAATTAATTAAATTCAGAGAAATGCAGAAGGTTGAGGGCACTATTCAGCCTGTCAGATCTCGATTCAGGCTCAGCTAGTGAATAAATTTCCCTCTAGGACAAATCTAAATGCAAAGTTTTTGCTTAGTATAAGAGAGTTGCAAGCACTCTGAAAGTATTAATAAAATACTACGTTTTGTAAGTCTTCAATTTTAATTGGTTTTCTTCTATTATCAATGGAAAATTATTCAAATTATCAGTGGAAAAATATTTAAAAATTGTTTTGTATTTATGTGCAATGTACAAATGCTTGCAGCCTCCCTCCTACTACTAAAACCTTGCCATGTAAGCCTAATACAGTTGATGACATCGGTATTTTACCTTTTAATGGGCAAATTAATATTCTCTTCTGAAAGTGATCAATCTAAGGGTTTGATTTTCAACAACTATGCCCAAACTAATAGCACTTATTTGCAAACCACTAAGGGCTTACTACAGAGTCTAACTTGAAAATCTAACCATCACTATAACTGTAACCTCAAAGATCTGTGTGATTGGGAATTTAGTTTATGCATGCTTGATGTATTGTTTTGTGCAATCCTGAGTAATTTATCTTCTCTCATATTAGAATTATGCAGTTACAGTAAGATTTGCTGAAAAACTTGCAGCAAAACAAAATTTTAGTGGGGAGCTTCTCAACATTTATCCAGAGTTTACATGCTAGAATTCAGCTGAGGTACCAGAGGTCTGAAAAGTTCAATACGATAGAAATGTAAACGTGTTAAAGCACTGTAAAATATACCCCTCCTGCTATCAGTCAGCAGTGAGATCTCACATTTGTTTGTCTTTACCTCAAATTAACAACAACAAAAACAAAAAGCAAAAAGCAATATGCATAACTGCCTATTAGAGAAAGTAAACTAGTACTTTTCCCTTTGAAGAAGGGGAAGTCAACAGAATGCAGTAAGAACTTAAAGAAACTGTTGAAAGTATAAGAAACGCTATAAGAAAATTTCAGGACATTAATAATTTTACATATGTTAATCATTTTGCATACCCCCAGCTATGGCGTTGGGTTTGTTGATTTTTTTTCTTGAACCTGTAATTTAAGGTAGTTTATTGTTTTCTGGTTTTTTGTTGTTGTTGTTGTTTGGTTGGTTTTGATCGGTTGGTTGTTTTTTTGTTTTGTTTTTCTAACACTGTGAAGTTAGAATCCGGGTGCTAGCTACATAGATCACATGGATTTTTGTTCCTCCATATAGATTCAGAAAATTTCTTGTTCTCTATCAGTACTGCAAATATATGGATAATACAAAGAGTTAAGATCTGTACAAATTTGAATTCCAGCATTTTCAATAATTCAGATGTGTGTGCACAATGGTGGTAGTTTGGCTTTTGAAATTTTTATGATGACTATTTTATGTTTTTGATATAGTCAGCTCTGCCTTTGCTCAGTTCTGTAAAGCTGTGATCAGCTAAAGGAAAGTTATTTCTTCTTTCTACCTTATAACAGAGAAAGCAGAATCATTTATCATCAGGAGGTAGTGGATGTGCTCTACTTTGTATTTCAGCCTACTTTGTTAATGAAATTCATTTTATGGCCTCTGCCTTAAAAGCTTATTTGTCCACAGTGGCCCTTTCTTTTTTTTTTTTTTTTTGTTTTGTTTCAAATCACTAAATGTGAAAATAAAATATAAAATGGGACTAGTTCTATGAATTCAGACATAATTAAGCTTAGTCACATTCACAGATACCAGAAGTAACATATTCAAAGCTCATGTTTTCCTTTCTGAGCTGAAAAGAGACTGCAGTTTCACAATTTAATACTTGTAAAATTATTTTAACTTCCTTGCATATCAGTGTCAAAGTCTCACATGAATAAGGAGTTATTACATCTGAGAGAATTTTTCATTTGGCCTTAAATAAATCCCAGGTTTCTTTTTCCCAGTACATGGACATTGTATTCTATTGATTTTCTTCCAGGTATTATTTTTTATGACTCTTTTAGTAAAGCTAACATTTAAAATATTTCTGTATAAACTTGAAAGTAATGATCATTCTGAACTTTTGTTCAGACTTTGTTTTTTGTAGTCCTTGAACTTTTTGGTTCTTATCAATTCGTGGGTTTGTTTGTTTTTTGTTGGAGACGGATGAAGGGAAGAATTTGAAATGCAACATGTCTTGCAGACAGCAATATTTGATTTATATTCATTGCAGGATGGAATACTTGCTAGGCATTGCACAGTAGATAGGTCTGAGATTTTGTGTCATAACATAAATTTTTTAGCTACAGGCTTTTATGATATATTAAGTTAATGCTTGCAATCCTAAAACAGAACTTCATAAAATACATCATTACAAATTTGATAGTTGCCAAAGTACAAGATGTTTAATGTTAATAACACATTCATTGAAAAAAAAAATGTTCTCACTCCTGCATTCTAATAATTAGGAAGCATCTGCCAGTGTGTTAAACAACAAATTTAAATATGTGACTCCCATTGCTGCTGTCATAAATCATGGATTCAAAGCACTTGTTATTGTGAAATAAATTCCTATTTGTACAGTGTCTACTTTCAAATTTTATATTCTAAACATGGAGTTGATTCCTTTGTTCTCAGTTTGTCCTAGTAAAGACTTAATTTGGCTCAGTTTCTGTGTCATGTAAGCAGTATTTTTTCAAATACGTTAACTAAACCTAAAATGCTATACAAAATATTGCTCTGGGCAACACAGAGTAGTTTTTTTTTTTAGTAACTCATCTGTACAACTCTGAAAACTATAGGCTTACTCTAGAACAAATTGACTAGAAAACAGTACAACAAATTTTATTTGGTTCTAACCCCCCCTTTTTTTTTTAATCTATAAATACTAGGCTGTATTCACTTATTGGGAGAGATTTTGATTTGGTTTAGGTTTAGATTAGCTGTATTGATCACTTTTAGTGGAACAGAATAGAATAGAATAGTTTGGTTGGAAGGGACCTTTAAAGATTATCATGTCCAACTGCTTCACCACTTCAGGGTTAACCAAAACTTAAAGCATAATAATGAGGACATTGTCTAAATGTCTCTTGAACGCTGACAGCGTGGGGGCATCTTTCTCAGGAACCTCTCCAGGGAGCCTGTTCCAGTGTTTGACCATCCTCACAGTAAATATGTTTTCTGATGTCCAGACTGAACTTCCCCTGGTGCAGCCTTTGGCTGTTCCCACATGTCCCATCATTGGTTCCCAGGGGTCAGAGTCTGACACCAACATTGCCACTTCCCCTCCTCAGGAAGTTGTAGAGAGTAACAAGGTCAGTCTAGCATTAGGTATTCAACCTAAAGTGGTATATGGTGAAACTTGGTAAATACTACTGTTAGCATTAAGAGGTGAAGCAATCTAATTAGATATCAAATGGAAAATAAAATGGGATTATTAATTGACACATGGAAGAATAACATTTGCAATTGAAAATACTGAGGGACAGTTCATCGTTATGAGTGATTTTTTAAAACTGTTTGGACATACTAACTGAAGAAAGGAAGGATCAAAGGGTATTTAGGAAATAACTTGTAACCAATTATGTTTTTGTCCTTCATACATGAAAAAGTTCTTTGCAAAAATGTATTTGATAGAGAAGAACTCAACCAAAATTTATTTGGAAAAAAGAAGTTGGCCATCCCCAGTAACAGTCATTGACCACTACAGTGCTATAGTGAAGTGGATTAAATTCAGTTGTTTCCTGTAGAGCAGCCAACATTTCTTACATTTTCTGATAGTATTTCACTAAGAGTATATCCTCTGTCACTGCAATAAATAACAGTGTCATGTAGATGGTGAGACCTCATCATCTGATCTAAGGGCACAATTCTTGTTCCAAGCACTGTAGAATACATCACCTGAAATGAAACTACATGCATGATTTAGGACCCTAGGAGCACAATACTGTGAATATATACTGCACATTTGAATTAATGTATCATTATTATCCTCATATTACATTTAGAGGTCACTAAGTTTGACTTGCAATCATGAGTTTCCTCAGCACAAGAAAAAGGTAGAATTGCTGTGAATTGAAGGTCTGATAGTCAAATGAATGTTTCTGTTGTGTAAATAATGTAACATTAAGGTCAGGTGGGACTGCACTTTCTGCCGTGGCCTCAATTTCTGTTCTCATTTGGAGATTTGGGCCCGTAGCCTTTCATGTAAATTCATTATGAATGTTAATTTGGATAGTGATAAAACGTGCAAAGGGAAATAATCTGTTTTCGTATTAAATTCTATGGTTATTTTACCATGATGATGGAAATCTGATTAGTTTTCAGTCTTGGACAGTGTAACATTAGGGTACAAACTCCTACGTACTGCTAACATGAAACCACTGTAATGGCTCTTGTGTCATTTCCAGTCCCTCATTTACTGTTCTTTTATAGCACTCTGTCCTCCCAATATCATTTGTTTTACTCCAGTCTGTACCTGTAAGTTTATTCTCCCTATTTCCTAATTTGAAATATCATAGTTTGGCTTCCATGTGGTAAGCAAGCAGTGCATACTTCAACTAGTAACAGTTGAACTTTCATTAGTATTATTGATTAACACTCACCTTTGTCTCACTGTAATTAAAGCTCTGGGAGTGTCAGCTTTTTTTGAGATTTTTGTCCTCTTTTACATGTTGATTTGAAAGTTGTCCATTTTTTAAGCAAAGCATCACAGAAGCAGCATTTCTTTTTCTTAGGCAGCTTGGCTAAGCTGTGTTGTATAAACTTCCCCAAACTATCAGAATGCTAGTTCAGAGATGCTGGAAATTTCAACTTCATCTCAGTTAAAGTCTCTCACGTGGGTACTGTGTGTCATAATGTACATTCAGGGAAAAGACATCTGTTGTATGCCAGTCTTCTAGGTAACTTGGGAATTAAGTGTCATAAGGGTAGCAATGTTTTTTTCCTAACGTGAATTCAATTTTTTTTTTTTTTTGGTTGGTTGGTATTATTATTTTTTTTTTCTCAAAGAATTGCTGTATCTTTTGTCTTGTTAATATTTAGTAATTAATAAATGTAGGAGAATTCTCTCACTAGAATAATTTCTTATTCAGTGGGTTGTATTAAAGCATCTATAGCTGAGCAGAAAGTTCACAGTTTCTGTATTTGCAGTATCACCTCTACTACCTAGTACCTTTGATAGCACTTTGATGACACTGTAAGTAATACAGTATAGCTATAAAAGCTGTCTAGGTGCAACCAAAGTCTGTAGCATAAGCCAGGATTTGCATACCTTTAAGTTATACCAGCTACCCTTCCCAGCCAGTTAGTCTGCAAAACTAAGCAATATCTCTCCACTTTTGCTCTAGGCTTGGGAACCCAAATCATATTCTGTGCTCGGTGCCAGATGAACCTCATGGAAGCCAGCCAGCACAGTCTGCTTCATCTAGCCAGTCCTGTGAAAACTGACTGCTCTCTCTGGGCTGTGTTTTGTTTTGGGGCAACAGTGAACACAGCAGTGAGTTTAGGCATAGATCTACTTCTCAATCATCTAATTAATACGAGTGAATCAAGGAGTCTGTATAAGATTGTCATGTGTAGCTATAGCATATAATTAAAAAAAAAATCAACATTAAATTTTTCTTAAATCAGGTAATAATCATCCATAGCTATTAAACTAAATTTAATAGAAGTAGCTAATATGCTATACAGTCATGCTTGTTAAGGGAGAATCTCCACACCTATACCAACTGTTATTCCAAGGGTGCTGAGGCAGGTTTACATACACAGAGTTCTATCTGTGGGGTCCATTGCTGATTTTCTAGATTAACCTACAACTTCTTACAATACAGAGCTTGAGCTTAAGCTGAACAAAATTACTAAAAGTACATAGTCACCACCGCTAGTAATTCTTATGCTTATTTCTAACCATTTTTATGTGCTGGCATGTGTACCTTAACTTTTTTCTTAGTCTTTGTCATGCTGATCTGTAACTGAGCTGGATTGGATTTTGTACAGAGGAGAGACATTGCTTAGAGAGATTGCTTAGTAACATGAATTTTCACGAGAGTAGCATTCTGTTGACTCTAATTCGAGTTGGAGATGTTCAAAGAGCTATTAACTCTCTGAAGGAGTTTATTTCCTGTGGGTTAGTGCTAAATTATTTTTGTTTTGTTGTTAAACAAAGCAAAGATCATAGCTGGCTTCACAGTTATTGCTATAGTCATATACAATTTTCAGCTTGACAGAAACACAAATTCATTAAAGCTGTATTTAAATTAGCTGTGAGTTTGGATTTATTTTGTGTTTAATACTACATTCAGTTGTAAAGCAGTTAAGCATCACTTGCAAATGTGCCCTTTTATAAATGGATATCTACAGTTAAAGAAATTACCCTGTTAAACATTTGAATATCAACCAAACTTTGGAATTTAACATGGTTAGGTTAATCAAAGATTTCTGAGTTGGTCAGTAAATGAACTGGAGTCAATACTTCTTGTATTTCTCTAGTTTTTGAGATAATTTCTTCATGTATTTATATACTTTTTCAGTATTTTTATTAAGATTTTTAATACTATTTGAGATTTTTAATACTACTTCTGGAGCTTTGTTAGAACTAGAATCCCGTTCTTTCTCTCATTTCTTTTTTCTTTTTTTAAAAATTGTATAAATATGTATTTATATATATACTATAGATTTTAAAAAGAAAAAAAAAAAAACCAGGAGCAGAAGCAAAGCCAATAAGTGGGGGAAAAACACTTTCATAAAGCTTAGGATAAGTTGAAGTGTTACAAGGAATTAAATACTTGGATTCTGTTTTTTTTTTTTTGTTTGTTTGTTTATAATTTGTTTATCAAATTAGAATACATTCTACAGAACTACTGAGATATGTGATGTTTCTTTGTTCTTATCCTGTAAATATAATAAATCTGACAACTGAGCAGAAAATCTACAATTAGTTTAGTTTTAGACATTTGTAGAGGCTTTACAAAATTAAGGAAGTAATTAACAGAGAAGTGAGATGACGTCTGGACTATTTCAGTGGTCTGCTTTTTATTGGCTTCCAATACACAGTGTTATATGTGTGTCACATCTTGCAAATTCAGGGCAAGCTATTTCTCAGTTATCCAGAATGATACTTCATGAAGCAGTTTTGCATGGTGTGCTATTGCTAAACCCAACTCAGTTAAATCAGCTCCCTCCACCCTAGCTTCCTTCATCCACACACTCATAAACATTATGATGTTTTATTTTAGGAAAGAGCACTGGAGCTCTTGAAATTGTGTTTCAACTTGATGTGATCTACTCCAGAAGGTAATTGTATTGCCTTAAGATTTAATGTGTAACTCATAGAGGCCTTAGTTTTGATTACTTTGTTTTATTTACATTGCATTAACAGAAAGGGAGGAAAGATTATGTTTAACTCAAGTATTTTCCTGAACATGAACAACTATCAGTCTTGAAGGGAAATCACAAGCATATGTTGTATTTAGGGAAATTTAAAAATATAGTACATTGTTGTTATCCTTGACTATCCTAGTGAGGGATTATATGTATGTGCCATCTGCAGTTCAATAACACTAAATATTTAATGAGTTTACGAATAGTAGATAAATATTTAACACTGCTTTGTAGAAATGTGCATGCAGTAAACAACTGTTTGTCACTGACAAATAAAATGGCATGATTTGAGGACATGATTATTTCAGTTAGCAATTCAAATTACTTCTGTGGAATTAAACTTGAGATAGGACAACATTAAAGGTGGAAAAGGACCAGTTGTTCAATGTGTCAGTCACATTTCAGTTCCACTACAAGTCTTGCTAGCATAGTATTTGCTGTTGTCTTGGTTGTGGCAATTGTGTGGCTGTATGGCTCTTCTGTGTAAGTCATGGTTGCATCTGTTCTGACGGACTTCAGCTTTGCAACTTAAATGGTCATTCCTCTTGATGCCTCTAAAATGAAAGAGAAATACTGATTTTATTCATGAATTTATTTAAAGCTTTTGCCTAGAGCATTCACAGTCAGACTTCACAGAGCTTCCAAATATTAAACGGATTCAGTGAAAAAAAGCAGAAAAGATAGCAAAACCAGAAATCTTACTTCAGTCCATTAATAGTTTGCAGGCTCAGATAAAATTTCACAAGAATACATGCCTTCTGTGTAGGTCATTCAGCAATTTTATGAAGGGAGACAAGTGTGAAAATAAAGACACCTCACATGTGACCAATTCCCTTGTTTTGGTTAACCAAAATAACCAAAATTCAATAATTTTATACAATTAAAAGCTGCTGTGGAACTACAAAAAAGTATTGAGAAAATAAGTTGAGAACTGTTGAAAAGCTGATTTATCATACATATATACATATAGTCACACTTTATATAGGTATATTGTTTTTAAATGTGTTCTATTTTATGCAGGTTTGAGCCACAGATGGCTGTGAATTTCAAAATCTGATGAGTCAATAGCCATTGCAGTATACAAAACTATTGTATTGGGGTACATAATGCATAAATATTTCTCTGTACAAATAAAATGTATACCTCTTGAGTGGCCTCGCAGTGTCATTATATACCTGTAGGGTAGGACACAAGGACAAGTGCTACACAGTACTCACAGTTCTCTCTTCATGAAAAGCCGTTTGCCGTCATTTTTGCATTAACTACTCATCTTCCATCTTCTGAATTTTTATTTGTATTTGAAAGCACATTGTTTGCGGAAAAAAATATGCAGCAAGTAATTCCTTTCATGCAGTGGTTATCAATACATTAGATATGGCGTAGGGTAGTGTCAAACTTTGGTGATTCACGTTATAGTGTCAAATGGAAGTTACTTTGTTTTCCCTTTGTCACTGCAACAGTCTTTCACTTTCTCAATATCTACACTGCCATTCCTTGGACTGTCATGCTGCTGTCATTCAGATGTACCCTCCTGTTGTTTTGAGAATTTGGAGAATAATGTCATTGGGAAGCAATCTGAGGAGCCTCCTGATCACCCAAAGTTAGATTTATTACTAGGTAACTTTAAAAAATAGCTTACCTAAGCAGATTTGTAATAGAAAAAAGAAGTTAAAAGATAAAATGAAAAACTAAATATATATATGCACACGGAACTAAAAACATCTGTCTTATTTAACATTTCAACTAACTAGCTTTTAATTAGTGCTCTCTGTCTCTCTCTTTTAAGTTAACCTGGCATATCTTGATCTCTCAAATAAAGATGGCATGATGGCTTTTAAGTTATGGTTAAGGTGGCTACTCACTTTGCTTGTAGCCGTTCCTGTCCTCTCTCTGGGGAAAGAGCAGTGTGTAACAATTGTCTCTTACTAGATTTTAAAACATAATATCTCCAAAACTAAATCAAAGTACATCAACTTCCTTGCAAGGGAGGCTATGCCTTTAGCAATTGATATTTTAAAAAATATATAACATCTATTCCTATGAGATATTTAGCCAGAAATTCATATTCATCAGCCAGTTTTCAAAGTTCAGTCTCTGCTTTAGGTCTTCTAGGCAGGTTTCATTTCGAGTTTCATTTTCTTTGTTTTAGGTTAGTTCAATTTTTTTTTTTATTTGCATTTACAATAAACTGTATCCAGTCTATGTTTTTATCTATACTGAATATCAGGTGATGGTAATACTCTAGCTTTTGGTACTGCCTCTCACAATATCCTTCTGGACAAAATGAGCAGAATACAGTTAGATAAAAGCATAATAAGATGAGTGAACTGGCTGATGGGTCAGGCCCAGAGTTTTGTTGTAAATGAGGTTACATCAGGCTGGTGACCTGTCCCTAGTGGGGTTTCCCATGGCTCCATTTTAGGACCAGTTCTCTTCAATGTTTTTATAAATAATTTGGATGAAGGACTTCAAGGTTTTTGGAGCAAGTTTGTGGATGATACCATATTGGGTGGAGCTGTTGAGTGTATATCACAGAATCATCTAGGTTGGAAGAGACCTCCAAGATCACCTAGTCCAACCTCTGACCTAACACTAACAAGTCCTCCACTAAACCATATCACTAAGCTCTAAATCTAAATGTCTTTTAAAGACCTCCAGGGATGGTGACTCCACCACTTCCCTGGGCAGCCCATTCCAATGCCTCACAACCCTTTCAGTAAAGAAGTTCTTCCTAATATCAAATTTAAGACTCCCCTGGTACAACTTTAGCCCATTCCCCCTCATCCTGTCACCAGCAGGAGACCAACCCCCACCTCGCTACGGCCTCCTTTAAGGTACCTGTAGAGTGTGATAAGGTCACTCCTGAGCCTCCTTTTCTCCAGGCTGAACAGCTCCCTCAGCCGCTCCTCGTAGGACTTGTTCTCCAGACCCCTCACCAGCTTCGTCACCCTTCTCTGGACTCTTTCAAGCACCTCGATGTCCTTCTTGTAGTGAGGGGCCCAAAACTGAACACAGTACTCGAGGTGCGGCCTCACCAGAGCCGAGTACAGGGGGACAATCACTTCCCTAGTCCTGCTGGCCACACTGCTTCTTATGCAAGCCAGGATGCTGCTGGCCTTCTTGGCCACCTGAGCACACTGCTGGCTCATATTCAGCCTACTATCAACCATCACTCCCAGGTCCTTCTGTGCCAGGCATCTTTCTAACCACTCACCTCCTATGGCGCTGCTTGGAGTTGTTGTGCCCCAGGTGCAGGACCCAGCTTATATTTTGATAGAACATATTTAGCCTATATTTTGATAGAACAATTAATTTGATTGGATAAATATGAATATTTGTACTGATGGTGGGGTTGTTTTCTTCTAGTTACAGTTTTATATGCTAATAACAACACAAAGTGCTCATTTATACTACTTTACACAGGACAACAAAGAAAGGCAATTAAGAATTGGTCTGTTGAGAAACATGTTAACTTGATCTTTAATTTTTCTTAATGTGAAATATTCTTATTTTCTTCCTTTGTTATATCAGTCTATTTTGCCTTAGTGAGATTTATAAGGGGCCCTGACAAAAAGTCAAGAAATACAGATTGACCTATTATCACAGTCATATTGCAATGAGATAATCGTGTAAGTTATTTTTATCTTGTTAAAGAAAAAAGACATTTCATTTGAGAGATTGAATCTTTAGATATATGAAGTTCCTGCATACTTTAGCTTTGAATTAGTGATTTGAATGAACACAGAATAACTCAATTTTGAAAACAGTAGATAACCATCCACTGAGTAAAAAATGTTTTATAATATCTTATGAACTACATGTTTAAACAGTGCATCAACCAGAATTTAACCAGTATGGATGAAGGCATTCTTTTGTATGCTGAAGCATCAGAGTATTTCAAATGTTTGATTTGGAAAGTTGTTCTGAATCTTGACATGAATTCTATTCAGGCAGAATCATTCAGAATAAAATGAATTAAAGCACAAGGTAAAATAGACTAACAAAGCCCTGAAAACATGAGGGGTGCAAAATGTTTCCTTTTTCTTTACTTTAATGGGAGTGAGCGTTTTTTGTCTATTTATTTGAGGTGAAAATTGTGTCTGTGCTTCAGAAGAATACATATAAACAATATTTTGAGAACACAGATATATTTAATGTAAAAGCATGACAAGCTATAGTCAAGATTGTAATTGCTATAGTGGAGGAAGAGAGAGAAATTCCCTCATTTTTTGCATGTTTACATTCCTGTTTTTCCTTTCTTTTTTGCTATCACAGCTAGTTAACAATAAAAACTAACAACTTCTGAATAATATGCTGTATGTTATTAAAAAGTAATGTACAAAATATGTCCATTAACAATAATTATTTTTGGGGGAAAAAATTGACTAACTTAGGTTTCCATTTAGTATTGGCATCTGTGATTGTGTTTACTACAATTTCATATAAACAAAATATTTGCATTAAGTAACTTCACTCAGTCTACGAATAAAAATGATAGACTTTTTAAAGGCAACATTGCAAGGTTCAATTTTCATTTCTGTCAAAAGTATGCAGAGGCATGGCCTTGATTTTGTCAACCTCCCTTCTCAAAAATCTTATGTCCTGAACAAATAAATGTACATTCTTTACTCTACTTTAGCAGTGTGAAAGTAAGTACGGCATAATGCTCTCATATATAAAATATTACATTCTCTGTATATGTATGTATAACCCTAAATATTTTATTTTTTAACACTCCTTTTTACCGAATATAGATGCATTTGTTGTTCAGCCATAGCTGCTGCTGCCTATATTTTTCTGCAAAACAGGTTTTGTTTGTCCTCACACACATCCAGTTGTGTGGAATTTTCAGTGGAATTCTTTGTTTTAAACAGGATTGCTTTTCATTTTTGTTTTACAGAGTTACATACATGGAAGCAGTCAGGCTCAGTTTGTTGCAGAATCTCATATTATTCTTCTGCTGAGTATCCTTCAAAATTGTGATAAATAGAAAAAAAAAAAAGCTGTGCTATTAAATGAAATTGCTCTGACAGCGAACATCATTGAACTTTTGAGCAGGTATTGTATTTTGGCTTACTATATGATTAAATAAATATTCAATGTTGTTTCTGCTGCCAAGGAAAGCTGGCGTTGCTTTTCGCTTTTTGTGCCTTGTTATCACCTTTGTTACTGTTAATGTCTGGTTACTATTCTTAATGCTTTTCCTTTCAATATTATCATTGCAGTGGCAGAAATGACTTTTCTTCTCTTTTTCACTCTGTTCTGAAAGTTAAAAATGATGTGTTATTTATTTTATTTGTTTTAACGGACAAGAACTTGCTAAATTGAAACTTACTGATCATGTATGAGGATTATTTGCCCTCCAGTAGTCTTCAGCTTTTCTGTTTTTTCTTTTTAACTAATCTAAACAGTTTACTTCTTATTCTCATGATAATAATAACTCAGTCCCATTTGTTCTCACATTGCCTCCTGGTGGAAGGACTCAGCATCCTTCTTCTAATTTTTCATTCTTACTGACACAGGACAAATTAAGTTTTTGTTTGTCTGTTTGTTTTGGTGAATAAGTCTTAAGAACATGTAAGAAGAACTCAAATAGTATCTGGTTTGTTTAAACCTTGCTTCTGATCAGCTTTACTCAGTGAGTGAAAACTGTAGTCACCATTAACTAATATTAAAGTACAATGTTTCCTTCACAAATATCTTCCTATAAGGAGAACAAGAAGGAAAAAATGTTTCCCCAGCTGTGAAGTAGTAGCCAGATCTCAGAGTTTGACAGTTGTAGCCACTCTCTTGCCCTCTTCCTGAGGATATGTAGACTTATTTAGATCCTGCCCCTCCTTTGGCTTCCCCATCTACTTTCATCTTTGGCACTTACTATCCAAAGAGAAGAGTATCATTTTGTCTACTTGCTTCATTCTTTTCATCATTCCTTCATGACATCAATTTTGCTACCTTAAACCTTATTCCACAGATGGCCAAGGCAAATTTAATTTAAAAATTATGAACAGATTTTTCAGATTAAAAGTAGCATTCCCTATTGTACTAGAGTAGTACATCCATTTCTGTACCCTCCCCACCACGGGTAAAGGATAGATACAGACTTCCTTGAGCAAGTCCAGTGAAAGGCCACAAAGATGATTAAGGGTTTGGAGCAGCTGTCATTTGAGGAAAGGCTGGGACTGAGGAGGCTCGGGGGAGATGAAAGGAAATGAAGATTAGCCAGGCTTCCCTCTTAGAAGGGGCAGTGGACCCAAATAGAAAAACAACTAGTTTCTTGGTCTGATGATGGGAAAACACTTTTTACAGTGAGGGTGGTCAAACTCTGGAATAGGTTGCTCAGATGCCCAGAGGTGTTGGAGAGTTTCCACCTGTGAAGACATTCAAAACTCAGCTGGACATGGTTCTGGGCAACCTGCTCAAGCACTTTCATCAGGTGTGTTGGAATAGATGTCACGTCCAACCTCAACTGTCCTGCAATTCTGTGAATTCTCTAGGTTTTATATCATACCCAAATTAACGTTGTGTAAAAATGACATTGTATTCATTCAAGATTTTAAGATGCTTTTTATCATTCATATTTTCTAAATTTGCACTCCATTTCTTGGGAAGGAAGAGCTAAAGATAGATTTACCTGAAAATTACAAAGTCAAAGCTCTCTAGTTATTAATTTAATTGATACATTTTTAAACATAAACAGAGACAGCTATTATATTGTAGATGGAAATGTATTATATAACAGTATGCATATTATTATACTGGTTTTGTGCTTTCTATAGTTTAACCACAATTTATTTTGTAATGCTTTTTGCTTTTCCCAAACTGATACAATTTAAAAAAATCTGTTATCTAAAACAAATCATTTTGGCTGATTGAAAAATGAGATTTTTATTTTTTTTTTTACAGCAAAAACTAGTTAAGATTAAAAATAAACAAAACTTTTGTTCATGACATATTTTGTTTGTCTGACTCAGACGTGAAAGTGATATTTTTTGTTGGCAGAGACCATCTTTAAACTGGGAAGTTGGCTAACTGTATTAAAGCAGCTGGCTGAAAGAATACTTTTAGTTAGATTGTTCATTGCCAATTGCGAAAAGAATTCTCTAAGGTTTCATTTCATAGCTCAACACTGTTGAGCTGGGATTTTGGACACAAACATTTTACAAGTGACATGAAGTCTTGACAGATTTTAACAGTTATGCGTGAAGGAATTAATATTTCTTTATCCTTTCAATGCTGGTAGTAATTACTAGCTGTTTCATTGCTTCTTTATTTTTTGTTTATTCAGGAGATGTTGATAGAAAATATGGGGATTAGTTTAACAATAATAAAAAGGTAAATAAAGAAAGTATGCTAGATCTATAAACAGTCACGCTTTACTGTTTAAAGTTTAGAAGATGCACAGAATTTTCATGTTAGACATTGCCATGTACATGCTTCACTTGGTTGCTGCTTTTTACTTCATAGAAGTAAGGACAAGGTCATCGCTTCCTGATAGTTGTTGAAATGCAATGTTGTGTTTCTCTGTACAGTGAATTTTGAATATCTTTGGTGAGAAAATATGAATTTCCATTATATTTCTATACTTGTTTTTAATGATTCTATGCAGTGTGCTAGATAATTTCCATGTGCTGTTATTGCCAAAGCTGTAACTACACAAGTAAAAGGATGCTGGGTAAGAAGGGCTTGTAAAGATATCAGATATTCTGTTTCAATTATACTATAAAGGCAAATTAAGTTAACATCTTATGTTAGTAACATCTGTACAGTGTTTCTGAGTACATACTAGTTGTACGCTCCAAATTCTTATACAGTTTTAAACAAATAGTTTTAGTCCTAAAATGTGGTAACTACATCTTAGTAATAACACAATTGAAATAGTCACCATAATAATACAGCACAGAATAGTATATCTGTAAAATGAAGACAAATACAAAAAAACACTTTGATTACTTCTGGAGATGATTTTTGTACTTAATTTCTGTGGCATATTTTCTAACAACCAAAATACTGGTATTGCACTTAGCAGCAGATGAAAGTGTTTTATTTAATATCTTTCTGATGACATTAAAAACTGATACTAAGCTCCTCAGAACAAGAAGGAGGCATTATTTCATTTCCAAATTCCAGGTTTTGATTCATTCTGAAGCTCTTTAGACATGGCTAATGGGGGCCATCTTTCTGAGGATGGAGTCCACAGTATCTTGCATCTTGGGTGAAGGTTTCTTTTAGAAACTAAAGTAAAAATAGTAATAATTGTATTTTGACATAAGCCTTGCTGAATTTCTGATTGCAGGATAGCAAGTAAAATTTTAATAGACTTCTTAAAAAACAGTTAACTCTTTATGTATGAGGTAGCCCCTTTAATTCTGATATTCCTTTTACTTCATGAAATTAGGGTTTCTAGGTCTTTCAGAATCATCTAATTCCAGACTATGTTGTATGATGTCAAATGGTCATGGAGTATACAAAACCATCTCTTGTCAAACCCCATTTCTACTTGTTCCTGGAACATTTCAGTCAGAACAGTGTGGCTTCATGCTGTGGCAGAGATCTTATCTATTAAACTGTAATATATCAAAATCCACACATTTGGCTTGGCATCCCAATGTAATTTTCCCATTAGGAATGCAGTACAAGGTACCTGGTTGCCAATGCTCAAGCTGATCCAGAGCTAATAAACATTGCTGCACACACACTAATGCCTGTTCAGCCACTGAGATGGCACTCAGAAACAGGCTGTTATCTCAGGTATGGAGCAAATACATGGAGCTGACATCCAAAACTGCCTGAGCTAATAAATCCTTGTGGGTGAGTACCTGGCTGAACAGTAAAAGAGCATGTTTGGATATGATTTGTGGCGCTTGTTATGTTATACACTTCTGCCACTGTGACTTTCAGGCTGTTACTACTCAGAAACCTTAAGGGATTTATGCTATTCTGACGATACTGATGTTCAGCTTTGTTGTTGTTATTTGGCTTTTCTTTCCCTTGTCTTGGAGAGTTAATTTCAGTAAATAATCATGGAAATCACAGAAATGCTGGTTGAAAGGGACCTCTGAAGATCACATACCCCAAACTTCCTTTTAAAGCAGGATTGTCACCAACAGTCTTGTCTTCCATATCTCAGTATTGAAAAATGCTGAGGATGAAGATTGAATACTCTCTGGGCAAATATAGAAGGGAATTTGTTCCTAGCATCAATTGTGAACCTCCCAGCTGGCAGTTCATGGTCTTGTGTGTAGCAATCTTGTCTGTCATAGTTTGTAGACTTCCATTTGGATTTTTTTGCCAACTTTGTAGAATTAGTGGGGTCTTCAGCAATATTTTGCTGAGACTTGACAAGACGATCAGTTCTGGGGCAGACGCGTTCTGCAGCAGAGCGGGGGATCAGACAGGCAAGGCTAATTTTTCTGGCACCAAGCCAATTCAAGGGAGCCGCCAGGACCCGACAGCCTTCGCAAGAGAGATGAACAAAGCGAGAACGAGGTGTAGGTGGAGCCAGCAGTACCTGGCTGTTCATAAGCTGCCCCTAGGGAGCGTGAGTGACCAGGAGTGCGGCGACCAGGACGGGCAAACAGGGTGTGGCGCATCAGAAGGGAGTGGTGTGGCAGTTAGTACGGCAGTTCACGCAGTTAGGGCGAGCAGGAAGGGCAGAGCTTCCCCTCCTGCCCATACGAACACCTCCTCTAATGGTGGTCTACTGCTAGCTCAGCTGCAATGGTGTACACCAGGCACAGTGCTCTCTCCAGGAAGTCTGTACACACCCAGACCGACTGCCCGCTCAAAACTGCAGCAGTTCAGGTCTCCGGGTGCAGGGAGTGCCTGAGCCTGTTGCTACCACCTGAGGGGGGCAAAGAGACTGTGTGCGTGAGGTGCGAGCAGGTGGATGACCTGGTCCACGTCATGGCAGAACTCAAGGAGGAGGCCAAGAGGTTGAGGGATATCAGGAAGTGTGAGTGGGAGATAGACTTGTGGAGCGACTCCCTGCACGGCCTGAAGGACAGGCACCGGGGTGAGACACCCCAAATGAGGGTGGACCCCCTGCCCTGTTGCTGTCAGGCAGAGGCAGGGGACCTAGGAGTTGAGGAGGAATGGAGACAGGTCCATGCTGGACATCGCAGGCGATGCCCCACCCTACTGGCACCACCTTCACAGGTGCCCCTACGCAACAGGTTTGAGGCCCTGGAGCTTGAGAGACCAGTAGCTGAGGAAGAGGTAGAAAGTCTACCCAGGAGGATGGCTAGGGCGAGGAAGTCAACTCCACCTCAAGACTGCCTCCACCAGGACAGAAAGAAGGGTGATTGTTGTGGGCAACTCCCTTCTCAGGGGAACAGAGGGACCTATTTGTCAGCCTGATGGCTGCAGACCGGTCCCTATCTCTAAGGGGAAAACGGATCCTGGGCCAGGAGCTAAGATTGGATATTAGGAAGAACTTCTTTACTGAAAGGGTTGTTAGGCATTGGAACGGGCTGCCCAGGGAAGTGGTGGAGTCATCATCCCTGGAGGTCTTTAAAAGATGTTTAGGTTTTGAGCTTAGCGATACAGTTTAGTGGAGGACTTGTTAGTGTTAGGTCAGAGGTTGGACTCAATGATCTTGAGGTCTCTTCCAACCTAGACAATTCTGTGATTCTGTGATTTTCATGCAAAAAGGAAAATATTGTCTAGACTGGTTCTACCCCAGTTGTTTGATTTGGAATGAGTTTTGTTTAAGGTCTGGTGAGTTTCAGGAGTAGAATAATGAGATCCACTATGTTTTAGCTTTTTTATTACCTAGCAGAAAACAAAAGGCACGGTTTGCTTTTTTTTATTCTAGTTTGCAGATCACCCCTAGAGTAGGGAACAGATTTATGTTGATTTAAAGAGGAAGAGTAAAAGTGGGTATAAATATAGTTTGAGGTTCCTCTTAATCTTTCATATATACATGCTTGTCTCTCAAATATATTTTTATTTTTCTTTTAAATTGACTAAATTTGGTTTCCTTCTGAGGAGCAAGATAAATGGGTTATCATTTGCAGTCGAGGAAGTTTTGTGTAATATACCAGTATTTATCCCTACAACAGCCTGATGATCACTGCTTCTTCAAGCAACTATGTGTAATTTACACACACAATAATTTGAGAGGTTACCTAGAGTTATATCAATATTGACTTTCCTAAGAAGTAAAAAAGTGATCAATAAGTCATAACAGTCTATACTTGCTGTAGAATAAACATGGCAGATTGTGCAAGCAAAATATTTAAAATAACAGCATAGGGTAGATTTATTTAAACAGAAATAGTTATGTTGTTGTGGTTGTTAAATGGATATGAAAGGAGTAACTTATGTGGAGCTGCCACCATGCTGGACATTACACAGTCTATAATGCAAAGTTTTTGCTTCTGAAGAATGTGAATATTTGAGGAACCTGGGACGGCATAATTTCCACAAACGAATAACTTTATTCACATAAGTAATCCTGATAAGACAATGTATTTGTTGGCTAGATATCTAATTCAAACACATAAAAAGAGGATATATCTAAACACATTATGATTAGACTAAGACTTAGCAGCTTCTCAAGATGCCGTCACAGTTTACACCTTTGTGTGTAAGTGCAATGGTCACTGTTAAGCAGATCTTTAGAGAGGGAGAGTACAAAAACAAAATATCCAACTATAACCAGCAATTTATGGATTTCTGAGCCAGGCCTGATGTGCAGAATATTTTAGCTCCTAGACACTGATGAATGAATACATTCTTAATTCTTCTTAATCCTTTTTTGAACTAGTTATGGCACAGCATTCTATAGCAATTAATTTTTGTAGTGTTAACTTCATGTAGCATCCTTTAGTTACTCCTTTATGTTGTTTGGTTGTTTTTTAGCCTATAGTTTGAACACAGTAAATTTATTGTGTCTTCCTTCCTTCCTTCCTTCCTTCCTTTCTTCCTTCTTTCCTTCCTTCCTTCCTTCCTTCCTAGAGTTAAGTTTAAAAGTTGCAGTAAATATTTGCATTATCAAAAGAGTTTCAGTTTTCATTAAGCAAATTATTTGATTGCACAGAAGGAGATAAATCTAAAGGCACAATTATAGGAATTAGCAGTTACTTGTAACCTGATAATATTCCACATTATTACTGTTAAACTTACTTAACTTGGATGCTGATAAAAACATACGCACCTAAGTGAAAATGGAAATCTCTCCACTTTGTTAATTTGAATTCCCAAGACAGAATTTAATGTGACAGCTGTGTAGGTGGATATAAGATGTTGATTGAAATGGAAAAAAAAATTGGATTAGTTATGAAGAAAAAGACAAATCTTTTCTATAACTGTAAAATTACACCTCTTATGAAAGACATTTCCTGTCCTACAGAGTGAATTTAATGAAGTTTAATTTAAGTGCCTCTTTGGTGTAAGGGAACTTAACTATAGAATAAATTTAAATGAAAGATGCCTTCCTGTGTGTCAATGCAAAATGTAGTCACCGAGTGTAAGAACCTGAAATTTTGAGTCAGTGTCGGTAGAACAATGCTCATTTAGATCTGTGTTCTAAGACACTATCAGTCATGCGTAATGGAATCAAATTATGTCCCAAATTATTATGTAAAAGAAGGTGCTAATGAAAGGAGTAATAGAAGTTTTTTATTTGTTCAATCATAAGAATAAGGAAAAAAGGGAAGATCACCACAGTGGAAAAAGATGGAATAGCACAAAGTTATAGCATTTTTAAACTTTTTTTTTTTTTAATTAACTGTGGAAATCAATGTCCAGCACAGCAAAACATGGTGGATATTTTCTATAATCTACTTAATCTGCTTGCATTTAGGCTCTAATACTGTCTATCTGTTAACCTTGTAGGATCTTCTGGCTCTTTAGAGGCTACCTGATTCCTCCCAAATGTATCAATGCATAAGGAGATGCTAATTAGAAAAAATAGGAATACTGTCATTGATGTTTCCTTCTATTACCTCATCCTCCCTCTGCTTTCATCTCAAAATAATTCATAATATGATCTCTTGAGAAAGACCCTAAAGTTTGTTAGATGTCAATGTGATGCACAGGGACTTTAAATTTACAACTGTTTTTTTGTCAGTACAACATACTATTTCATAATTCTATTTCATCATCTAATTGAATGATAATTTGGTGAGTTACTCTCTGATGGGATGTGTGTCCTGTGTATGAAATTACTATCCCTGTAGTTTGGTAATTTTCCCATTAACCATTTTCAATATCTGCATCTCTAAAATTTTCCAGCAGAAGTACAAACCCCTGAGAAACAAATTTAGTTGTGGGCTGCTCTGACAGTTGCCTGCTTTTCCTCATTTGCCTTTTGTAACTATTTGACTACTAGTCCACAGACCAGAAGACATTCACTGACCACAGGCTAAAGCCAACAGAATTTTTCAAGATTTCTTTAGCTATCAGTTTAAATCTAATGGGTATTTTAATTGTTAAGAGACACGTTTATTTGACTGAAAGATGCAGAAACATTGTCTGAAGTTAAGTATTTTTGTACCTTTTGTATCCACAGACAGTTTTTAATAAATTGAGTAGTCCCTGAGTACATTCATCTGAGGATAAACTGTATCTATTACGGTATCGTGCAGATCTTTAAAAGCGAAGGAAAGCACAATACCAGCCTAGAGTCGTATTCGTGGTGACTTAAGATATAGAAAAATAATCTGTGATATTCTTTAAAAAATCTATAGGTGCTTAGAGAGAACAAGAGATGGTATGTGTACATGCTAAAGAATTAGTTGTATACTAGCAAAGAGAAGAGGCAACGTACTAAAACAAATATAGCATTTGTAAGTGCTTAAAAATAATGTAAAGCAGGGAAACTAAAGTACTGCTACATATCTGCCTGTTCTGGTGAACGCTTCTGTGATTCATGTGCCTCTAGGACAGAAAATTTCTAGAGGCAATTTATAAAGCGTAAATAAGGTCAGAAATAATATTTGTTTTGTACAATGGCAACTACACTACAAAAATTTGTAAGATGGACAGGACTAACCCTGAAATTCTGTCAGATATAATTTACAGAACTGAAAAGGTCATAAATATTGAAAGTAAAATTAATCTTTCCAAAGTTCATTTTAAGTGTGATCCTAAAAGGCAACACCGATATGCACAATTAGGATGCAAATCAGGCTGGAAAACCCTGAATGGAGGGATGAATTCTTGATTAGTGATTTAGTACAAGCCTAAGCAGGTATCTTTATGCTATTTTGTTGCAGTTGAATTAAAAAGCATTCCAGAATCTTTCTCTACTCCTAAAGCTTGTATAAAGTCTTTCCATTTTCTAATAAGTAAGAGCATCACTGGAGGGCAGGTTCCATCAGATTATCTGTGGATTAAAGTGATAATCTTGCTGCAGTTCTAATGGATTGAAGCTGACATTAATTGAAAGAATAATAAAAAAACTTTTTTCAACAAAGGAGATTCTATATTAGTATCAAATTAATTCTCTGCTCTGTAAAATTGATGAAAAAGCACGAAAAAGAAGAATGGTGTATTTTGCTTGGTACTTACATGGTTGAAATGCAGACTTCCAGCATCTTTACAGTTGTGAACTGCATGTTTCAATGAGTTGAGGGGAACTTGACTGCCAAGACTAACTTGTAAAAGCTGTATAACTTCTAAAATTCTGGAAAGCTATTTGGTGTGTCTGAGGCCAGAGTGTCTTGAGCTGAGCAAGAAATGGAGCAAAGGGGGCAGGCGACTTGTAAGGATGAATAAGGAACTCCTGACAAAACTCAAACATAAGTTGGAGGTATACAGGAGATAGAAGCAGGGACCACATGGGGTGAACATGGGGATGTTGTCAGAGTGTGGAAAAATGTGACAAGGAAGGCCAGAAGACTGAGGAATGAAAGACAATGAATGTTACTCTAGTCTTCAAAATGGGCAAGAAGGGAACTGCAGGCCAGTCAGCCTCACCTCAATTCCTGGAAAGGGATTCCCTGGAGATATTCAAAAGCTTTCTGGACACAATCCAGATGTAACGTGCCCTAGGGGACCCTGGTTGAGCAGAGACGTAGGACTAGATGATCTCAGCCATTCTGTGTAATGTTCAGGGTTGTTGCTGTGATGATCAGTACATCTAAGTTCAGGCAATTAAAAGTACTGAGGTATGTTCTGATTCTGTACAATTAGTGAGTAAATTAAGCTCATATTCAAATCATTTTCAAATTATGCTCTGTTTTCTCAGCTGATGATTTAGGAGTCATCCCTCTTCGCTGAGATCAAACATACAAAGATTGCTATCTTAAACTTGCCTCCTTCCTCAGCCCTCAAGGCCTGTTGAACCATCCACTGAGATAGTTATGATCTAATTCAGAATCGATGATACATTGAAGAGCCAAAGTGGAATATTAGAATCGTTGTTCATGAACTGAAGTGACAATGTCATGAAAGAAACTGAGAAATGTTTAAATTTGGAACTGTACTTTTTGTCTTGATTATTATCTTCACACTAACGTAAAAAAGTCAGATTCTCAAGGTAGAAAAGTGATTAATACCTTGTTTTCAAGAATTGCACATAGCTAAAGAATATTTCCTAAACAGAATGATTGGAATGCATGTTATCTTGGGATTTCTCAAATGTAAGTTGAAAGTTAAATACACCTTGAAATGGTTCAGTTAAAGAATGTGTAATGTGGTCAATATTTCTGAAGTTATAACAGGTATTTTAGAGGTTTAAATATTAGCAGGAAAACGTTAAGGCTGGTATTTCTCTAGGTAAGTGGGATATGTCCTTCTCATAAGGGGGCAGTAAAGAATTTTATCATGTTTTACTTAGTATTACTCAGAGAAAAAAAGGGGGGGGGAAATAAAGGCATTGATTTTCCTGTAAATCTTGATACTTCTTCACCAAAAAAAAAAAAGTAAAAAAAAAAAAAAAAAGTATGTGCTTTCCTTTTATCCATACACAATAAAGTGAGTAAGAGGTTTTTAAAGTTCAAGGGATAACCTGTCCCTATTTTAGTTAACAATAAACTGAGCACAAAGTTGAGTGGATGAACATTTTGTCCTCCTGTTGTTCTTGCTCATGTGTTATTAAGCAAGCTGTGTGATCTGCAGCTTTAATGCACTTGTTTCTTTATGTGAATAATGTTAATGTAGGTTTTGTTTTTTATTCTTGGCAGTAATCCAGCAGATTATGAATGAGACCATCAAACTTTTTCACAAAGGTAACGAGTTGTCTATCAATTAATTTTCTCTCCTTTTCCTCCCCGCTCACAACAGATTAGGACTAAATTTGTGAAGAACATATACAAATGATACATTAATACACTTATGGATTACCATATTTTCTTCCTTTTGGGTATTCTGGCTGGAATTAGTAGCAATTAAATTTTCAGTCAAAGGATGCTAATAAACACTAGCCAGAATTTACTAGTAATCACTTTCATTTTGTAAGGTAGCTATCATTCTGGAGTTTTTTGATGCAATGTTTATTTTTGTTTTTTAATACTTCCAGGCAAGCATCTTGGTATTTACAGAGCTAAATATTATGCTCTGCTACTGCTGATCATTTTATAAATAATCTTATGAATTTTGGTGATCACTGTTTTTCATCATGCTATTAAACTGATCTCCCTCATGTATCAAAATATTTGGAGCCTTTTCAAAAGAACTAACTGAATTGTGTATGTTGTCAATTTCTATGAAAAGTATGTACCAGCTGGGGAAAAAAGGGCAGCAGAATTTCAGTAGGTAAATCATTCCAAATTTAAAAATGAGAAGATATTTAACTGGATTTGCACTCACACAAACTACCTACAAAAGTATACATTTATCAGAAAACATAAGCACCTGAACTTGACACATTTGCTAGCTGTGGTTTATCTGAGTGCCACATTTCCCTCATGTTTTCAGGATAATTGCATGATGCATAGTAACAGGGATAAAGAGAAACAGAAAATAAGTATGTCTTTTAATGCCATCTTATTTTTTGTGCATAGAAAACTTCGAAGTAAACAATATTCCAAGTAACTAATACTGGAGAAATATGTTATCATAAAAGATTACCTTTGTAGCTAGGACCATTGAGCTATTTTGTGAAAGATCTAAATAATGTAAAAAAAACATGCAGTATTAGGAAACAGTAGCCCGATATAGTAAGTTAGGCTAAGAATTCTGTGGTAAAAAGCTAATGATTGCATTGAAATCAGAACTCAGTAATACTGATTCTTTTGCTTCAGTGTCATAAAGTAAGTGACACACTCACTGTTAGAGTGTGAAGTTATAAAGCTGGTGTCATTGACACTAACCAAGTGAGGCTAAAGTTAGAAAGCAACAACTGAAGCAAAAATAGTGACAGTGTGAGGGAAGTTGTAGGGGTAATGATGTGAGACTCCAAAAGACTTGGGGAAAAAAATCAGCACAGTTCACTGTGCCAGTGCTCCGTCACCCACACAGTAAAGAAGTGCTTCCAGATGTTGAGTTGGAACCTCGTGTTCCAGATTTTGCACTGAAACAAACTATTCATTATCTGAAGCTTCAAACTCCTTGTATATTTACCTACTAGTTTTTTTCTTGTTTTTCTTTTACTTTTCATCTGCAGTCTTCCCAGTAGTAATATGTCTATGTTTGATGCATTCTCATTATTTCCAGGTTATTTTTGCCTTCAGTTGTATTTAAATGCCAAAAGTACTTAGATATACAATTCCACATATGTTAATGTCTGATTAATGAAACTAACATCTTCTGAGATTCACAATGAAGCATCCTGGTGCACAAGTCCCTTGAAATCACCAGTTCCTTTAACACAGTCCACATCTGGACAGCATTGCATTAGGAACAATCAATACATTTTAGACCTGTTCTTTCAAAACAGGCATTGAAAAAGAAGATAGTAGTGATGCTGATGTCTCTCAACATAAATTTAACAAATTCCTATGTCTATTGATTCTGAGTTTCTGATACTTTGGGGAAAAACAAACAAATTATAAATGGCCTTAAGACTGGGAATTGAAAGAGATTTTTCCCCGGTATTGTAGGGATTCAGTTATAGTCTTTCTTAATTTTCTCTGTCTTTTAGAATTTTGCATTTTTTCTCTACGTAAAGTAGGACAGCATCATCAGAAAGACGGGGAGTGAGTTTAGGAGGAATTAGATCCCCATTTTTTCACTCCCCAGCCAATTCTAAGCAATGATTTTGTGCAGAACTTGAATATAACCATTTATTCAAAAGGGTCACTCTGTGCCTTATAGCTTGTACATGCGTGAGAAAAGTAATTCAGGCTACTAATGTGTTGCTAGTGTCTAATTTAGGACTGTAGATAAGATGTCTGTACCCAAAAGATTGTGTATACTTGTATTTATTTGATATTGCAGAGATGAGTATCTACCTTTTTTTCAACACTGATGCTTATTTTTGTTAATCCCATTATTCAATATTTAACTTTTCTTATTCTTCATGTATGAAATCTAGAAGTCTCAAATGTGAATCATAGAGTCATAGAACAGTTTGGGTTGGAAGGGACCATCTAGTTCCAACCTTTCTGCAATGGTCAGGGATGCCACCCACTAGATCAGCTTGCTCAGAGCCTTGTCCAACCTGGCCTTAAACACCTCCAGGGATAGGGCATCCACAACCTCTCTGAACAACCTGTTCGGTGCCTCACAACCCTCTGAGTGAAGAATTTCCTTCTAACCTCTGATCTAAATCTCTCCTCTTTTAGTTTAAAGCCACTACCCCTAGTCAGGCTGTTGATCTCCACTGAAGTGGGATGATGTTAGCATTGACATGCTTTTAGCTTTTCCAAGTGATAAGACAAGGGGAAATAGCCTCAAGTTGCTACAGGGGAGGTTTAGGTTGGATATTAGGAGAAATTTCTTCACTGAAAGGGGTGTGCAGTATTGGAATATGCTGCCCAGAGAAGTGGTTGAGTCACCATTCCTGGAGGTCTTCAAGAAATGTGTAGATTTAGAACTTATTAGCATGGTTTAATAGTAGACTTTAGTACTAGGTTAAAGGTTGGATTAGATGATCTTAGAAGTCTTTTCCAACATGAATGATTCTATGATTCTATGACATTTCTAATAGTTTTGCCCAGTCTCAGTTTGAAATTGTATAACTGCAATTTAAGATGTCTTTAAGAATTTTGCTCTAATATTGATCATTTCTAACATGAAAAAAATACGTAAATACAAATATTGATAGGATTAGTGCAAGTATAATGTTAGAGGATGCACATATTGTTCATGGTTGTAGCATGTTTGAAGTAGCTGTCGTGCATTTATCTGTGTAGGTAAATTGGAATACATCTCATTCTTAAAGCTGATAGTCTGTCATCCTGCTACCTAGCCCCAGAGTCAGTAAAATTAAAAAAAAATAAAAAAAATCCTTATTCAAGATTCAGTTGTCTCAAAGTTTGCGTTTTCTGACATCGTGAAATATAACTCACATGACATGCTCCTGCTTCAGTGTGGCATTCATGCATGCCTCCTCCTCAGAACAGATGTTAAGCACAGTAGTAACCATTCTTTTTATTTATACAATTTCAAATAAACAATTAAGTGAATGGTTTAAGATCTTGCTAAATTAGTCAAATTGCTTTATCATTATGTGCTTGTTCGTATTTGTAACAGTAATAATTAGGCAATAAAACACTGCAAGTGACTGAGGACTTTGCCTCTGGGATGTTTCTCTGCTGAACTATTAAGCAATATGACACTAAAGAGGGAGCTAATATCTGTCTAGAAGCAGAGGAAGATAAAGCAGTCCAACTGCTTCAATTTTCATTAAAAAAACAAACAAAAAAAACAAACAGCAGTGAACTGTGTGCAATAACAGTGATTTCTGGTTTTAGTCTCCATTGTCTAAAATCTTTTATTTCCAATATATGGAATATTGGAAGATATTGGGGAATAGCTATTTCCGTAACTCTCCAAATGTTGTGTGTCCTACATGAGGACTTACCCTTTAAAAGATTTTGAACCTCCTATCCTCTTTTGTGTCGAATGCACAAAGGAAAATGTTGCTACCTACTTTTCCTACAGGTGAATCTATTGTTACGGTACAGATTGTGATATGCAGCTTTGTATGTAAATATTTTATTACCTTGAAAACTTTAGTTTTTAGCTGTACCTTTGTGACTTTCTGAGGTATCCACACATCTGCCGTTTCCTTGACAATGGCAATACAGATGCTGCTATCACCATGGGAATGGTACTCCTGAATGAAGCTGCTACTTCCAAAGGGGATGTTGGAAAGAGGAGAAGTAAGTTGCTTATTTCAATTAAAATAATGTTTGCACAATTAAAAGATATTGAGAAATTACAGATGAATCTGATTAATCCTGATTAAGTTTTCAAAAGGTATCCCTTAAGCCAATTTTTAAGTTTTGTGGTGTGGAAAAGATAGCATAAACCTTCAGGAGATAAAGCTGCATTCATATGAAGTTGTAGCTGTAAAATATATATATATATATATATATATATATATATATATATATATGCATGAATATGTATATATATAAATGGCTTAAGCATCCTCAGCCAACCTACAGGTTGACACAGCATCTCCATGACGTAGTAAGGCATAGTGTGAATGATTTTTGGCTTAGGATTATTTGAAAGTCAGTGAGTTAGAGAATAAGAGTTATAAAATATTGTTTTTAAAACATGAATGCAGGCATTTAAAATGCTTAAGATGACAATATTGGAAGGAGTGGAAACAACTCTCTTACTTGGTACACTTTGCCAATATTGTAAGTTTCCGCAGGAAAGTGAAAGCCCAACAGTATAGAACATACCCTATTCTGTAATGTCTAAAGATTCTAAGGCTGAAGTGCAAGTTTAATATTTTTCTGAATTTCATTGTCATTCAGAATATTTAAAAGATTTTTGGCAATAAGTCGTGTAAGAGCATGATATGAAAGTATGTAACTAATACTGCTTTTGAAAGAGACATTGACATGAGTTTAATTGGCATGCGATCATAGATCCAGATTGCAGCTGGGTGTGTGAACGTAAGCATAGTGAAATAACAACGGACTACAGTACAAAATCAAACTCCTTTCTGCTTGTGGTCCTTACATGAATGCTTTCTGTGTACTTGCCTTGCATTGTTTGTTCATGCTTATGAATTTATTTATTCATGTTTTGAAGTCATATTTGTGACTGATGATTTTTTGATGATGAAATGTGTTTATAAGATTTGTAAATGGCTCATTTTCTTAAAATAACTGCAGAAATCGTATATTTAAATTTACATATGTCAGTTTTCACATGGCCAATTTTAATGAAAAAATGCATCTGTTTTCAGGTTTACTGACTTCATGGTTGCTTGTTCTTTGCTCAAAGCCAGCCACTTTTGACACATAAGTATTGCAATTAAATAGCAAAGGTTTGCCTAGGTTAGGAATAGTATAAGAAAAGCTTTTAAAACCAAATTTGCTCATTAGAACCAAAACATAACCTAATGTAGATGAGGTGCATCTCAATTATCTGCAACAGCTTGTAAAACATTTCTTTTTTTTTTTTTTTTTCCCACTTACGTACAATTGAGTGAACAGTGATGACTGATAAAATTTTATGCTATGGCACATAGGTGCCAACTGCTGTTTCACATATCATTTTTTAATTTAAGTTTTTAGTTTGCTAATTCATTTGTAGCCTGAAAAGACTTAAAAGAGCTTGCATCTCATCTAGGTGCTATGAGAAGCTCTGTGTCATTATTGCTTATCTTCAGTACCAGAAGATTAATAATGTTGTTAAGAGTAAAAAATAATTTGGCTACCAATCTTGGAACTTAATACAGTGTAATGTTGTATCCATTAAGAATTAGATAAAGTAGCTACTAAACAGCCTTTGCTGTTACTTTAGCCTTAGAGGGTTGACTAGAGAGAGAACATGATTCCATTAGTCAAGCAATATTTTTCTAAATGTGATTTGTTTCTGAAAAGAACAAGCAAAAACCTGAAATGACATTACTTGATATGTATAATTTACAGGGTTACTAAATCCATTATCAGTGGTAAGGTGTTTGTATCCACACACATTTGAGTTGCAAATTGCTACTCTTTTCTTGAAAATACATTCATACTGACAAGTTATTTTTTCTTAATAACCATAAATATTATTTCCATGTGTGTTTGAAATCCTGTCAGAAGATAGCGGGCATCAGTAGGCAAGGCAGCAATAGTTTTGTATTTCACTGTCAAAATTCCTTATAAATGATTGACATAAATAATATTCTTTGTAGAAATTCCAGTTTAAATCTTTTATATGCTAGTAAACAAAGTTGTTTTCTTTCCAGTAATATGCCTGGTAGGCCTGGGTCTGGTGGTCTTTTTCTTCAGCTTCCTTTTGTCGATATTCCGTTCCAAATACCATGGCTACCCATATAGGTAATCTCTCAATAAATTCAAATTTTATATATTTCAGTAACTTTGAATAAGTTTAAGAATAGCTTTTAGGTAACAGATATTTATTTTTTATCACTGGAGTCTGTGGGATCTGGAAGAAGTAGGAAGAAAGGTGATTAATCAAAATGAACCAAAAAGGGCTGGAAAGCTAGTGGGGTTGACATGACTGTTACTGCAGATCAGTTAAATTGGTTTGAGCACAGACCATGGCATCTACGGTGCCACCACTAAAAATGCAAAGGAAAACATATGCTTGAATTTATAAACCTTTTTTAGATATTTTTTTGTGCATCTTTAAAACTAAGATAAAAGAAACACCAAACCAGTGTACAGTGCTAAGCTATGCTTTATCACCAAGTTCCATCTTTTTTGTAAGAAACACGAGAGAGGAAATAAAGGGTTATGATCTTTAATTATATCTATATCTGCCAATTAAACAGTTGTAGTTTGTCAGACAAGAAGAAAAAAGTGGAGAAATAGTAAAGGAAAAACAGTTCTTGCCCAAGGATGTAGGGAAGCTCTCTCCATTTTGCAGGTGGATGCTCTCATCTGTGAGTCACCTGTAGAGTTCTAGACTTGATTCACATCGCCTTGCTCATCTGTTAACGTATTTTTTCAGCAGCCTGTTAAGAATCCATATAATTTTCTCATGATCCCAGTATAATTTTTTTACATGAAAAATCCTACCCCAGAGGAAAGGGAAATGTGCAATTATGTGAAGTCTTCAGTGCTGTAGTAATGATGGCCCAGGCTACTGAGATAAAAGCCATACAGTGACATTTCCTGAGTCATCAAGTTTGTGGAACAAAACAGAGAGATCTGTTGATTTTTCTCATTCAAAGCTTTCTTTTATAAGATGACTAAAATATTTTTAACGAGGAAGAGTCTTCTGTTGTTCCAACAAATCTCCAAGATTAATAGTTTTGTTCCGTTGACTTTTGATCTTATTTGAAACTATGCTGTTCTTTCTTTTGCTCCAGTCTTTGCTCCTTTTTAATATTTTTTCATGTATATATATGTTCATATTATACAGTTGGCATAATCTTAATGTGCTATGTGAGGCTTTACAATAGAGATAAGATGCATGTGAGCTGTTTTCCTCCCTCTAGCTGTCCACAATGCATTTTAAATAATATGTTGGCCTTATTTCCAGTAAAATTATTTTTTATAAACTAGTAGACTAATCATTCACAGAATATTAATCTACATCACTATTTAACATGGATGAAAGTAAGTGGATGATATTCAAGTTGCTGTACAGATACAGTAATATTTTGCTGAAAGATCTGACATGATGAAATGTCATCTAATATATATACAAAATATAAATAAAGGAAGCTTTTGCACAATAGATTGAAGGCTATATTTTGAAGTAGAGAACAAAAGAACTGTCTGTTAATTTTAACAGTTCCGCTGTTAATGCCACTGTTAACAAATCATGTAAAGAATACTTCTACAGTTTTTCTTAGTGTTGCATTCTATGACTAGCTCTTGTGCACTAGTGCAGTAGCCAGCTTTATATTCTGTGCTTTGTTCTACCATTCAAGACAATAGAGCTCTTCCCCTTGCAATATGCACAGAAGGGCTGTTCCTGCTTTTTACTCTTTCCTGCTGGAAAGGGAAGAGCTCTTTAAAGAGCTCAATACTATAATACTGCAAGATTTCATCAGTATGGGGTTTGTAATTTTCAATTTGGGGTAGTCTGTACAGCTTCTCAACATATTCTACTTTTTAGCCTTCAATAACTTGGGGTGAAGAACAGAATCTAGTCTCCAAAAGCATGAGATATTCTTACTTCCCATTAAGAGCTTAGGTTGAAGTAATTATTAGCTTCATCTGCAGCATATTAAGGTCACTTTTCATTTTTAATTCTTTCATCTTAGGAATGTTCTTACCACATATTAACAACATGCTTATATGATTTTGCCAGCTTCCAGACCTTGCATGGTATTTCTGAATGCTAACACTAGACATTTTTGACTCTCATGTTACACTTAAGATGTCTGAGGTTGAACTGTACCTTGTGAACACAACACCATAGATGGTCATGCATACCTGTTTTCTGGGGGATTTCCTTCTTTTCTTGCTAATGTTTTTTGCTGTAAATTTTGGGGAAGCAGATTTTTTTTTTTTCAACAACTGGATCTGTTCTTAGTGAAAAAATAAGACATCTTTTTTTCAGTTGTCTAGCAGAAGTTGAAGCCTGTGTAGATTTTAGACTCCTCTGTTAGTATCCAAACTAAGAATAAAGGATGTGAAGAAGCAGGAGAAAAAAAAAAAAAAAGAGAGAGAGAGAGAATTTGATATCTATCAAAGGTTCGGTAAATTTAATTTGATATGCAATGCATGTGGAAAAATGCACGTTATTATGTTACAGCTGGTGAAGAAAGAAATAAAAGAACTCCAGGATAGTGCTGAAAAGAATGATTCATTACAGTCCTGTTAAAGAGAGATACTGCTTCATCATGCTGCTACTGTGAAGAAACTGTTAGACCCATAAACCAAAATCTGTCCTAAGGAGCTGAGTTAGAATCAGCATCACAACTCACTAATCAATACCCATGAGATAAATTCATGAAAGAATGAACTCCATGGATGCTAAGTACATGAGAAACATTTAGTAGCTGACTTGGTGTGTTGAAGTTGTTCCTTGTTTTTGTTTTTGCCACATTACTGCTTCTACAGGATTTAGCAAGGTTTTACAGACTTGCTTGTACTCTTCTAGATTCTCTGTGTTTTCATGGGAATGAACTAACCATTCAGTCTTAAATCCTCATTCAGTGCAGAATTACTGGAAACCGTCACTAGAACTGATCCTATTACTTTGCCATGATGAAATTTCATTTTGTTGTTTCCAAATGTTTAATTTACTTATCTGTTCCTTTCCATTGTTAAGGGGAGATTTTCCTTTGAGGGTTTTGTTGGTCTCTTGGGTAGTTCTGAACCCATTTTCTGTTCTGTTATTGTAAATAAACATACTATTGATTCTTTGACACTTCAGTTGTCTCAACCATGTGGTCTACATGAAACTGCCATACTCTTTCTGAAGAGGAGAAGTTTCTTTATGCTCATACTTAATTAATTTTAATTTTAAGTGAACACACAGAACAGTAAGGTAGACTAAGTATATAAATTCTGTTATGTTCTCATTGCTCCATTAATTTTATATCCTGCTCTTAAATCTTACTCATATATGCTGATACACATTGATCTTTTTGTCTGAATTTCTCAGCATCTTTCCAAAGAGTTTCTTGTCCCATCAATTGATCCTGGTGTAAATATGTCTTACAATGTGAAATATGTCTGTCTGTTTACTTTCACTGTTAGTAGGTTTCACCTTGAAACTATCAGTCTTTATGTGATAAATTGTCCTCAGGCTAGTAAAGCTTTGTCTGTAGCAACAGTAGCAACAATGCATACTAATGATTTGTCAGAAAAAAAGAAAGAATGTTTTTGAAAGAATCTACACATGCCTAAAGCACTATTTAAAGAAAATGTTGTTTTAATGCTATATACATAATCACAAGCATCAACTTCTGTCTTAAAAAAAAAAAAAAAGGTCTAATATACCAAATCGTTTGTGTTGTCACTAAACAATCAAGTCATCTGTGAAGCAGTATGCAGTATGCATCAATAAAAACTGAAAAAGTAACATAACCTTCTCTGCATCCTCATTCTCTCCACTGACCTCTATGTAGTGAAGATAAATCAAAAACAGAGATAGGTAAACATAAAGCAGGAGTCAAAAACTGGAGTAAAACAGTCATTTCCTTTTCTAACGTGCATAAATAAAAGTACTGGGAATGCTGTTACCTCCTTGACCCCAGTAATGCCATTGTCAGTGTTAATTTCTGTGACAAACAGAAAAGTGCTAGAGAACAGCACAAGTCTATAAACGTGCTCTTTAGAGGGCATGTATGTATGTAGGAAGGGAAAGTAACATTATGTTTACATTATTTTTGTCTACTTCAGACATCTTCCAATTAAGTTTTCAATTCTTCCTTCCACAGAATATTACTTTCTGAAGGTTAGTGTTGGGAAAAAAAAAAAAAAAAGTTCCTATGTTGGTAAAATACTCTTATACGATCAACTTTTGGAATGAGAGAGGTGATGCAAAATGGAGGTCACTGTGAAGGTTACTTACTGAGTACACAATCATGATGGATGAGTTAGCATGTAATAAATCTCTCCCCTGGAGCCATTTTTACCAGGGCAGATTTTTTTCATGCTGGTACTAAACTACATTTTTGTAAGGAGCAAGATGGAATCTTTAATTGTGCTAAAACTTTTAATTGTTGTCATTAATGGCTGAATGATAATTCATTAATTTTATTTCACACTGTTGAACATTTTCCCCTTTATAAAGCTATCTGGATAAGATAGGAGTGTTGTTAGGAATATTTTTACAAGCTTTTTCACCCCAACATTTAAACTGAATAAGTGATATATTAAGTATTAGATATTCAGTCATTGAGCAATAAAATTTCACTATATCAGCACAAAATTTTATCAGTAACTAGTACACATGGAAACAACAGAGAGAATATACTTAACTCTGAGCCAAAAGTATGAACTCTAGGTTAGCTTTTCTGGTCAGAAAAGAGCTTTGAAAGTTCAGTGCAAATGTCACTTCAGGCAGTTGCAGTCCAAAAAAAGCACAGAAAATGTTAAGAATGAGAAAGAACAATACGAACAAACCAGAAGGTATCAGTACACTAGCACAGTAGTGTATTATTATGAATATTAGGAATGTAAATATTTGTAACACTGGTTTCTTCAAGAGGACAGACAGACAAAAGTCTTACCCACTGTTTACTAATATTAAAAAAAAAAATCTTTTTTCTTTCTTTTTTCTTTTGAGCTTTGGCTGAAATTTACCAAGTGTGTTGTCTTTTATGCTTTATTTTCTGCATTAATTTTTAGTATGGTTTTGTTATTGTTCACACTTCTTACAGTCCTTTCAAGTCTACGACTTACCATGTACTTTTTTCTTAATCTGATTTTAAATCATATGAACAGCTGAAAAGTTGAAGTTTTCAAATAATTTTTAAGTTGCTTGCATTATGCAACAAAAGTTGGTGTTTGTTTGTTTGTTTGTTTTTTAACTTGCATTTGAGTGTTTCATTATCAGATTAGCCTTTATAGCAATTGCATTTGTGTACTATTGAAAAGATTAATGTGAAGAAGTTTTAGTTAAATCATAAAGAATAATCAGCCTTCAGAACTATGTACTGGCAGAATGGAAAAAATACATATTCTGTATTGACTAGCAGAGAGAAAGAACTAAGCTACAAGATAGCATGATGAATAAAAGATGCCTTATTTTCACGAAATGAACATAAATGTTAAGTCAGACATGAAGTATTCATTCATTGCTTAGAGAAAAGCAGTCAGTGCAACTTGAACAGACAAATTACAAGATGCCCCAGAGCTGCAAAACTCCTTGCATTCACTGTATACCCCATATAAGAAGTGTCTATCCTCACTGTAATTAAATTAGTTTCAGTAAAGAAAACTTGCATAATAATGAACAATAGAGATTAAATACAAGTGAATAAAATAGAATAGTTATTTCTTAAAAATATATTGGTAAAATATAAATGCACATGTATGCAGACAAATTATTTTTTTTTAATAGATATGAGTGCTACAAAGAACTGCTCAGGTGTGCCACACTGACTTCATGCCTAATTAGTTTGATTCACGTTTATGAACTGATAAATGTATTTCTGTTGAACACCGAGATTCACAGTCAGGTCTATGGTGCTCAGCAAAATAGGTTATTTTCCTCAAAACAGAGGAAATAAGAATAATTTTAAAAGACAGGAGAATTACAATACACATTTATCAAGACAATGTACCTCAAATTTATTGTTTTTATATTATTATTCTTAATGTGGCTGGGCAGCAGTTTCTTGAGAAAGAAGCTGTCCATTGAAATGGAAACAAAACAGCCCAGTCTCCTCCGTGCATCCAAACTATCCAAGAGCATACCTAATTAATGAATAGCCACAAACCATTGCATTTCTCTCCATAAGAAATGTCCACATTCAGTGCCAGTTTGTAGACCTGAATTTCAGGTGAAGAACAGACCTGAATTTCAGGTGTCTGGCCCCATAGCACATCTCCTAAGAAGGGAATGCTTCTTCCTGTGGCAGTTTGCATGCTGTTCAATGAGTAGGATTTCTGTGATTGTCACCATTAGAAATTTCTTTTAGCATGTATAGCTTTCCTATAAGTCTTATAAGTTCTGCCATTTCCTCCTACCTGCTGTACCCATTTCCATTTAGTTAATGTCTGGAAGGGCACAGTTTGGCCATCCTTTCCTGCTGTGCTTTGCCTAAGGGGATATGGTTTCTTTTTTTTTTTTTTTTTCTTTTTGCAGATCTTTTCCAACAGATGTTGTCCAACTTGTCATAGATTTTTCAGAAACGCTGCCTCCTCCCCTTCTTTTTTGGCTACTCCCTATATCATGATTTTTATGATGTTTTTGCTTTTTGTCATTTTCCACCTTTGGCTTTTTCCTTTTTTGAGCATCTCTTTGGCTTGTTTTATAATTTCTACATTACTTTCAGTGTTTACCTTACGCATGTTCCATATTATGTCTCTTAGCTGCTAAAGATGCGGTTCAGTTACAAATAGAAAGTAAGGAACAGTAAATACAACAGTGTAGTTCAAAATGACGCTGCTATATTTATATATTCCTACAGTTATATCTTTCAGTCTTTCAGCCCTGTCTATCAACACAACCTGCATGATTACTGTACTCTTCACCCTTCCCACTCTTCACCTCCAAAATTTTTCACTGACTGAATTCCTCTCTTCTCTCCCCTCCTCTCAATTCCTTCTTTCCTATACATGGCCTTAAATACCAATCTATGACCTAGGTTATTTTTCTAGTATACTGTGCTCAGCATTCTCTTCTCTGTTCAGCACCTTACAATTCACCTCATCATGCAGTTGTTCTTGCTAGCTTTTCCCTTTCAGTAATCACCCTCCAGCACCCAACCAGTTGCCATCTGTTTTGCCTTGGTTTGTATGTCTTGCCTAATAAGCGTGTCAACTTTTTACAGCAGGGAACATCTTTATACTGGTACTGTCTTTTAAGCTTATGGCAATTGCATGGCTGTTCTGTAATGAGTAATTAATTATGCCATTAATGAAAAACTGATGAAGTTAATACAATGTGTACGCTAGAGCACACTGCATGTCTATAAAGGAGTGGAAAGATCTTTTATGCAAAGCTAGAGGCAGCGAAGCTGTAGAAATCCTTCCATTCAGTAGCTCATTGTTTTTATGTTTGTACTGTTAACTGAGTCTGTGATTGTGTCTTTGTGTTCCCATTAACCTATTTGTAAGATAACTCTTCTTTGGTAAAGTCCTTGTAAATCCCCAAATGAAAGGTATGACAAGCAATGTGTATGTTTTTTGTTTGTTTGTTTGTTTTTGTAGATAAAAAGCTGTGTTCTGGGGTAAAGAAGCAACAATGTCATCTGAAACTTCTTAATTTATTAAAACATTAAAAATGTAGGAAACTGCAGCCTTACAGAGCCTTGCTAAGTCCTCTATACCCTCTTTGCTCAGGGGCCACTTCAACAGTAAAGAATGCTTAAAATAAATCTGAAACATCTCCTGGGAGAGGTAGTTCTCACTTTAAGTAGTAAGAGCAGATGCAGAGCTTGATTGAAGAGAACAGATGTTTGAAGTGCATTTTGCTTTTTAATTTTTTTAATAGGAAAATTTAAGCTTCAGTCACTCAGGTTTTTATTTGATGGCTTTCATCTTGCTTAGTAATTACTTAATGGGATATAAAAATTTAAGAGATTATTACACAAACATTGGATGACTTTTCAAATGAATGTTTTCAAGTCCTTGTTTATTCTTTTTGAAATAATTGTGATGCTATATTTTATAGACATTTCTCAGCATTTAATCATGTTTCCTTTCTTTTCAGCTTCTTAATTAAATGAATTCAAGAGGGATTCATTTAGAGCTGCTTACCATGAAGATAAGCTGTTACTGATATTATCTGCCCGCCAATGTTACATGTATTCAAGAATCTTTTGTTGGTTCGTCTGTTTTTGTGATAATTTATATAGTATGCCGATAGAGAAATGAATACAGTTTTATGCAATGAATGCTTAATTTATAGAAACATACAGTAAACGTCTCATTGGGAAGTGCTAAAAAGTTATGAATATAGTATACTTAGTGCTCAAGAATTTAAATAAATTTCTTTATAATGTGCTTCTGTTTAAGTCTTCCTCATTGAGAAGAATACAAGGTGTATTGCCAGGATTTTTCATCTGAATTTTGTTAAAAGCTTTTGAGATGTGTTTTGGCATATGAACAAAATATTGTTAACATTTAACAATTCCATACATCTTGCTAGCACTTTGCTTTGAAACTGTTATCTTAGGGGACAATAGAATTCAGCCCAGAAGCTTTAATTTTACGTGATTGTTTGCACACTGAGCATACTAACACAGTGTCATGTAGGATTCCCCCAAAACACAGCGTAGCTCTTTGGTAGCCATTCTAGAGATGGTACAACCTTACATATTTGTAGCTACCATTACAAGAGTAAGGATCAAGGAAGTCTTGGAAAAGCCCCATCTGTTCATTTTTACTGTACTATTAAATAAACCTCCAATTAGCCAGACAACTCAATGCCTTTGTCTCCAGTTCTAGAGGTACATTTAGGACTCACCTAATGCTAGTCTTACTCAATGGAGTTTGGAGTGATATGGAGCGAACAGCCTGTCAGCATTCATTTTGGCAGGTTAATAGAGTCCCTAATTCACCTCCAGCATATTGAGCCATTAGTATAAAATGATATTCCACAGGCATATTTTCATGTTGGATTTCTTTTTTCTTTTCCTGGCTCAGCACTTAGTTCATCTCTCTTCCATACCAAAGGATGTAATTCAGAATGGTTTGTGGAACCTTCCAGTCAAGAAGGCTTAGATCAATCAGAACTACACATACGATTTTTCGTAGGACCAGTTCACTATCACTGGCATTCCAGGAATAAAGTCAGGTTGGAATTTCTTTATGTATCATATACAAATGCCTCTAAATATGAAAATAAAATTCACTAATCTGTACAAAACTCCCTTCATCTAATGCTCTAGCTATTCCTTTTCTGGAACCTCGAGTTATGTTAACAACTGGGAAACCTTTTAGGACAAGAAAAGGCAGGAAGGACATAGTATATCTTACACAAAAATGCAGCAAGACTGCTGGTGTGAAAATGTTGCAAAGTTGTAGATCAATATATAAACCAGAAGCTGGGGAAAAAAAAAATGACAAAATCAAAGCACCTGGTTCATAGCCTGCCATGAAACATGAAGGTGAATTTAGCCTTGTCAAAGGTACTCTGAATGTTAGCTAGAACACCTCACAACATGTAGGGAAGGCAAATCAGGCTGCCCACAGTGCCAGTTGACTGACATGTATCAGTATGGTGAAGCTAAGGCAGAATTTACAAGTGCTTTATGTCAACACTAGAAGCTTAAAAAAATAGGTGGAAGAATTAGAATGTGTGGTGCCAAACCACAGCCCTGGGATAACACATCAGAGAGACCTGGTGGGGAAAAGAAGTCTGTAAGACACTGTTGCCAGACTTCTGCCTTAGGAATGGCACAGCAGGATATGTGGGTGATGAAGTGGCACTGTGCATGAGGGATTACAAGTGACAACATAGAAGTCTTATGGGGTGGAGGGAAGGGGAAGTATAACTATAATTCTCTGTGGTTGGAAGTCTGTAGTCCTTTGTTCTACTGACCCCTAATCAAGATGATGATATTGATCAGGAAGTAAGGCAAGAGAAACTGCAACACTCAGGGAGTAATAGTGAGAGATCTCAATATGACATCCTGATGAGATTAAGTATTGCAGCTTTTGCTGAGTTAAAGTGTTCCAAAAGTACACGACTGCCTCCTGGAACAAAGACTAGATATCACAATTAATAAGCAAATCAAGAGCAGCAACTTAAGCAGTGCTACTAAGCACAAGAAAGATTAATTGGAGAGTAACTCTCCAAGAGCAACCATAATACAGCCGGTTCAATACTGTTGCAAGAGTGGACAATCAAAGTGAAATCTGAAATAATCAGTTTGAAAGAAGGAGTAATGTAGAAATAAAGGCAGATAATTAAAATTTTAAAAAGGAGCAGTCCAAATAGCTAGACGCCAACAAGCAACCTGCAGACTGTTAAATATTCTATTTAAAGCCTAGGTAAAATGTGCCACAACTCAAAAAGAAATAAAAAAGACTCGTAGCTGAAAAAGAAAGTTACAAAAGGTGTCTTAGGGAGTTCTGTGTTTTAAATGCTGCCAAGGGGAACAGCAACACTCATAGAACATCAGGTCCACTGTAAACTTAAGAAGGCTAAAAAAGTAATGAGAAGATGATGTTCAAGGTGGTAGCAGCGTGGTAGCACTGAATTCTTAAAACACATCAAAAGGAGGGGACCCAGTAGGGAACTGGTGAGAGAGCTGATGATCAAGGTTTAAGATGGGGCACCCACTGATTGCCTGCATTCTCCACATATTTAACAGTTGGACTTGATGATCTTAGAAGTCTTTGCCAAGCTAAATGATTCTATGATTCTATGATAAGACCTTGACAGAGAAGCTGAATTCTCTGCAGCAGATAGGTCAGAGCACCTTCTGTGTATTTGCTTTAAATAAGGTAAGCTAGATGCTGCTAAGATCTCAGGACCAAATGGCATTTATCAAAGAGCTCTGAAAGAAATCAGATGTGAGGCTGCAGAACTGCTGACCGAGGTGCCTCCACCTATCATTAGATTGCCAGCTGTGTCAGAGGACTGACGGATTGCCAACACAGCTCTCATCTATAAAAAGGAGTCCAGAGGGAAGCCTCAGAGCTGCAAACCAGTGAACAATTTCCAATCCTGATAGGATGGTCAAGTGTCTAATAAAGACTAAGTAAGTTTACTGAGGACAAGGATTAAAATGGTCAGCTGAGAAAGCTGTAGGACTTTTATAGAGGAAAATTCAGGCTCACAAAGCTTCTACAGAGATAGAATGGTATTAGAGAAGCACATGGATAAAAATACCTAGGCAAGGTTTTATTAAAGAACCTAATCCAGAATTGGAGGAAGTGTCCTTTTCATGACTTGAAAAGCAATTAAAAGATACCAAGCAAAGGATAGGGCTTCCTTTACCTTACTTCTCATGACAGAAAAACAAAACAAAACAAAACAAACAGCTGGCACATTCCAAAAGACTGTTGCTGGGACCACTTGAATTGATCAATGACCTTGGATACTGAAATACCATGCTGATGGGGAGAAAACTCCAAAAGAACCTCTCAAAAGACAGTGAATGGGCAAAAAGATGGAAGATAAGCATCAGTGCACATAGAAAAAAAATAAAAATGAGTTATGCCTTATCTTGCTGCAACTCAGGAAAGGCCCCTATCCCAAGATGTGATCAAACAAACCCTGTGGGGAGAGGGAGAAAAAAAAAGTACAAAATTTAGCAGAAAACAAATACACAGAATAATGCATTTAGATCTCAAGAACTGCTAAGTCATAAAACACATACAACCAGGCTTTAAAATATATACAGAAAAGTGTTAACAACTTCAAGATATTTTCCTCATGCATCAAAAATCTTAAGAAACTCTTATGATGCTAATGCACATTTTCTGAAGTGCTAGACTGAATGCTATTTGTTGTAAGATTTAAGTCTTTCTGTTATATTCATAAGAAGCTGATAACTCAGTACCTGTCTTACTTCATAGGTGATCACTTCCAGCACTATGAATTTATCACCCTAACTATGGCATTCACAGTAGTCTGGGGACTGGTTTAGGTTTGATTTAAAGAACAAACTAAAGCAATGAGAAACAACACAGCTGTAGTACAGGCAATAGAACTGCACGTCTATGCACAACAGGCAATACGGATTCCTCCATTTCTGACGGGTGCTCTATCTTATGCTACTTGGCCCATATGCTTCCTCCCCACCCCCTGGGTTTAAATACTTTCCTATGGACCTTAGCAAGCATTTTCAAAAGCATTAGTTCTGTTCTCTTCTAATTTTGTGTACCAGCAGCTTCTTCCTTGTGTCTTTTTTCTATATCATATGCCTTTGAGTTTTTACATGTATCCAGATGAAGTCTGAGGAAGCATATCATACATTTATTTTGTTGCACTTAGTTACTTTATTTAGATGTTGATGTAACTGGAATAACATATATTATCATTAAAGGAACAGTTTAGTTAGAAATTCTGGCAGTTATTCTTAAAATTCTTTACAATAAATATATATAACTGAGCATGATTTTGCTGTTTATGTCTGGTAGTACTGAGTAACAAGACATTAAAAAAATAAAAAATACATATGTATAATCTTACCTCTAATGAAAATGTAAAATAGATGTGTTCTTGCATATTCACTTATAATACTTATAATAGACATTCACCTATGCACAGTCCATATCGTTTTATCAGGATGATTTTATGTTCACCTCAGAGGTATGGATTCATGGCTACACTAAGAGCTATAGCAGTTCAGAACTCGGCGTCTTCTTTGTGACAAACCAAATCCAACATCATCCTGAACAAAGGTTAGGTCAAATGACGTGTCTTTCACTGTCTTTGACATTGTCACATAAAGCAAGTATCTGCAGGTAGAACAAACCTTTACAGAGTCTTTTTTAACTTGATGTTACCTATGCTCAAAATCAAAATTCCATGTTCTCTGTTCACCCCAGTTAGCTATAGTATTATGCAAGATATAGGTAGAATTAATAAGAAAACCAAGTATTTTTCCTTGCGTGTTGCAGTAAGTGCATAATGTCAAAAGAAGCATCTTTCCATATTTTCAAGGGAGGTTTGTATTCTGCGTAAACAGAGTACATTTTATCTGAGATTAGTGACTTCCGTAATAACTAGGTTGTGTATTGGACTTCTAAATTAGAATTTAATTAAATAGGGAATATTTCTCTGGTTCATTTTTAGCCTTTCTGTCTTGCATTTTAAAAATTGTTCAAAAGTATAAACAGTAACAAAGTCTCAGAAGTTCCCAAGTTGCAAAGCTTTGCTTTATCTTCTAATAGTTGCACTTTTGCTTTAGGAGTCTTACTCTAGAGAAAAAAAGAGCCTCAAGGTAAGTCATTACTAAGGAGCCCTTCAGGCAAAAACAATGGAATATATGAGTGTATCCAGGCTGCAGTGCACACACTTCCACGGGTATTTATTTCCCCTCTGGTAGCATGTGTTGCAGAAGTTTCATTCTCTATGTTTAAGGATAGAGATCAGTAAGCTTTATATTACATTTAAAGAAGAGCTTTTTGAGTCCTATCCAGTTATAGTTTGTTTAGTCCTGGTATGCATTTTCATCATCAATGGATTCATTTTGCAGAATGAAGGTAAACAGAACAGTTTACTTAGGGGAAAATATTTTCATTGGTCAAAGCTAGTGGAAGCAAAGCTAGTGGAAGTTATTGTAAGTATGAGAGAGAGCTTTTAGCCAGTCTTTGCCTTTTTCTGGTGGGGACATGTTAACATGCATATCTCAAGAGGGCTACCTACTACCAACACATCTGGTGGCAAGTAGTAAATCACCGCGATATTGAGCCAATTTGGCCATCCATCTGTGTCAATAGTGCTCCCTTCAGTCAAGGTATTTGGAACTAGGAATATTTGTACCTGTTGCAGAATAGTCTTATAATTACTATATTTACTCTCAATTCTTCTCCCCACCTTCCCTTTGGATAGGGTCATGGAAGGTTGGTGGCCCTGCTTCCATGTTACTTCAAATCCTAATCTGCTAATTGTTGGTCAGATGCTCCATTTCCCCAGGCTCTAACTCCTGCCTCAGCAACTTGCAACTCAGCAACTTTTATGACCAAACTACAGGTCTCTACTTTGAGTTGTGCTATGACTTTTCTCAGTTGTGTTCATTTCAGATGTGTTCAGCCTGAGCCCAAAGCTGTTCTGCCCTCCACATTATTTCTTACTGCTAGAACGCAGATGGACTTCTCCTAAGAGATCCTAATGATCATGGCTCAGAAGAGGGCTTGGCAGGCTCAGTTTTCCTTGCCCTTTGAAGCAGAATAGTCTTTTACTTTTCATGTCTTATATATTATAAAACCATAAGAGGAAACAAAGTTCAAAATCAGCCTCTACTACATGGTGTCACATCAGTCCATAGACAGAGGCCTTCCTACAGCCCTGTTTCCTGCAGTCTAGAAGCCCAGTTTTGCTTCTGGTGGACAGGCTGAAAGTACAACAGAAACATATTTGGGGAGAAAAAATAAATAAATTGCAAACTGCATTTTTCAGGTAAACACTACCATTATTTATACCTAAGATCTTCAATTAACATGTCGTGCCACATATACTTAAATACAGAGGACATGTAGAAAGTGAAGAGTATACCCAGTTCTCACACAAAAGCTTGCTCAAGAACCTTCTCAAAGGAAAAGGAGATTTCCTGCTGTGTGTGTTGCTCCTTCCCCCAACTGGTTCCACAGAAAATTGTGCAAGCCACAGCCACACACATCACAGCAAACCTTAAGAATACATTTTAGTTCTCAAAATAAAAACAGCAGATTCATGCATTCACATAAGTACATCCTGGTATTAAGTGAAACCACTATCAATCAGCATCATTCAAAATTTGACCACCACAGCTTTGGATATAGCACTTGTCATGTTTTAAACTGTTGCAAAGTCAGAAAAATCTTAAGGGAGCAAGAAAATTAGTCTGAAGTGCCTTAATTATTCAAAAGTCCTATTATTTTAAAGCAAGACCATATGCATTCCTAAGACTTCAGTCCCTACATGCCTGCATAGGCTTCCATTCAGCTTCCTTTCTTGTGAAATCTTAGGTGTATTGAAAATCCTCAGAATTTACTGTTCCTTTATGAAGCTCTCTACTGCTGCTAGTGTACAAGTAGCATCATTATTCTCTCTGAAGTGGGAGAGTACTTTCAAGTGTCATTCACACTGAGGGATACCTGAAGAAGTGCATTAAAAGACTTTGGTTTCAATTGGTCATGCTTTCTGGGTTACTCTTCCTTCAAACACCTCTTATGTCTGATTCATTTCAGGAAAACATTAACATTTACTGTCATTACAGGCCTAAGTAGATATTTGTCATCCTTTTGAGGGAGGGAATTTCCTTCTTGCAGGTCTCAATTTTTGTGACACTAATATAAATCAGTGCTGAATGGTGCTTTAATATGTCATGCATTAATAAAGACAAAAAATTGGACAAGGTAAGAGAGATAAATGAAGATGTGTAATACAATAGCTTGATACAGACTAGCATTCAGCACAACTTATAGGTGGGGTGGGGAGCAGCAGTTCTCTCAGGAGTGTCAGAAATCTAAAAGGCAAAGCTCTATTGCTCAATATGTAGATTTAGAATATTTTGATGTGCTGGATTTAGAGAAAATTAGAGATACAAAATGTATTCTTGATGCATAGCAGGGTCTCAGGGTCTCATGCTATCTGCATTTTACTAATGAGTATATTCATACAATCTTACCTGTTTTCCATGTCACACTTCCCAAATCAAAGCTTATATTGTAAAGAAATAATTGAATTAATATTACATTAATATTATTTGCACTTTAACATGCTCTGCTGATAATCCTTTATTTAAATCGACATGTAAGTTGCAATCAGCAGTATATCGTATTCAGGTAAGTAATTGAAAAGTTTGCTTTTAAGTAACATAACTAAAGCCATGTTTGTTGTAAGGAACTGGTGGCACTCGGTGCTCAGTGCTGTAACCAGCATGAAGAACCCAACTGCAGTGTTTTTAGAAGACACGCACACAGGTTTTTGTATTATACTGAATAAGGAAATGGCTAGGAAGAGTTCATTCAGCCCATGCTCTGTAAGGAGAGAATGCTGCAGGTGATTTGAGGTTAACAAAACGTCTACCTTCAGTGTTATTACTTTCACCAAGGGAAAGTTTATCTATTTCCAGATAGCCATAAAAGAAACAGTATCCAATGGCCTCTACTGAAGAAGATAACCAACTTTCTAACATAATTAATTCGGCTCACCAAAGCAGAAAGTGTAGTTGCCTTTCTAAATTGCCTTCAGCATATTGTTTGCTACATATGCCACCATCACCTCTCTGCTGGATTAAATGTAAATAGTGCAATTTACAGTTGATACAGGGTACTGGGTCACACCACTCACACAACCTAGACAAAACAGTCTTGTGTTATCAATACTGGTTTATTATTAAATCTAGAATGAATCTCCCAAACCAAACAGTTCCATTAAGTAACTCTAGGTGCAGAAGAACCACAACATCTATTGTTTGCTCTCAGCACTGAAATACTAGAAAACTGAAGGAACAGCAGTACAAAGTCTTATTTTTAGTTGTGATGGGAATTTGATTTCAAATATATCAAAACCCAATAATAAGCATACTTCATTGTTTTTAGAGTCAGCATTTTTCTTCAAGTAATAACTTGTCAGTTGTTGTGGCCTTCCAGAGCAGCACCAAATACCACATCTATTATAGAGCTTGTGTGCTTCAGGAGGAGTAGATGCATATATACTCAGAGCCATTAAGGAAGGTATTTAGATGGGCGTGCATAAGGTACAAGTAGGAAACTCTAACCACATAAGTTGCAGAATCGGGGATTGGAGAGCATTATTTTTATTTTTATTTTTATTTTTATTTTTATTTTTATTTTTATTTTTATTTTTATTTTTATTTTTATTTTTATTTTTATTTTTTTGGTCCTATGTAAATATAATGCTGCCTAAACACCTTGAAATGAAAGGTAATGTTCACACATACAGTATTACTCTTTTCTGATTATTTTTATTTTTATAAATCAGTACTCAATCTTCAAGACAAACCTCTTCACCTCACATTCACAATTTGTACATCAATATAAAGCATAGCATTGTTAAGTCCAATGCAGTATGAAGCACTGAAAATTTATTGACATTTTACTCTCTTTTTTTAAGTGCAGCTAATCATTAAGATGAATAACTGTCTCTTATTGTTACTTTTTTTTTCTTGAATTACTATGCTTTTCTGTACACAGTTTTTCTTCATCCTATGCAACATAACAAAAAGATTCAGTAAGAATTATTCAGCAAACATTACTTATACCCTATAATGCCTCATCCCTTTAGCAGTTCATTGCTCTAAATTATATAAAACTTGTATACTATCTATTCTATTTACCCTCAAGAAAACATTAATTTAAAATCAAATCTGATTACTGTTCACATGCTCACATACACACAAAGAAAAAAAAATAATAAAGACTATACTACACAATTAGTCATGTCCTCGGAGTAAATATTTTAGGACTACAGGATATACATGTAGGATTAATTTGGTTTGTGGATCTGATGCGTAGCTTTCTATGTAATTAGGATTACAGCATTATGAGATACATAATAATGAATAATCCTGGCTTATAAAAGCAACAATTGCATTTTACATGAATCTTTTCTTATGCAAAGTTCTTGTCTTCCTCCTTAGAAATAATTGATTACTTAGCAGTTTGCTCAGTTTGGTAGACTGCTGGGCTGTGCTCTAACTCACTCATGCTTCCAGAGGGCACACATTTGCTCTAATTATCAGAATCATCTTCAAAGTCCTAATCAAAAATGATATGGCAAGAACAAGAATCTGTACTTCTGATAAAGAGATTAAATCAAGCTTAAAAGTTTCATATGAAAATGCAATTTTTTATTTACAAGTTATGGCTCCTATATCAATTATTTCAGTTATTACTTTCAACACAGTAAGCATGTGAAATATAAAATGAAAGCAGAATAAGCAACATGAAGGAGAAAAACAGACCATTTCCAGTTAGAAATGCAAGTTGTGAGTCCCTGATATTTCCAAGCAGTTGTGAGCTCAAGAAAATGATAATGTTAACTGGAATGTGAATAAATAAAAATGTATTGGTCAAAATTAAAACAAAATAGGAACCATTGAATCCATATACTCTTCTTGCCTTGTATCTGCACGTAGTTTTCATGGATATTAGGACAGATGGTACAGGTTGCTTGCTCAATTTATATCTACTTGTTTGCTCAAGACATTAAGGCAGCTTTGCAGTTGGACACAGCCCTGGGGACAAAGACATCACATGCTGCCTGAACAAGAAACCTGCTGACACAGGTTTCTTACAGCACAAGGTCGGGCAGCAGGCTGGGGAGAGACCAAGCAAGTTGGGAACCTACCACATAGATTTACAGTACTCTAAGTAGAAGAGAGTAGATCCACAGCTAAAACTCAGAAGAGAGATTGCATAGCTTATTGCAACCTAGGGGGGTCCTAGGAGGAAACCTAGGAAGAAAATTATCCATCCTACAAGGATACAGAGGGCAAGGTAACATGATTAAATAACTCATCTTTTGTTCCATTTTATGTAACAGGTCTGCATTCATCTTTGGAGTACCTTAATAAAATTCACCCTTTAAAGATCGCAAGCTCTTTGGTATCCTGACTTCAAGAAAAACATAGAAACAACACAATTTTAGCTATCTGTGATCAACTTATCGAAATCCCATCTGAGGCAGATGCGGGGCATGAAATGACTTTGCGTGTCACACACAGCAGCTCTCACAGAGGAAACATATTAGTTCATATCTGTCTGCAGCACAACACAAAGATCTGAGTCCACAAAACACACACTGAGAGCTTTGATAGAGAAAGCTATCTAAATTGCAGGTGATATGTGCATATCTGGGATAATTTTCACAAGCCAACACAGTGCCAGCAATGGGGTGAAATCCTGTGGCCATGCCTCTGTCCTCAAGAAGATCCTCTCCAGGCAAAGAGCAGATTCATAACTGCTCTCTGGCACACCATGGCCACACATTACTGTTGCTCATGAAATCAATATCCTCTGCATCCCTGAGACTCACTCATCTCTGCAAAGCTTTAGCTGTGCTCTCTCTCTGTCCTGCCTCTTCCTGTGCTTTCATCCCCATCAGGTAAGCCAGTGGCCTGCTGCTCTGCCTCATTCTTGAGGTTAACCCTGGTCTCACATGGCATGCTTGGAAAAAATTAGCATCAGCTCTTTTATATTTGAAACACTTCCTCTAAACTATGCATATTAATCAATATAGTGTCATTTGTATAATTAGTAAATGAATAGATTTATTTTGTTGGGTGATTTATTAAGGTTCTGTTCTGTTCAAAATAGTGTTCAATAAGATTATAACAGTGAAAGATATCAGTTGCACTTCCTTTTTTTCTTCTCTTTTTTTTTTTTTTGATTGACATCATTGCACTTACTAATATATCTGAGCTATTGCCAGAGTCTCTTGCAAAGGGTGCATTCATTAAATTTTAAAGCTTGGGTGTGCGGTGAGAGACTGCCTGTGAAATGAAAGCTCTGTTCTAGTGAGATTCAAAGCTGAGTACAAGCTCAAAGGAAAATTGCTTCTCTTGTCAAATCCTTGTTAAAATTTTGAGCAGATTTCTGCTTAATCATCTTCAAATTCACTTGCCTCCTAACCTGGAGATGCTTATTTGTAGCAAAGGCAAAGCTACTATTTATTGTTGAACCTGGGCACCACTTGCAGGTTGATTGTCAATAACTGGATACCTTAATCTGAGACAGTCCTGAAAGTGCCATGTTTTTGTGACTTAAAAATAAATAAATAAATAAATCTGCAGAATACTACCTATAAATAAACATAAAGCTCCTAGGCTTTGGCTATAAATATGTAGTTAGAAAAGACTTCTCATGGGCTTGTTGAGAGATTATTTTGCCTAATACTTTATCATTAAATGTACTGAGTTTTTTTCCTTCTTTGAACTAATTACCTTTGATCTAATAGCTGGTATTTAATTAAGACTAATGAAAAGGACAAAAAAAAATCAAAAAGGGAAGATTAATGGTCACACCCTCACACATAGGTTGCCCTCTGACAAGGTCTGGAGCTTTTTCAATGTGAATCCATTTGATGGACTTACTGTCTGCCTTTACTGCTCTTGTCCAATGTCACAGGAGTACAGTCCATCAAAGTAACTGTTCACGAAGAGGTATGTTGTACTGGTGCTAGCTGCCAGGGTGAGAAATGAAGTTACGCTATTAAACAACACAGTGGCTGAATCCTTTTCCTTCTCTTCACTTGAAGGTAACTGAGAAAAGGATTAAGAAAAAATACTAACAATGCTAAAGAATGCTACTGCCCTCACAACTCCCACTGTTAAGTTCTTTCGTCCTTTCCTAATTGCAAAGAAGGACTGGAATATTTGTTGGAATAAGAATAAAAATGCAAATTCAGCTGCTGAGGGGACTGAGCCCACAGCTGACATCCTGCAGTTACACTGATCACTACAGGACTACCCAGGTGGATGTTGCTTATCTGCTGCAAAAGCTCTTGCAGAGGCCCTACAGGGATCTAGCACAAATCTTGGTGGCCACTCCAGTCAGCACCCACTCTTCTTTTCCCCTGGTACCTCCTGTCCTCACCCAACTCGACACATTTCTCATGTTGCATCCTACAAACCTCACTGATTCTCTAACTCATAGAAGGGCAGGCCCTGAAATTGTCAAAACAGAGAAAAAAGAATCTGAGTTCTTTCTATGAACATCAAGAAAAAGAATGAAAGTCAACAAAGTATCTATTATAGAAAAATGAGCAAGTCACAGTTTTAGTTTGCCAGTGCAGTCTGTGAGATGGGATGACCAAGGAAAATGAAAACTTTTAAATGCCAAAATCTGAGCCCACTGGGAACTATTGAATCAATAAAATCAGCTGAATCAATAAAATAAATGGAATGGAATGGAATGGAATGGAATGGAATGGAATGGAATGGAATGGAAAAATAACTAAAGAAAACTAAAATAAACCAAGGAAACACCAGCCCTTCTATATTAAATATAATAAATTAAATGCTGGAGTCAATTTACTATAAATTTTCTACTGAATTCAGTGGTGCTGTTCATCAGCTGTGTATAATAAGCCCTAAAAGGGTAATAGAATTGACATAATTATCCATCGTTTGCAATTACACATAATTCTTCTGGGAAAATAATACATATTGGAAAAATTTGACTATAGAATTAGCAATTGTGTAAATATTTCAGGGAAATTAACTTAAATTCATAAACAGAATTGTATTATGTGTTTTAAAAAGTTTTCTTAAATGCTTGATAACTTTTTTTTGTTAGTTATATTATACATTTATAAAATATATATTACTGTAAGAAATATCTTCCTTCTCCCATTCTGTATGTTACTTTTGGAAAAAAAATCTGGTCAGTACATAGAGAAAACTAATTTAAAAATCCATAAAATCTGATTCTAAAAACAAACAGGCAATCAAAAAACACAACTGTTTATGCTAATAGTACATTTAACAGTGCCTGCATTTGTTATCTTATCTATATGTTCCTAAAGCAATAATCTGTATAACCATTTAGCATAAATTGATGAGGTAGGGATCAATAACCAGTCAGCCTTTTTTTCTGATCTTTTTCCCCTCTGATCACTGTTCATACAGCAACAACTTCCCTACCATTCCTTGATAAGTGTTGTTTCCCAAGAAACATTTTTTTTCCTCCCCAAAATGTCCTTCATGTTTTGTTGCACATTTATTTTCACCTGTTGCTATTGTGTTCTCACCTCACATGCAGCATGTAAATGTATGCAGCTGCTGGAGAAAGAGCTGGAGAAAATGCCCCCCTCTACTTAGAGTGCCACAGAAGTAACTGCATGATCCTTTTTGAAATATTTTAAAATATTTCTGACTGGGAATTCACAACGAAGTTTCACGGATTTGGAATTTGCTCATTCAATTTCTAGCCTGATTCACCTTTTGAGAAAGAGAAGGGTAATGCAATGATTTTGAGCTGCTACAAGTAAGCACCAAATTTTCAGATGTTTATTTTCTAAACACGTAAATATTATCACTAATCTAAGGACATCTGCCTTATTTTGTCTGCATCCCATAAAGTTGTGTTGTTAAAAAACTTTTTTTTTTTCCCCCCAAGAGCTTTTACAGTTGTTTGACAAAGTAATGCCTACATTTGTCTCTTGTAAACGGTCTTGGGATCTTTGACACAGGAGCATGCTAAGCCTTATCTTAACTCTACTTTCATTCTGTTGGAGGTTTGTCCATCATTGATATTATCAGAATTACTTCTTCCAATGCCTCAGGAGCAGTAATCAGTTCTAACATCATCTCTGCTGATCCGTAGAGGAACTTTAAAGGCAATGGGGAAAAAGATATGAATGAACTTGAAGAACAAAGATAAGTTTGTCTGATGATGATATAATGGAATATTTTGCCCATGACAATCTATGTCTTTTAATTCACATTCTTATTATTCTGTAAAGAAAAAGGATCTGTGATTCATAGCTACCTTTGTTTGTTTCTCATCAATTTCCTTGGGATCTACCCATCATAAGAAAAGTTTTAATTGCATTGTCACTATTCATTAAGCTGCATTTTAACTTGAAATTCATTTTCTGTCATGAATGAAAAACTTTAAAATATCAGAGCTCCTTTAGGAAAACTATTTGAATTACTTTAACCATGAGAACTGAGAGGCTGAAAAGAAATGACAAATCTAACTTTGTAAACACACACACACAATGATGTAAACAGTAATATAAGTAAACATTTATAGAACATTTGAAAGAAAAGTAGATGTTGGATAAGAGGGAGATGACAAAAGGCCCTGAGAAGTGTAGAAGAACTGCCAAAATGAAATAATACTGCTGTCAATAGCTTGACCAAGAGAAAAATCATTTTCCCAATTCACTCTGTTGTGGCTAGCACTGGGTGACCATTGCAATCTGGATGGAGAAAACAAAACATAAACCACAGAGAAAGTTGAGATGTGGTGGCAGCAAGACATGGTGAGCAACTATTTTTTTTGTAGACTTCTGATTACATTTTAAATTAGAGCGTGGTGTAGTTAAGGAGTTAACATCAATGATAAAACAGTAAGCCTCACCTGACTCAAACTCCATTTTCAATTTAACTTCTGTCAACATGTTTTTCTTAATTCCAGACCTAGGCTGAAAGGAGATGACCAGACAGGCTCCAGCCACTCAGGTGGTCTCAAAGAGGATAACTAGTTTGAGAATCCAGCTTATGGGACTGACTGTATCTACATTTGAAAACCCTAGGCAGAGAAGTTAACTTACAATATTCTCCATTTAACCAAACTCTTTAGCTCATTGTGTTCTCTAAAGTCTAATTAACCATTAGGTTATACATATTCTTATAAGTGTAGGCTCATTATATCTTCTCCCTCAAGTACTTTGTATTCTTTGATGTCCACTGTACTTTAATTTCAATTTTAATGTTTAAACTTAGTGTTTTTTTTTGTTTGTTTTTGTTTTGTTTTGTTTTTAATTTAATCCAGCAATCAGAGAAAGCTGACTGGTTTTAGATATTTTGGTTATAATTTTTGAACTAAGTATTTGTCTGTTCTTTCTGCTGATTTACATCAGCTGACAGATGATTAAAGCTCTGTGTGTCCAGTCACCAATAAGTTATTTCCCCTTCTGCATTAGTTGATTGACAGAAAAGGTGAGAAATGAAAGTTCAGACAGATTGTAGCAAATGAGATAATTCTGAGTTTGCCACTGTGGGAAGAAAGCAGCATTTCACATTACCAAATAGAGAAAAAAATAGTGCCCTAGTGTCAAAATTTTGACTCTGTCAGAATCTTTATCCAGTTGGACCTGATTTTCTTTTTGATAGTAGGACATGATTATAATGTGCCATGGATTAAACAAAATGCATCACATGGCTCTTTTTGTTTGTTTGATTGATTGTTTGTATATCCTGTGGATATATTAAGGTGTTCTAATGCTGTGTAAAATTAAGGGAAGGGAAGGGAAGGGAAGGGAAGGGAAGGGAAGGGAAGGGAAGGGAAGGGAAGGGAAGGGAAGGGAAGGGAAGGGAAGGGAAGGGAAGGGAAGGGAAGGGAAGGGAAGGGAAGGGAAGGGAAGGGAAGGGAAGGGAAGGGAAGGGAAGGATGACAAAAGGGTCTCTTCCCAAGAATACTGTCCTTTCACTCCTTTCTTTTTGCATGAAAGACGCCCTGGGAAGTTTGGGGATAAAAGGGACACCCATTAGTCCAGTCATCAAAACGGGGTTAGGTCATGTAAAAACTCAGCCATACAAGTGAGACAGTGAATCAAGACACACAAATGGCTTGCTGTAGACACTCAGTAGTTGCAGGAAGTATCAGGACTGAGTCATTGAATTTAGTTACAGAGATTGGACTCTTGGTACTAGACCTGCGTAACCATTCCAGGACAAACTGAGTTTCCTTATGATGTAAATTGAGAAGATACTCAAGATGCAAGAGGTGTGAAGGAAGAGAACATCTAAACTTAAACAAGAAATAGAAAGATGCAGAGAGGTTCTCAAACCTTTCCAGTTATTCCACTTTAGCAAAAATATTATTTTCCTTGAACAAACAAGATATTGTGACAGTCAGAAAAAACGTGAGTGGATCTCCTGCATACATGAGAAAAGCTCAGTAAATCAACATTCGGGCCATTGCCAGAATTTAAATATATATATATATATATATATTTATTTATTTAAATCATAAAGTCAGACCAAAGATAAAATTTTAAATGTAAACTTCAGGAATTGATTTGCATTCTAGCATAAGAACAAGTCTAGTGGTTATGATATAAAGCATAATTTATAAATTTGCTTCATACATTTTTTGAAGAATTTTAGTGGATAATTTTTGTGCATATAATTTTTACCTTGTATGAGATATCTGTTAATCACAACCTTGAAGGCATATCATCTCTCCTCTCACATTTTCCTAAAATCATCATCAAATATAAAACCAACAGTAAAAAAAAAAAAAAAAAAAAAAAAAAAATCTCTTTATCACGTTCTCTGATCTTTTACATAAAAACATGATTACCTCTGGTCTGATCCAGATCAGATATATTCTGATGAGTAATGGAGTTACTAGACATGGTCACTATATAGCACAAGAGAAGTGTGTAATCACAGCCTAAATTTCTTGCATTTCAATTTAAACTAAAATACCAGCTCTATTCTGTCTACACAACACTTTGAGCAATATTCCCAGAAAACAAATGTGAATTCTTGGCCCAATTAGGCCATAAATGAAGTGGGTAATTTTTTTAAAGAAAAGGAATGTCAGATGTTTAAAACTCGGGTCAGTATCTTTTAAAGTTAAGCAGACATATTGCTAAGAAAATCATTATACAAGAGGAATATCCTGCTCTGCACAAGAGTGCAACATCCTTTTTAGTCACTGAGAAACCCTTTTATTCCTGCACCACAGAGCATGCCAAATCAATGCCAGACAGTTCCTTTTTGTCAGTTTTAAGGAGGCAAAGTAATCAAGGTTTTGCTATGGCACAGTTCAAAAGTCTCTACTTTTTCTCAGGATCCAAGCTCAGGAAGAATGAAAATGAAAAGAAGAGGCTGGAAATGTTACCTGTTCACAATAATAGAATATGCCAATTTTCACTTGTACAGTGTTTCATAAAAAATCAGCATTTTCCTTTCAAATGATTAATTTTTATATTTTCCTTTTCTCCATTGAAATTTTGAATTTTGGTAAAGGCAGAGCCTTTAATTTTGTATAGAATTTGTCACTAGTTCTTTTTTTTTTTTTTTTTTGTCACTTTTTTTTTCCTTTCCTTTGGTTTTGGTTGCACAGTGCCTCTAGACAAGTAAATTATTGCAGAATGCCAGCATTCGTTGAATTTGAGCAGTTTAATTCCTCTGAATACTTCTGTAGTCTCCAGTGGATTGTTATACACAGCACTGGATTTCTATCATGTAGTCTAATCCGTTTTAATATTTTCACAGAATGCTTAGACACTAAGTATCACACAGATAAATTAGATCAATGTACAAAAAAAAAAAAAAAAAGCAAAACAAAACAAACAAGAAAAACAAATCAAAACAAAAAACAAACAAAAAAAAAAAACAAAACAAAAAAAAAAAAAACAAAAAAAAACACAATGTAAAAGAGTTTTTCCCTTTTAACAGATTCCAGTTCTAATACCTTATACTTGAGATACTTTTAAATGTAGTTCCTGATACAGGTGGAAAGGATATATAAAGTAATGACATCAAAATATGATCAGAAGCAGTTTTGCTTGCTCTTATATCCTGGTTGAGGTATGCTTAACCAGGAACCTCTTATTAAATTCTGGGAGACCCATTATACAGGTAGATTGTCTTTGCAGAAAGGGAGACTGCTCTAGCCAGACGCTCAAGAGTGAAGGTATTCAGGAGATTCACATGCACAGACATCTCTTTGTTAACCCCTAGTGGTGTTCATGGGTTCAGATATAACTCTACTGGAATTATGTGAGTCAGTTTGCTCCAGTTCAGTAACCTATCACACAAGTACTTGCATTGTGTGGAGATATGGAGAAATGTACACACAATCAACATTTGCAAATTTAGGTGTCTTTGGAAAAAGTACAGAGAACTCACATTTCTCAATTACCTCTCATGGGATAGCTATTGAACAATATCCTTTCTCTCTCATTAAACTGAAATCCTATTTCAGTGTAAACTAAGCTTATTAAGTTTCCTAGGTTTGTCACTATTCTGTTTAGCTAGCAGACAAAATTTTGAGTGAAATTTGGACTACTGCTCATCTGGCAAATACTTACACTCAGTATTTGTAATCATCATTGCCTAATCAAATAATCCTAGTAATTTAGGCTACAGCACAGTTGGCCTTCTCATTTAGCAGAACTGGGCAGATGATATTTTTTTAAAGACTTTAAATTTGTTTGTTTTTTCCTGAAAGGATGTTTGCTATATGTTAACTTCATTCAGTTGTGACTTAACTATCTAATGTTAGAACTTTTTGTCTTGGCAATAACATTATATGAGTATAATGTAATATTTGTTTTGGTGATTATCTGTGTCTGTTATTGTCATATCTAAACACCATAATAAAAAAAAAAGAAAGATAAAATCCTGCTGACTGAGATGCAAGCAAATTTCATTTGTCTCAGTGTCTTTGAGCCTAAATACGTATGCATAACATCTACTCTTTTTAGGAGTCTCTTGAGCAGACAATCAGGATTCCATGAGATTACATTTCCTGCTTCAGTGATTATTTGGGAATGTATTGACCCACTTCAGCTCATTTGGGATTATTTTAAGTCTTGGAAGAATGAGTAAAAGAGAAATGCATTTAGCAGACTACACCTGAACTATAGAGTGTTGTGATTCTCAAGCAGGAAACCAGTGGCAAGTGACTAATAAGCACTGCAGATAGAGTTATGCTCTTTTATTACACATTCTCTGAAGACACTGTGCTTGCTTCCCACTGAATTGTTTGTGTTTGCAGTGATGCAGAGAAGGAATGCAATGCTTCTTCATTTTCAGCAACACATGACATAGTCTCAGAAATCCATAGACAGTTTGTCTAGGGAGCTCATAATGGCTGATGTTATGTTCCACCCATGATTTTATCACATGTTTTTTAACCCTGGAAATAGTAATTATCTACAAACTCCCCCAAGATCTTCAGTTTATCTGAAAACGCTAAACAACTTGAACACTTTTGCAACAGAATAGGAATAAATCTTACAGGTTTTTATTTCAGTCACCATTTTCTTCAATATTTCAAATGATCCAACTCATCATCTTTGAGATACATGTAATAGCAATAATGATTATATATATATATATATATTTCAACTATTTTAATTTCCATGTACACTATATTCACTGCTAGATTTGGTCACATTCCAGGATTCTAACTTGCCCTACAGCAGGGATTGTCTTTCAAAGTCCTGTGGGATCTAACCTTGAAATACTTCTCTAATAAAAAAAAAAATTTTAATATTTTTTCTCACATATGAGCCACTTGGTCTTTCTTTCTTATTTTAAGGGGAGTTTTAAAACTCTAAAGTTCATTGTACTACTGGGTCCACCCCACTTTACCAGTCTGTGTGGTGGAATTTCAGGATGGTGCATCTTCCATCCTGCAACAATTTTGGAAATAACTTTATGTTTCAGCATTTAAGTTATTAAGTAATATTTCTTTCCATTTAAAAATGTTTAAAACTGCAAGACTACAGGGATTTGTATGAAATTTCCTTTAATACGTCAAAGATTTTGTAGTTCTAGTATTATCCATGAAAGGCAGAAAATGTGAAACATAAGCTCTTTCCTCTGTGGGCTGAATGCCGCTGGCAGCTAAAATGGAAGGAATGGACTTCGTTACCCTACATCTCCAAAACAGCAATAGTTGCAAAAGTCACAATATTGCCTGAAGGTTATTTCTTATCTTACCAAATGCCTAGAGGGGACAGTCAGTCTTTGTTCTCTCACACATGCGGAAATACAGTTCATATTTCATCTGGTACAGGAGAGAGAGGTAAGATTTTTTTTATATATTTTTACCTCTCTAGAAATATATTTATATAAACTTTCATATAAATAGAAGAACATAAATAATATGAATATACAGAGAGAAATATGAATAATATTGAATATAAATAATATGAATATACATATGAATAATATGAATATACATAATATACATAATATGAATATACAGAGAGAAATAATATGAATATACAGAGAGAGTCAGTTTAACAAATATTATTCATATTGGAATATTTTCATGCTTACTGACTTGTGTCACATAAACCTATATATTCCTCACTGAAGTAAGCTGCTTTGTAGAGGTGACACAGAAGATCACATTAAGGAAAGCAAAGAGTACAGAACTGCTTGCCTGTTTTTCTTCTTTAATAAAGCCTGCAGATGTAAAAAATAATCATCTTCCAAAAAAAAATTAAAACCTATGCTTTTCAGTTTGAAAATGTGTCTGGTGAAAGTGTTGGTAATGGTTCTTATAAAGACTTCCAGTTGAATTTCAACAATATAGAGTTCTGGTTCTTGGTGTCAGAGATAGCTTCTACTACTTAGAGCAAGTAGGAATGAAACCCATCTCTAGCTCGAGTCTGGATACAGGCAGACAACAAAGACAATAAAGAAACAGAAATATTTTATGCTTCTTTATAAACTGTGTTGTATTTGTCATTCCAAATTTAAACCAAAGACATTATTCTTTACAAAGACATTATTCATTATTCTTTTACAAGTAAATGTGTTGGCCTAAGGCAAAAGAGAGCTGAGAGATACTGGTTTTAATGGTATCTCAGGTATCAGAATGACTTGAAATAGCGAGTAAACTGAACCAGTATCAGTGTTTGATTAGTTGTATAGTTTTTAGGTCAAAAGCTTCCAAACCTCAGTTCTAACATCTTTCTGACCTAACAGCTATCAGAACTAAATGTTGGTTTTGTTTGGCAAATATAACAAGTACTAAATGCTCTGATGATTTTCATTTTACATTGTCATTTTGTTTCAATACAGGGGGCAAGATGGAGGGAGACATCTGGTGAGAAACAAGGTGGAGATATTAGTAAGGAAGGACTTTCCACCTTTGAGGACAGCCAAATTGCCAAGCCAATTTGGAAAGCTGAGCTTTCTGTCGGAGTAGAAAGACAGAGTAGGATAAATGTGTTTAAAGTAATAACTTACCAGTTCCTGTATAGGTAAATGGCATTTAAAAGATGCAATGTAGTTGAAAGCTGATGGGAGATGGTGAGCAGAGACCTCCACACTAGTGTCTATGGTAAAGACAGATTATTCACTCTATTAGGTTTGAGAGGAATAAGTAATCAAATAATGAGCCAGACTAGACAAAAGCAGCAGGTAATTTACTGCTAGAGAAAAGGATAGGAAAAGAGAAATAGAGGAAAAAATATATATACAAAACAACCCTATACTATTAGAAATATAATTTCTCAAAATAAAACTAATTTTAAACACTGAACCCCTGGGTTCAGACCTCTTTGTGTTCATGGATGCATGCTGGGAGTGGGCACAGCCTGAGACCCAAGATGGGTCCAAGACACTGCAGATCAGCAGGATCAAAGTCTTTTGGACTTTTGAGGTACTTCTCAGGGGCCAATCTGGTCCATTTGGAGTCTCACCAGCTTGCACTGTTACTGCAAGCACACCAGGAAGATATCATTCTCCATCAAGGGGCAGCTTTAAGAGTAAAAAGAGAAGAATAAGAATGTATTATCAGAAATATCACTTTCTAGTTTATGTAAACCATCTTTCTTACTTTAATTTCTAATATATTTCTAGAACTGCCTGTATTTACTTTATCTTTTAAGAAACTAATATTGTTCATTACTACAGCATAGTTACACAACACTAGTGAGAATACTGCTTGTAAAGAAATCTGGAGTGAACATGAAGCCATTGTAATATTCATTTCATTTTTATCCAGATCACAGTAGCAGTTATAATTGGCAATACACAATTCCAATTTAAACTGAAAGAGCTAGTATGCTCCTATGTATTTCAAGTAACAACTGACTTTCTTTCTTATTATGCTATGAGGAATATCACCAGCATTTCTGTTGTATGGGGAGGAGGTAGAAGAGGGAGGATAGGGGGAAGGTGTTTTTAATTTGCTTTTAGTTTCTTACTGTTCTAGTCTGCTATTGTTAGGCAATAAATTGTATTAATCTCTCTATGCTTAGTGTGTTTTGCCCATGATGGTAACTGGTAAGTTATCTCCCTGTACATACCTCAAACCATTAACCTTTTTTTATCACATATTCTCCCCCTGTTCTTCTGAGAAGGGAGAGTGAGAGAGTGGCATGGTGGAGTTCAGCTGCCTATCAGTGTGAAACCACCACAATGAGTTTCGCAGGGGATCACTGTTCCTGCTAATTGACATTTATTTTGGATACGGAAAATAAGATAGTAAAAAATAATTTTGTAAGCTACATTATATTCATGGTTCAGGATCTTTATTCTCCTTTTAATCTTCTGTTCTACAACTGTCTCAAACTGAGAGAAAAATTCAGCCCCAAAGAAAATGTTATTACTAAGAACATAGCTTTCTTGACAAGTGCCAACTCACAGTGCCAATGATTCTAGCTGCATACATAAAATATAATAACATCTTGCAAAGAGTGTGGTGTTCAAATACTGTTACAAAATTTAATTACATAAAATATGGCAGATGACTGTGCAAAAATAATTACTTCTATTTGTCTGTGCTTATCAGCTTTGTGAATTTTGAGGCAGACATTGATGCTGTCAACTCATGAGCATCGATACAACCAGCTATGAAGTTCAGCTGTCCTATGTAATTTTGGTAACAAATATTGAAAGTGAGTAATTCAATGCATCAGTTGAGACAACACAAACAGATGGGTTACATATGTACCTAGCACTGGGGCAGGCAATTCTGCTGTGGATTCAATCTTATTATCAGTTTTGTGCGGAAGTTTGCTGTGTACAGACTCTATTGCATATTTAATGACATAAAGAATCCCCTTGGACCAATTAATTTTTTTGTTTACATTTCTGTTGGGTGAAGTCATTTCCCAGTTTAGCATTACTTACTGCAGTTATGCAGCTGATGCAGGATTTATCACTCCTCTGTTTTTCAGTGGTCATAAATCTAAAACACTCAGAGATCTGTTTAAACACTTATATAGCAATGCAAAATTATATGGTCAATTTTTAATCTGCTAAATATTATTGACTGTTAGATCCAAACCCACACTGTTTCTGTCTACAGAGTTTATGATGTCTGACATAATGAATTAGATATATATTTTTTTATTAACATTTGTGTATGCTGTCTCAGTTAAGAAATAGAATATGGGCTGTAAGAGGATATATTGCTATTTAATATATCTAGGGAAATTTTTTTGGTTTGTTGTTTTTTTTGTCTGTTTTGTTTGTTTTTGTTTGTTTGTTTGTTTCTGACAGAAAGCCACAGAAAGGCATAATCTTTTTAAAGTAATGGCCTCCAATAGGGAATTTGACCTGCAATGACAAATCTTCACAAAATAATAAAACAATAAAGTAAGGTGTTTTTGGTTTTATTATTTTATGTATTTGAGGGAGTAAATTTAATTCAAATGTCTCAGCTGACACTGATTGTGCCTTAGAAGGCAGAAGCTACCGTTCTGTTACATAGAACAGTTAAAATGACATCCGATTATAAACTCCTTTCTAGGAACTTCAGTTTTGAGAACAGGTCTGCTGGAAGGAAAGGAGGCAGATGAAAACCAAGATGAGAAGCACTCAAGCACTTCCACTTTTGTATCTGAAATTAACAATAAATGCTGAACATGAATGAACTCCACATAAAATCATTCAAATAATAACAAAAATAAATAAATAAATAACAGTTTCTGCTTTATACAGTCTTGCTTTTCATGATATTTTATAGTTCACTGAAAAGAAAACGAAGGTCAAAAGACATGCTGTTTCAATATTCACTAGCATTGTAGATATATGTGTGCGCTGGAGGATAAGAAAGTCACATGCATATTAGAATAGAATGAAGAATAAAATATTGACAAAAAATCTAACATCACTGGACTGAAGGTGGATGTCAGAAAAACATAGGATATGTACCAGCTACTTTCTCTAAATGTCACCCTTACAGTTTAATTGACTTTCATTCTGGATGAGGGCATCAAGTGCACCCTCAGTAAGTTTGCACATGACACCAAGTTAGGAGCGTGTGTCGATCTGCTCAAGGGTAGGAAGGCTCTGCAGGAGGACCTGGATAGGCTGGACCGATGGGCTGAGGTCAACTGCATGAAGTTCAACAAGGCCAAGTGCCGGGTCCTGCACCTGGGGTGCAACAACCCCAAGCAGCGCTACAGGATAGGAGGCGAGTGGTTAGAAAGATGTCTGGCAGAGAAGGACCTGGGAGTGATGGTTGATAGTCAGCTGAATATGAGCCAGCAGTGTGCTCAGGTGGCCAAGAAGGCCAACAGCATCCTGGCTTGCATAAGAAGCAGTGTGGCCAGCAGGGCTAGGGAAGTGATTGTCCCCCTGTACTCGGCTCTGGTGAGGCCGCTCCTCGAGTACTGTGTTCAGTTTTGGGCCCCTCGCTACAAGAAGGACATCGAGGTGCTTGAGCGAGTCCAGAGAAGGGCGACAAAGCCGGTGAGGGGCCTGGAGAACAAGTCCTACGAGGAGCGGCTGAGGGAGCTGGGCTTGTTCAGCCTGGAGAAGAGGAGGCTCAGGGGCGACCTTATCGCTCTCTACAGGTACCTTAAAGGAGGCTGTAGTGAGGTGGGGGTTGGTCTGTTCTCCCACGTGCGTGGTGACAGGATGAGGGGGAATGGGCTTAAGTTGCTCCAGAGGAGTTTTAGGTTGGATGTTAGGAAGAACTTCTTTATCGAAAGGTTTGTTAGGCATTGGAATAGGCTGCCCAGGAAAGTGGTGGAGTCACCATCCCTGGAGGTCTTTAAAAGAGGTTTAGATGTTGAACTTAATGATATGGTTTAGTGGAGGACTTGTTAGTGTTAGGTCAGAGTTTGGACTCGATGATCTTGAGGTCTCTTCCAACCTAGAAATTCTGTGATTCTGTGATTCATATTTTGTTTGGCTTCAAATGCAATTAATCATGTCCAACTTGAATAGCTGATGTAGCTAGGTGTTCCGCAAGACAACAGAATATCCAGTTCTGCTTTTAGTATGATCTCATGTCTATTTGCACTTATTTGAATGACAACAGGATCATACCCTGCAACAGACAATTCCCTGGTAGGCAGAGTTGAAGATTAAAATTAAGATTTAGTCCATAATGCTTCACTGTACTTGGTCTGATTGGGATCAAGCAAACTTTTTTTTTCATAGAAGTCTCTGTGCTACTGTGATTTGGATTTGTGACTAAAACAGTGTTGCTAACACACCAGTGTTTTAGCTATTGCTGAACACTGCTTGCACAGTGTCATATCTATCAGTTTTTCACTGTCCCCTCTCACCTACAAAATGTAGGCTGGGCATGAGCAAGAGGTTAGGAGGGGACACACACAGGACAGCTGAGCCAAACTGAACAAAGTGATGTCCTGTGCTATATAACACAGGGTGTCCTGTGCTCATAGTAAAAAGTATTTGGGTAGTCTTTCCATGGTACCCATTCAGACTGGGCATCAGTCTGTGGGAGGAGCATGTGTGTATTTCCTTCAATTGTTAAAGGTTTCTTTGTGTTTTTTTTTTTTTTTTTTTTTTGTTGTTGTTGTTTGTTTGTTTGTTTGTTTTTTTTAATCTCAGCCAATGAGTTTATCTTGCATTTGGTGTTCCATTTCTTCCTTCTGCCTTGCTAGGACAGCAAGTTATTGAGAGCCTGGATGGATTCTTAAGTGCTGGCTAGAGTCAACCTATCATAACCACTTAGAGCCCTACTTTTCACAACTTCCACAAGTGGCCTGTATTTAACTCAAAAATATTTTAGTAAAGGTAGACCAATATGCTGAATGCTGCTGGATTCCTACCAGTTTATTACTAATATTTATATCTGGAATAATGTCAGTGTAGCCCAGGAGCAGAAATATCAGTAAGGCACTCTCCTAAAAACATTTCTAACTCCTAAAGATAACCAAATAATCAAGGACAGGTACATGTAGCACATCTTGAGGCAAACTTGCTGAGTATTAAAGATTTTTTTTCAAAACAATTGTACAAAGCATATCAGAAAAAAAATAGTGAAATGCAGACCACACTTCACAAGATAGACTTTTAATTGAATATTTTTACTACATTTCTGTCCATGACATGTTAAGGTTCTGCATAATGCCAGCCAAACAAAAATGATTGTCACTTATAACTTGCTTATTTAAGGTGGCTTCTCATATCATACCAGAAGAATCAATAACAGTGTTATAAGATTTTATTTTTAGAATCTAATTTGCAATTTAGAAACAATTTATTTAGTTGTTTAAAGTGGTGTAAATACTTCCCCAAATTCTCTCTCGTTCTCTTGCTTTTTGTTTGTGGCTAAACTTTGTTCTTGTACCAATGCAGTCACAGAGTTCACTGAGAAACTGCTTCAGAAAACTCAATATTTAGTCTGTATCATAACATTCTAGCTATTTCTTGCTTGTATTCTATGATATTTTGCTTAACATTTGAAGGATATAGTGGAAATATCCCAATGTGTATAGGGCTTAGAACTCAACAAACTTTTACCACTTTATTTTCAGGTTTTACTTTGTGCCAAGTTTGGGCAAATAAAGTCGCATTCAATAATGTATATTATATGTACCTGATATATTATATCAGGTATATTTCAGGATTCTCACAGTATTTTCATACACCTACACATCAATTTCAGAATTACTGTTGAAGCAATGCAATGATTTTAGAAGATGATGTGATAAAGAACCGTAGCAGCTAAGGGCATTTCTGTCCAAGTTGTTTTCCATTAAAGGTATTGTTTGATATCATTCATCTTCAACATGTTGTGTTTCCTTTGGGCTTCTATTACTATACCTGCTATGTCAGTAATTGTAATTGTCAGTAATCACTGTCATTGTAGCAATGACAGTGATTTATCAAGCACATTAAATCTGCAGTGTCTCTGGCTAGCAAAGCTAGTTCTTCAAATATTAAATCTCAGATGTGTCACATTTAACCTGCCCTGAACTCCTGAAGCAACTCTGTGTTACTTTAAAAAAAAAAAAAAATCAAATTTGATTTTATTAGCCAACTTTTTACCTCAGTATAAAATAGAGCACTAACAGCTGCTGAAGTAAGAGGTGTCATAGAAGTAGAAGAATTACTTATGCAAGGAAAGCCAACTTATCCCAAGTCAGTTCCTTTTAAGCTTATCTTACCCTTTGATATGTCAACGTCCCCTCCAATTTTGTCTCACCATAAAAATGTCTAGCTGTCTCTTAAGATGATTTCTTCTATTTGCCTCACTGGGCACAATGTACCAGGCAGAGCAGGTTTGCTTGCATTACTTTGTCAAACCAATTCCTAATTTAGAGTTACCTATTAGATCATCCTGAAGTCTTCCCTTTCTCTGTGATCACTAATATTGACACATCTAAAAGAACACATATAGAAACATAAAAGACTACAAGAAGATGCTAAAAGAAAGATGAAAGGAACAACGCACATTTAGCTTTGTCAGATAAAAATGAAAAGATGCAAGATGACAGATACTCAAAATAAAAGTGTGAGAAGTTAGAAGGATTTTTCAGGTCAGAAAGAAGGAAATAATTAACATTCATGAAAGAACTGTATATGAATGCTTTTATAGTAGTATATAGTATATTATATAGTAGTATATATAATGGTGTCAGGTGCTTTCTGACAATGCTAAGAAAGAAACGTTTCTGTTCTGAAGAGACTGAAATCTAAGGTGAATATTTTCAGAAACATAGATACGAATGAGTCACCAATACCTACAGACTTTCTTTTACTATATGTCGTGGGGATTGTTTGTGCCTCTGAAAGTCTCTGCTCGCCTAACGCTTATTTTCACATGCAATGGTTTAAGTAAGAGTGATGAAAAGGAAAACAAATAAATAAGTGACTGAACATATGTGGCAGTTGTATGTGTAAGAGTGCATGTCCATGTTCAGGAAAATAAATTACATTTTCTTTCATGTACTGACAGGTGTAAGAGCTACTCCTCATTAGCTTCATTCTTAACATTGGTAAGTTTGGTGTTTTTTTGTTTGTTTGTTTGTTTTTTGAGCAGTGAGTTGATCCTTCCTTGAGGCAAACATATTAAGGTTATAACCTTATCTACTTTTTAAAAATACTTATAAGTTAATATTTTCTAACAGTGGGATTTATAAACTATAGAAAGTAGTATAAAGACTTTATTCTGACTTGATACACATGATTAAGTTTCCCCTTCTAATAATAAGAGACATATTTACAGTATCTCTGATGTAGCTTTCGAACCTAAAGTTACTTTATGCCATTTGTAAGTAATCTTTCAGAGCTAGATCTCCATTTTATATTAGTCTATTACAGAACTCCTTTTACCTCCAATAAAATCATATTGACCCAATAGATATAGCCTTTAGACAAATTATCATCCATTCCTGTTAGTCATGGCTATCACTTTCCATGTAGGATTGTATGCCAGTGGGCTGAACAACCAGCCAACGAATGAATAATGAATAGTTCTCACCACCACCAGAGTTTCAGTCCCTGTCCTCAGGGCTTTCTTTTATTGATTTATAAAACAAAGTATTTCAAAAAACAAAAAACAACAACAACAAAAAAAAAAAACACTTAAAACAGCCGGAAATTTTCCAGCCTCATCCAACTACTTCTGCCCTTTAGGCAAGGTGATAAGGTGGAAATAGTGACTACTACCATCTTGCCTTCATAACTCCATGACAGATTCTATGTTAACCTCTCTGCACCTGGAGGATCACAAAATTTTTTAATTTTTGTGAAGTACTTTTCAAAACAGTGCACTTGATATCAGTTTCATACTACCATGTATGAAAAGAAATGAAAGACAGTCAGGTTTTGTGGCTTGCTTTATTTGCTGTTGTATAAGGAAACATGGAGTTGCTTTTTATAGTTAACTTGTACAGAGGGAATATTCAGTTATTGGATTGTTTCACTTGACTCCTAGAGCTTGGAAGAAATGTCTTGGTTTTATTTATTTATTTTTTAGAATCCATTTTCTGCAGCTCGTAGATTACTATTGGGAGGCAGTGCTGAAAAACAGAAACCTTCTTATTATTAAATCTTTCATGACTATATTTTCCCTGAACTCTGATGTAAGTAGTACCTGGGCTAGAAATGAAGGTAAAAGACCAGGATGGGGAACCACATGTCTTATAAAGTGGAAACATAAAAACTGATGCAATATCCCAGATTCACTTGAATTTGGTACCAATCATCTTTCTCATTGTTATTTTTAACTTTAATTTACATAAATACACATTTTAGAATACACAGTTTCAGAAGTTTCCTGGAGACCAGGACACTGCTCAACCTTTGGAAATAATGCCTGGTTTCACAGGGAAATTAAAAGACATAAAGATCATGAAGGTTTCCATGAAGATCAAATTCCTTGTTTTAAAGTTTGCTTGATTTGATGAAAGTTCTACTTACAGTTTTATTACACTGGAGGCTAAAACTGGAGTAGCTCTTTCACTGCCCCACTTTTTTGTGCGGTTCCAATTAATTTGGGAAAAATCTTTTTACTTAGTGTGTAATTCATGGCTGTTTTTCTAATTCCTCCCAGTCTATAACATAATAATGTAAATAACTCTCCAGATTTATAGCTCTGTTTTGTTTGCATAAAACACAAAAACAAACCTCAAATATTATTGAGATGAAATTAAAGAAAGAAAAGCCTGGATGTTACAGTTAATGAATGAAGTCTTCATGAAAAGTGTCTGGTCTGCTAGCATGATTCTCCCTTGTTTACAGCCTCTTCCTCTTCCATTTCAATACAGGAAAGGACTGAATCTGACTAAGGAGAGCAGAACTAATTTTTGCTGAACCTTACTTCTGATGAATAAACCCAAAACTGCCTTGAACCCTGTCTCTACGCATGATTTGATTAGGTAAGACTATTCCACTATCTACTCAAATAGAGCAATCAGACTATTGCCAGCTAGGAAAAGGTTATGTAGCAAAACCAATGTAAATTTCATAGTACAGAGTAACTGTTAAAACTTTTCTACTTAAGTGGAAGCAGCAGGAGGGTTGGCAGAAAGAATGCAACAGCCACACACACTTTGTGCTCCCAGACTAAAAGGTTTCTTAGGGTTATGTGAGGACTGACATGCATAGTTTCAAAGATGAATGCATTTCTCTGTCTCCTGTGTATCAGTGGAAAGAGATGTTTTCATGAGAATGAGCATTAATTATTCCTATTTTAAACTTGGTTTATGCATAGTTTCTAATCCAATGTTGTCCTTGTAGGAAATAATGAATAAGTTGTGAACTCTGAACAAGGTCAAAGAAAGATCAAGGTCAAACGTAGTTAGGACCATTTTCTTATTGTCAAGAGTACGTAAGAGTCTGTTCATCTCCATTTAGCAATACCAAACTCATGGGTGGACCATCTCCTCCAGACTAAGTAAACATGGAGGGAATTTGCAATGAAGCCAGCAAAAAGCAAGCTGACGTAGCGATGGAAGTGGCTACCTCATAATAATATGGAAAATATTGAATTGAGAATTGATATTGAATTGATATGGAAAATATTGAATTGAGATAGGCACCATTCAGGTCAGTCAATTCAGCCCCAAGATTCATCTTATCTTCAGTATTAATTTGAGATTTCCTTTGAAGTCTGGGCATTCTTGTTAAGAAAAGTGTTAACTAGCTAATGCATTTTACAGATAACTATGTCTACTTCCAACATTTGTGTCTTCTAGTCTTGGCTTCCTGTTCCCCAGCAGAGATCTTTCCTTCTTCATGCCAAGTACATTTACTGATTTTGCAATATCAGTTGATTTAGTCCGTACCCAGTCATTTTTTGTGCTAAGCTATCTAATGAAAATATTGTAAAACTTTAAGTCATAAATTTACCTCATAGAAACTCCACTAAAATTCTTTTTTTAAAACCAATAAATGCACACTGCTGTGTGTAATAGGTTTTGTGAGTTCTTTATCCGTTTTCCAATTTCTCTATTCTCTCTTACTATAATCAATTATTTCCCATAGGTGGAGTTTCCTAATGGAAAAATCAAAGAAAAGTATTAAATTAGCATGGCATGATTCATATGTAAAACCTATGCTGCATTGTATCCAGTTATTCTTTTGTATACAGGTTGTATTTTGCTTTTAAACAAGGCTTTTTTTTTTTTTTTTTTTTTTTTTTGTGAAGATATATGTTATATATATCCATATATATATACCATATATATACACCATATATATATATATATATACACACTATAAATATACACATATATATATATATATATATATATACACACACCATATATATATCAGATATATGTTAAGTACTTACCAAAAGTTTAAAATAGCATTGCCTCCTTTGTACTCTATTTTTCTGATGAAGAAATCCTTGTGAAGAGATGCATAATGGGAGATCCCCAGGGCATTTTGCCCTCTTTGTTAATATGGGTTTTCTCTACATTTGCTGCTCTCTGTGGCTGTGATTACCCTCAGACTAGTCATAAATCAGATGGGAAGGGAAGCGGAGGAGAGGGGAGGGAAAGGACCTGTATGATCTTGTACTAACTTTTCTGTGCTAGCATTATCCAGTCTTCTTGACCAGCATGTATTTTGTGGAGGTAACTCCATCCCCATTGTCATTCATGGGCCTATTCTGCTTTTGATCTCATGGTCAATATCAGTATCTTTGTAACTTTGAACTGTAAGGCTAAATATTAACTTAATTTGGGGACCAAGCACTAGCTCTCCTATCACATCTTTGCTGTTTGGTCACCTTTATCTTCTCTTTGCAAGAACAAGTTTTGTTTGTTTTAATATTTCCCTACACTTCCCTATAGTTTGACAGGTTTTTTTGCTGATCATTTTTTCTTTTTGCTTGTCCTTTTAGATGCTATAAATAGGTTGAATATCTGTTTCAAGGTGTTCATGCTGGTTGGTGTAGACTTTTTTATCTCCAACGATTCCCTGTTGTTGTTGTTGTTTGTTTGTTTTGTTTTGTTTGCTTGCTTTTGTTTTGTTTTATTTTTCTTTCTGAGATGTAGGTCCTACGTATCTGTAGTACCTTCAACTGAAATACATTCTTGGCTTCTGGTATTTTTATGTCACTCAGCAGTGTAAGTTTGCTTGATATTCCCCAACTTGTTCCATTTTTTTTTCTCTAAGTTTACTATTTCAAAATTAAGTACTGTAGTTACTCCTATATATTTAACCCTTAGTTTACAGTCTTACAACTTTGATTATTGTTAACACCAGATATATGTTTAGTACTTACCAAAAGTTTAAAATAGCATTGCCTCCTTTGTACTCTGTATTTTTGATGAAGAAATCCGTCAGCTGCCATCTCCAGGATAGCTGATCCTATGAATATAACTGTTGATAGTATTTCTCTAGCAACTTCACAAAGTTGTCTGTTCTTACCTACACCAGACCCCAAACCTCTCAGTATCCTACTTGTCTTTCTACTTCGTCTTTTATTATTCTTCCCCAAATGATTTTGACTCCAAAAAAAAAAAAAAATCTGCTTTATGCATCTCGTTTCATTTCCTGAAGTTTTTGTACCCTTAAGGTAGAATCACTTTATGTCTTTATTTCTGTCTGTGCCGAACAATGCATATCTTTTTATACCTGTGCTCCTGCCAGAGCTGCTCTTCTAAGATGCTTCTGTTAAATGGAGAATATTTCTCAGGTCTTGAACCAATAGTTCTTGTTCTTATTCCTCAGTTTTGCCGCTAAGGCTGCTGGCATAAATATATAGCATTTCAATTACTTTTTACTGACCAGAAACTAATTTCCTTAGCTGGAATAATCTTGAACTATCTGTTTCAGCTAAATACTCATCTGTATATTCTATTCTTCTGCTTTCTATCCGGTCTCCTGACCACTGATAATCTTTTGTCCATTTCGTGTTATCTATCTGATCTTTTTTTCTCCCTGTATATTAAAACTACAAACAGATGTGTAGGAAGGTTAAATAAAATAGAATATTATCCCTTAAAAGGAGAAGTATTTTTTTTTATTTTTTTTTATAACAATCATCACAAAACCGGATTTTAATGTCCTAGATTAGGGAACGGTGGAAATGTTATATAGGAGTACACATTTATTTGTTTACTTATTTACCCACAAACATCCATTAATGTAAAGTGGTAAACATTAGAAGCCATTGTTAATCCATTATCTCATTTCATTCATCATGAACTGAATCTATACACAATGACAGCTAAAGAACCCTGATTTCTTTCCTTCAAGCATGTTGGAGGGAACTATATTTAAACTCCTTTCTGAAATGAATGCATATTGGGCATTTGTAAACCTCTACATACTGAGGTGCCTAAGAGCACGTTTACAGGACTGCAAACGAATGAGGAACCATAACTTAATAAACTACTCCTTGAGAGTATTTTACTCAGATTTACTGCTGAGAAAATGCATGTAATTAGTCCATTGCAAATGTAAAGTAAAATGGATTTATTTATATAATCTAAAGACTGATAAAAATTAAATATTATTTGTCATTATTTTGGAAACCACCTCCTTCAACTTTCTGTTCAGAATTATGAAGTGATGATAATGTTTCAGCCAACTGGCTTCAATATATTTTTATTTCAGTTTTCTAATTATGTTATTTAACACTTAACTGGGTTGAAATAATTTACAGTGATTTAGTCATAGCATTTGTAATTTCACCTTTTCTTTTTTTCCTATAAAATTAAAGTACATTGAGTTAAATGAGCAAACTGTGTAAAAATGCGTGTTACTCAAAGCCATTCAGATTCTCCAAAACACTTCCTTTTATTTCCCTGTTGATTTTCCACTCACTGAATCTCTTGTTTCACCTTTTAAAACAAACAGGATCCTTACAGGATTGCAAACACGTTACAAATATTTCTCTGGGGAAATCTATAGATACTAAGGTTGCCTGAGCTCTTCCAAATTAAGGTTGAAACTTTGCACAGAGTTTTCCTGAGAAGAATATTTTGTTTCCTCCAAGCCTTCTGTGCTCAAAAGACATTGAAACGGCAGCAAAAAAACCTCTCATTTATCCCTATTTTGTTGAGCAGATCCAAACCACATATCAGGACTGTACGCCACAAGATTATGGTACAGTATTAAACTTTTTTCTGTACTCTCACTTCAGAGGAGAATGCCTCCAGCGCTGTGTCAGCATCACCAGCAGGTCTCTGCTTGTTCTCTTCTCCTTGGTGCAGTTTTCCATACAGAGCTGCCAAAAAGTAGAGCTTTTCTTGCTCTACTGAAGATTGTCAACAATACAGGGCTTTTCTGTTCTGCTTGCAACCTTTCTATCATAGATACTGAGCAGTTTAGTTTTGGTCTTACACTTTCATATTGTCTGTGGCTTTGTACTAAAGCCAATGACCAGTGATTTCAAGTTGTAACAGCCTTTATACACTTGAGACTGGAGAATGGAACAAAATCACTATCTTTGCAGAAGTAGGAGAGCTTGTTTTTAAGTATAATGTAGTCCCAAACACAGAGCTGATGAACCACAAAGTGTATCAGAACATAAAGCTTACCATGATCTTGCAAAATCTTAAAGATGCTCTACCTCTGGACAGATGGCTAAGAAAATTTCAGCTAGGAGAAATAGTAAGTGCCCATATGCACAGAAAATAATTACAGTATTTATTTAACAGACCTTCTCTGTAGTTATTATTTCATTAGGCCTTTTATAGAAAATGGGTGGTTTGGGATTTTTCCATGTTTTGTCTGATCTTGCTTTAAGAGGAATGAGAATTTCTGAAAAATAAAGAAATTCATTCACTTTTGGGTTATATGAGGGTGAAATCAATGTTGCTTTTTCATTACATAGATAACAGACTAAAGGCATCCCTAAAGTAACTCAGTAGAGCTTCACAGTGGGGAAATTTGACTGATAAATAGTCAGTAAGATAGAAGTGAACTTTGGTCTAAGTGAAAATATATTTGTAAGTATAAAAAATCCATTGATTTTATTTTAAAGATTTTATTTTGCCTTTTTCCATCAAACTGTTTCCCATTTATCAATAGGAGGATTGATGAATATGTCTTAAAGGTAATCCTTCAAATGTTGTGACATCTCTTGAAATTACCTCAAAATTCCAGATTTTCACAATAATTGTGAATTATTGTTACTTTCTACTTAATGACACAGAACAAGACATAGGCCCAAAAACGATCACTGGCAATTCAAAAATAAAGCACTATATTTTCCTAAAAATATAAGCAAGAGTTAATTTAGGGAAGTTTCACCACCATTCTTATGCAGAAAATTAGATGACTTTATCATCCTAGCTTTTTACAACCTTTCAATCTATCCATGTGCTTCTTATGGGAGATCAATATATTAACATGTGTAAATGTTTGTTGGAACGATATTTAAACAGAGTGAGAAAAGTGTGAACCCCAAGTTTATAAAGGTGTAGCTAGAAGATGTTATAGTGATTCCACTTCTTCACTTGATAAAATAAAGTCTTTACCAGCAGTTGGTGTTGTAATTTTCATGTTTAATAGACTTTGAAAAACATGTGACAGCTTTCTATCTTCATTATATGCTTGCCTCTTGCCATTGTTTCTGTCTGCCCAGAAAGTAGTATGAACTTACTTTTTAATTTATCAAAAAATATAGTTGTTCAAGACTAAGATGACTGAGGTATCTGTCTTTCTCAAATTAGTGCGGTATAGTTACTATCCTATAAAAGACAAATTGACAAAATAAATAACTAAATAAATAAATGCACAGTGATAAGCAGGAGGGCCTGCTCTTCAAAAGGTGTTATTTGCTGGCAGCCCCATTGACTAAATATATTTTTGTCAATGCACTCAAGGAATTTAAATATCACATTGTTATTGTTTATTTTATAACTCAGCACACTAAGCAAAATAATATCCAATTCTGCATGCTATTAAGTGCTAATTGCTTCTCAAGCAGCAGGTTTTTCTGCTCTCTAGAATTAAACTAATTTATAATGATATTTTAAAAAATAAAGTGGAGATGAGCAATAGCTTGGAATTAAAATGGTTTGGGAAATGCCCTTGGTAGTTTCTTAATATTTTAACAAGCATATGTTGAAGCCATTGAGCAGCAATGTATTTGAAAGCCTGTAGAAATCACCTGTTTGTTATACAACTCAAAGTGAGTTTTGGAAAAAGGAAGAGACAAAAAGGTAAGCATTGTCTTATATCATACAAAAGCTCAAGATTCCCAGGGATCTCTCTGAGAAAGTTAAAATCTCACTCTCCTATGGGGATGACAGAGAAGTCAATGCATAGCAACTTCATGTTACTCCAGAACCCACAGCACTTTTAATACGGAGAGTTTGACACGTTCATTATGCTATATGTGGCATGAAAAAACAATATTCAGGATAGCATGTGCTTCCATGACATATTACAAGGAGTAATGTACATGTTAAAAAACAAAAACAAAAACAGAGAGGAAAACATACACACAAATCCTTCACATACACACAATCCTTCTTGAAAGCAAGTACTTGAGGCATTAATGTGATATCAGCTGAATCATACTGTCAGTGGAGGATTGCATTAAAGATGACCTGCATAGCCTTCCCAAGAGGAGGAAAGGCTCTGTTCTTTTTCAGGATAAAATTTATTCTCTAGCATAAAACCTAAGAAAACATCAAAACAAAAAGTTCTGCCTACCACAGGTAAGGAAATTGAAGAAACATACGCTCCCCCCATCTTCTCATTAATCCCCCTGCTTCAGGCTTGTTGTATGATCCTATCTCCTCCTCTGCCCATGTCAGCCAGAACTGAGCCACTTACTGATTTTTATGATCGCTGGTTTCTTTCCCAGTAGGGCTTATAATTGAACAGTTGCAACTGACTGCAGGCTAAGTGAGCCCTAAATGGCCAAGCTTCCCTGTTAAAGGAAATGATGTCCTTACAACAGGCTACCTTCATCATAGTGAGGGAGTGCTCACATGGTCCCCTCATGGAGCACTTAATTTCTTTCTTAAAAATTTCTGCAAGCTTATCTAAATGACCTCTACTACATAAAGCTGTGCTGCTCAAGCTAATTTCCACTTCTGACCTGTCAGACTGAGCTTTGACAACATCAGCAGCAGCCAAATAGCTCTAACATCACATTACAACACATTACATGTGTTTTTTCCCCTGATCTTCTACATCATGGAGGAGCATATCAAAGAGGAAAAAAGCACAGAAATATTTGTTTAAGATGATTTGATCATCTCAGCTTTTATGTGGGCAAGGTATAAATTGTCTCTAAGGTTCCTGACTTACCTAAGCTAGTGACTTAGACACCTCTGCTAACTACTTGTAGTTCTAAAGTGTGTGTAACACTTTTTTTTTTTTTTTTTTTTTGTAGAGCTATTGTGAATATAAATAAATAAGAGTAAAGGCCATATCAGAGATGGTATCAAGAAGATTGTTAAAGCAGATGGCTAATTCAGTGAGGATGATTATGTATTACTGTCCCTTGAACAAAATACTTACCTCATCTTGGCCTTTTACCACATTTATTTCATTTAAAGACAAAATTTTCATTATTCAGTTGTTATTCAGTCTTTAAAAAGCAACAACAGACAAACAGCATTTAATCATGCATCTCTAAAGTAAATTTGGTGAGCTGGTATAATAAACTGCAAAATCTGTAATATCAGTTAGTGCTGTAAAAAGTCACAAATATTGGCTATTTGGTCACTGCAGCCTGCTAAGCTTGCTTTGAATGGGCAATATATGCCACATAGGAAAGGTAATGTTCAAAGAGGACAAAAGTGTTCAATATTCCATCTCTCCATGGCATCTGCAGCTGAAACAATGGTACCAGCTCAGAGAAAACACATCTTTTATTTTGTCTGGGCAATCATCATAACATGGCTTATTATCTTAAATGCAAACTAAAATGTAACAGAAAAATGAAATATATATATATATTATATATACATATATATAATATATGTATATATATATTTTTTTCCTGATGGAGCACTAGCAACAGATAATGGTTTGTTGTTTTCTAGTCATGTTCCTTTCAACATTCCATTTAGGTGAGTGCAAGAAATAAACATATTTATAGATCAGTATATAAATGAAACTAGATCTCAGTCATATTTCTATATTAAACCAAATCAACTTGCAAATGAGGTAAAGAGAATATTCATTTTAGAGACACAGAACTTCATGAATTATCCCCAAAATAAATGACTGAGTGCCCCTCATGTTCAGTTATATTAGAAATAATGTAAATTGGCTTAAAACGAATTTTAATGCAAATTTGAAACACTATAAAGCAGCTGATTCTCAGCTTTCTTAGAGTAAGTCACCATTAGAAATGTCATTCAGAACAATCATATCTACATATAATCTGGACAGCATATTATTGTTTTAGAGGATTTTAGCAAAATGACTGTTTGAAATTCATATTGGTTTGTTTACATTCAGCAATTCCAAGGCTGCAAAAATGCCAGGCGAAGTAAACAAGAGGAATCTGTAAGGCTATCTTGCTGAGATTATAATCATATTTAGACTATGGTTCCTCATTTCTGCAGTACTAACACACTGGAAATTGTATTACATTAAATAATAATTGTTTTTCTAAAGAGATAAAGTTCATTTCATGCTGCAGTATGTTAACTTAATACAGTAGCACACTACTGCATTAATACATTTAACTCAATTTTATAGAATGCTTTTATTGCAGAGACCTATGAAGCTGTATAGCTTGGCTTTGCTAGGCTTTGTAGGAACCTCTTCATTAGTTTCAATTTACATGGATATATGTCTCTTGGGATTCACTTTAATTCATGAATTCAAAGTCTCGAATAGCACCTGTGTTTTCATCTAATCATAAATTAAAAATATAAAATTAGTTCCAAAAGGATTGTATACAAGAACATAATCAGAATCCCCAAAACCAGCTTTTGTTTAACCCTGGAGATGCATGACGACTCCAGGCACAGTAAGTGCCAAGACTAATTCTCCCAAGTCTCTACAAATCTGCTTCAGGTTAAGCCCTAAAGCTCTGCCATCCTGCCATAGTGTTGAGCAGCTGAATGTGTGACTCACACCTAGACTATGCCAGATGCTCCCATTAAAAGTATTTCTCTTCCACAGAGATCATGCCTCGGTGAGCCTACTCAGGTCCACATGGTGGGAATGCCCTTATCTCCATCACATAGGTCAGGAGCACCATCTGGGCTGGGGAAGGTGAAGGAAGCCTGAAAGGAGGGCAAATGTGCAGGGGAACAGACCGTCAAAATGAAAACATAAGCACTGAGAGCATGGCCTCAGCTTACCTCTGATTTCCTCATGAGCATCTGTTTATTCCTATTTGCTGCCTCACCATCAAAAGAATAATAAAGTGTTTTATTTATTTATTTATTTATTTATTTTATTTTTTAAATTAGCATGTTTCTAAAGGGCTTTGCTGGACTATTTGTAAGCAAAAAAATGCTTGCCTCTTTTAGAAATATTTGAGTATGTCAGTATGTGCTTGAGGGTTTTGGAGAGGAGAGAAAGAAGAGGGAAAGGAAAATGATGTGTTCTGCTTTTATTTTATTTTATTTTGTTTTGTTTTGTTTTATTTATTTTATTTTTATTTTGTTTTATTTTATTTTTTGTCTGAACTGTGGATTAGAAATACACGTTGCTGACTTCCAACACCTAACTGCTGGACTGATGTGTGTGAAATTCCTCTTCTGCAGTTAACCCTAGAAATTGGTGCAGTTTCATTCCTCTCCTGGCTCTATGTGATGAGTACAGTTATTTGTGTGGAAAAGGATTTTTAAAAAACTACTCAGCCTGGTGGTGTGAGAAAGAGGCAGAGAGACACACACACACTTGAGATCTTCAGTGCCTGAGGGCATTTCCTACTTCTTGTAGCAGTGAACTTATCTGTGCTCCTTCAGAGGAGCAAAAAAAAACCAAGATGAAATAACTCCTACCTTATCACCAGCCTCTGAGTGTTTCTGTGCTACCCTTTCCTGTCACCCAACGAAGGCTGTGTTCTCCTTCCCAGTCCCAGATGATTAAGCACTACGATTTCTTTGAGACTGAGAAACCTGCTTTGGGCCGAGAGTATTAGGAAGCTAATCACAAGGAACAGGCCTACATGAGAAATCTTCAGCTCTTTCCTGTCTTCATTATCAGCAGGATAATCAACTGAACTATAAAATCAGCTTTTTTTTTTTTTTTTTTTTTTTTTTTTTTTTTTTTTCAGACAACAAGATCTCTGAAGAAAACATAACAAAACAAAACAAAGCCAGTTCATTTCTCTCAGTGATACCTCTGGGTCACCTGAAACAGAGCATCAGTAGTCCTAATTTTCCAAGGAGTCAGCGCTCTTTGAAGTAACTTAAATGACCTGGCCATAATGTTCAGAAACGTTGAGACCTGACACCTTCCTGCATTTCCAGCTGTTCAAGGTGAGCTTTCTCATCTTGATAAAGAGAAGACAATTATGTATATGGGTCACACATAAAACATTCATTTTGTGTATTATATCCATACATCTCTCTAAGCTATTAAAAGTACAAGCTATTCCCATACCTCTGTGCAATGTTAGTATCATTCAACACTGTTCTACTAATAGCTTTTTTTATTATTATTTATTTATTTTAAATCTATCCTAGTTCCCCAGTGACTCATTTCCCTTAGCAATTTCTGAAACCATGTCCCACATCTGTGAGTGACTCAGGTACATTCAGTACTCTAATTTTCACCGAAAATGAGTGGGATTTAAGCATCTGAATTCCTTATAAGCTTTTGCAAAATGTATCCTAAATAACTTGCTAAAGGCCACAGAGGGATTATTTAATAAAATTAGGAGTGCTGCTTTGATTTCCTGAGGTCCCATCTGGCATCTTACCACCTCCACAACCTCTCTCAGCTGTTTTACCATTCCTCAGAAAACTTCATTTCTATTAATACTTTAGTAAGAAAACCCAGCAGTTTCCTGTTGTGGCTATCTTTTTTAGCTCAGACCAAGAATCTGTTTTGTAGAGAACCTGCCCTTTAACAAAAGTTTTGTCAATATAGAGGATTTTTTTATTATTTATTTTTAAATGAATGCAGTGTATGGAATGGTGGAGTTGAGCAGAGCAGAGAAGATTAATATTCTTATAACTTAGTTGTAGCAGGTGCATAATTCTCTCTGGATATGGATTTTAAGGCCCTCATACAACTGGCCATCCCCTCCATGCATTGCGACATACCTGATTTCTTTCACCCTGTGACATGCTGGCTATTTAAGAAATAATTTGGGATATTTAGGACGTGTAATGTATGTTTTGATATAATTCCAGAGTTGTATTATTCATAGTTCAAATGTCAGCCCAAATTGCATTACAAATTTACAGTTTGTAGGAGGTGGGGGAAGAGAGAAGTGTTCCATGTATTGCCAACGATTCCTACTGAGGCTGGAAGAAGTCTTTTGAGCTTTTGACATGCTACAGTGAACTTAAGAGTCACTCAGAATTTTAGACAAGTTTTAATACTGATGAAATTGGCTTCTCTGACCTCACCAGTATGATAAACAGCTTAGGTAAAACCATCCAGTAGCAAAGAATGTTTGGATAATAAATGAGTGTATCAGCGAGCATCCCAGGAAAGGGTTGACTTGTAAAAACTGAAAATAGGAAACATTTGCCCTGTAGCTAAATTCTTCATAAAATTATGTCTGGCTCCAAAGAGAGTTTCTGCTTGAGTTTTAGAAGAGTGTTTGTATATAATATATATATTTGTATATATATATATATATTTGTATATATATATATTATATATATATATATATATAATATATATATATATATAATATATATATATAATATATATATATTTTCACTTATCTGAAGAATGCAGATTCAAAGTATGCAAGAAAAGTCAAAAAAAAGAAAAAGTAGCTTTTTTTTTTTCTTTCTTTCTTTTCTTCAGCTGTGTTTCATATATAGAATCATAGAATTGCTCAGGTTGGAAGACAACTCTAAGATCAACTAGTCCAACCTTTAGCCTGGTACTAACAAGCTGACCACTAAGACATACTACTAAGTTCTAAATCTACGTTTCTATATGTAGATAATTCATACATGTGTGCCCATATATATGTATATGTTTATACACTACATAATGCTGTCTCTTCAAATTTAAATACTGACAAAATCAGCATGTTTATTAAAAAGGAAGACTATTGTTCTGTAAGTACACAGGATTAGAAGTCACAATTTCTTTAAAAACACAGCATTTCAGAAGAAATACCATGAAACTTGAGAGTAAATTTTTATATACCTCATTAACTACATTTTTTTTTTCCTACAGATCAGATAATCCAGGTTCTTGCTATCAGCTCTGGGTTTTATTTATGGGCTGTTTTCTACAACTATTGAAGCTAATTGAAAAAAATAATTCCTACTTCTTTTTGTAGTAGCAGAATTCAACTGTGACCAAATTGATTAGCATCCATTGGTTAATCACTGAATTTCATCCACTACCTAAATATAAATTTGTAAATATAAATACCTAATGCATCTAGCTGAGTGTGCTAGAGCATCTAGCTGAGCAAGTGACTTCCTTGCAAGTTTTTCTGTTGGAAGTTTCTCTTGATACCTGAGAAAGGAGTATTTCAATTTTTATCTCTAGGACCTGAGATCACAGCTGAAGACTGTCCTCTTCAAGTCAGAATCAGATGTTTTTATATCATTTAGTATCACTTCTGTTTTAAGTGATTTCCTTGTGGACTGATATAGTCTTATTATTATTATTATTGTTATTATTATTATTATTATTATTATTATTATTATTATTATTATTATTATTCAGTTTGCCTGGAATGTATTTCTTATGGCACAGGAACTGACTTTTTTATTTTCATTCCTGTGCCATCCCCAGTTTGACTTTCTATTTGCCCTAGCACTATGCGCATAAAAATCACTTGATCTCCAAGTTGAAATGTGAAGAAGGCAACAAGGAAAAAGCTCACTCTCAGCAAGAAGTTATACAAAAAGAAAACACTAGTAGGGGCTCAGCTATCTTTCAGATGTAAGAGTTCTTTGAAGGGTGGGAGGAGATGTTGTTCCTAGCAGGGCATACATACCTCCTGGAGTGCTTTTGGCATTAGTACTTGTGCACATATACAAGAGGTGTACTCTCACATACACTCAAAGGCATTTATGTTTCTAAGTCCTACTGATTGGCAAATGGTAGAATTTCATGGTAGATAAGGTTAGTGTTAAACTAGGAAGCTTTCGTTTTTCACTGCACAGAAGTCAGGTGCCAGTTTTTCTTTGCTGGAAATCAGTCACATGCAATGAAAAAAAAAAAAAAAAACAAAAAACAAAAAAAAAGAAAAACAAACAAAAAAAGTATAGAGATTTTTTAAAGTAGGGTTAGAGGATGATGAGTGCAAAGTGAAAATGATTGTGAAAAAAACAGTTCTTTTGACTCTTGGAATATAAATAAGACTGTTTGACCAGCAGTATCTCATCTGATTTATGAGAGCCCAGAAGTCACAACTCCAGAGGGCAGTTAAAATATTTTATGTGACTGATAATGACCACACATTCACCTCCTGAGGTGGAAGTGTCTCTTTTGTATTCATTAGATCAGAAGTGACTCTTTCCCACAACATTGTACTTCCACCACTGCACTCTATTTATATTCCGAAAGATAAAGACAATTTTATTTATTTTTTGTGAAAAATATTTAAGTTTAGAACTTTTTAGATTAGAACTTCAGAAGCCAACCCATGCAAGAAAACAACTGAGACCTTCTTACTATAACCAGAGAAAACTGCAGTAACAAATTGCAATAACTTCAATAAATCAGTCGAGAACTCTAAGTCCTTCCACAAATGTCACCCCCAGACAAAACAGGCTGACCCAGGCAGGCAATTCCTTTCTGGCACTCTTTTCTGTAACTTTAAGATGTGTAAAGTTCTGAGTTGAAGCTTTAAGGAAAGGTCACTGGCTCTAGTTGGATTTCACTCCTCCCATTGCTGCTAGTTATTTTATTGTTATAAAGTAATATTAAAAAGTACTTCTTTTTCATGTTTTACCAGTGTTAAACTCCATGTTTTTTTGTACCAAAAATCAGTAGAAATCACTATCCTACATGAGATTTTGAAAACTATGCTCAATTAAACATTTAAACATATAATGGACTGCATCCATAAGACGTACTGTTGTATTCATTCAGCACTCCTGAAATGAAAGATAATTTCATCACCAATGTGGTAGAATAAACACACTGTACAATAGGTGGAATAATTGCTATAGAAAAATTCCTAGTTATTTGAATTCTGCATCTAACTGCTTTACTTCTTTATTCCACTGTATAAAGAGAAAATAATACTTTTCTGTGTAAAAGGTGTGCTCGAATCGTATCAAAACTAACAAATATCTACTAGAAATTATGGTTTCACAACATGTAGGACAAACTTTTAGTAAACAGAAGTCACACTGTTTATGGATTACTGGTAAGGTGAACTGTAAGCCTCATGTCCTTTTTCACAATAGGTACTCTATGAAATAGAATAAAGCCACTTTTTCCCCCTCCCCCAAATCTGATGAATGAACATCAGACCTTGGCTGCTTAGAATAATCCAAAGCCAGAATAACAAGGATGGAGAATATGTAAGACTTCTACATAACCCTCAGGGTTCCAGTAGGCATAAAAGTTATTTTTATAAAACAGTTGTCTTTACACACTAGCAGTTAATAAAAATAAAATAATAATAAGAATTATTATTAATAATAATAATAATAAATAACTATTCTAAAGTAGTTTAAAATTCTCTGAACTTAATTTCATTTAGGAACTAGGAATATTTTTCCATTTTAAAAATATCATGTTTTACTATATAATAACATGAATAGATTTCTATCCACACCTTATTCTTATTTCTTATTCTTATTATTCTTACTTTACTGACTTAGAGATTGGTAGTTTGGAAATGGCATCTAACCTTCTGAAGTTAACATTTCAATCTGTTAACAGAGGAATCATTTTAATTAAAATGGTAATTCTTTCAATTGCCAGATTTAATTTTTATTTAAGCTGGTCACTGTGTACACATTTTAAAGAAACAAATTACTTGTTTGATATTATTTGATTTGTATTGATTTTATCTATATACGTTAATGAAAAATCCCAAATGAGAATAATTACACAATACTAAACCTAAAATTAGTCATAATCAGGTAGAATTCACACTTCTCTACTAGGACAAATTTGTTTTCCTATGTGAAGTTTCGAGTAATTAAAAAAAAAAAAAAAAAAGATTAATAACAGGGAAAGCCATTAGACTTCTGCAACATTTAAATATTATGTTACAGGCTGTGTTTTAGAAAGCATATCATTTGTAACATAGGATGTGACAGGTTGGCAGGTTGGCATAATATTAACAGATAGATTTAATAAAATGGAAAAAAAAAAAAAGAAAAAAAGAAAAAAAGAAAAAAAAAAAAGCTTGATGTTCATACTATGTAGCCTGACCCGTTTGCTATCCCTAGTAAACTGTCTTTATCTCAACTGATAAATTCTCACACTTTACCTTTCTGATTCTCTGCCCCTTCACACCTGGGGAGGGTGAGTGACTGTGTGGTGCTGAGCTGCCTGCTGGGCTTAAACCACAACAGCAAGCTTTGAAAGAAGACTGTCTCAAGGAAGACATAGTTAAAATATGTATAGTTAAAATGCTTCTCCTTCTTATGAGTACATTTATAGTCCAAGATCAGTGCTCAAATGACATTTCAGATAGTTAGACCTCTTGTAGAATTATGTAATATGAGATTTTAAAACACATAAAAGTTATTCATGAGATGTGTATCGACAAAATGACCTTCTTTTAATATGCCTTTTGTTGAATTCGCTCAAAATCAATCAATAAGTTTTTTTTTTTTTTTCTAATACTTTTTATGAGCAGGTTTTTGCTAATACATTGTCTTTGTTGGCAAAATCTCATTCAGTAATATTGAACAATTTAATTGATACACTGCTGTTTCCAAAGCTCACGTAAAAGGTCACACAAATTTACATTGGTTTTCTAAATCTCTTGGGGAAAAAAAAAAAAATCTATAATGGAAGCAATTGGTTTTCAAACATGAAATCCGTCTTAAAGTGAAATAGGGTTGGGCACTTTTTCCAAGTCTGCTGAAAAGATTCATACCTGCAATAATATTTTAATCCTTACAATACATTACAATTTTGTTAGTATTTTTAAGAATTTCATTTTGTTTATCTAATCTGTAAGAGTGCCAGAACATCAGAATTAACTTCTGATTAAATGCAATCATAATAGAAATCAATGACATGCACTTCTTGAGAATGCAAAATAAGTGCCAAACAGCAATTATTTATTTATGTGCTTATTTATTTCTATTGCATTATCTCAAACATCATTGCAGAGCAAGGTTGTCAGGGGTGATCTATTACTTCTTTATCAGTCACACTGTAACCATAGTAAATAATATGCTCCAAAAACCCTTTGCTTAAACAACTAAACCAAAAAATAATCCCAAAATAGTGATTGATCAGGAGTTCTAAAATAAGTATTAACTGCATAAAGAAAAATATCAGAGTTTGCTTACATTAAAAAAAAAAAAAAAAAGTAAAAAGTGGTCTGAATAGAATCTTTAATAACAGAAGGCCCTTCAAAAAACCTTGGATGTTGATTACAAACTATAGGGCTAAAGAGCTAGGAGTGGGAAGTCTTCTCTTTTGGAACATTATTAAAATAGCTTAATTAGGTTCTAGATCTGCATATCAGCCATCTAAATCAGTGTTGGGAAACGAGAAGATGGTGTTAGTAGAAAAGCATACTCAAGAGGGATTACCAAATTATATGTATACATTTTTAAGTACCATATATTTATTTTGAACTTACAATACAGAAACTGAAACAATGAGTTGCAAGTAAATGGGTTTCTACATATTTTGTGGAAAAAAATGTTGCTTATTACACAGTGGTAATGTTTTAAAATATTTAAACTCTCCTGTTTTTGAGAAAAAAATGTAGTTTCTGAATGTAACATTAAACTACTCTTATTAAGCGTAACTCGAAGCACGCAGAATTTAGTTTTCATAAATATTAGACCAACAGCTTTGTAGAATATTCAGCACAACCATTTCTAAGTATGTGAATTTAAAAATGAGGTTTGTTTCACACCAAGCTGAGATAAAATTAGATGGACAAAGCAAGTATACTAACAAAATATATTAGACAAACATTTTAGCAGTGTAATAATAGCAGTTTAAGACTACAGAAAGACTACAGATATGCTTACTGTCCATGTAACTCAGTTTTTAATCCAAATAACTAGATGACTAGATAATTACCAGTCCTATAGGTACTTTAGCTCATGTTTTTTCTCCACCACACCTTCCATGCATAAGTCCTTAGCCATCAGAGTGTAATGTTGTGCTCTAATAGAAGATGTGTGCCCTAATAAAAGGTATGTGCTTTAATAGAAGATACGTTGTGCTAAGCATACAGCACTAAAAAATACATTAAACTTATTACTTGCTCCAGAAAACCTTCCTTTGGAAGCTGTTTCATGGAGTCATCAGTGAAATTCCAAATATGTTACTTTGTATGTGAGTTCAGATAGCTTACTCATCCTACTGGGGAAGCTTGTCACTTACTGAAGGCTGGGCTTAGCTGCACGCTGTGCAATGTGTAGAAAAAAACATGCTATCAGATGAACAATGTGTTGAGTACATCTGGAAACATTTTAGAAATAGGTTAGTTAGAAACCTGTGAAGTGACTTTTTTTGTTATTGTTTTCCCCCTAACATACCATAGGTATCAGTCAGTACAATGGTCTGAGTTAATTTTGGACTAATTATCTAGTGCTTGACATTAGCTTTTTCAGATTTATTTTGTTGTTGCTGTTCCACATTGGACAAACATTTTATTTTTTTCTGCATTTTAAAAAGTCAAATGTATTTTGAAACCTTTCTTTGTACTGTCTGGTAAGCAGAAATGAGCTGGTCTTTCCAGAAACAATTAATTGTAAATTTAAAAGTTACTGTAGAAAGTTTTATCTTCAGCATGTCTACTGTTTTTCCAAGATAAACTAAAGATAGTTTCCTTAATTCAAGCTGAAAGGAAATGAGAAGGTGAAAGGAAAGAAAATAAAATGAGAAAAGGAGTCAAAGAAATGCTGAACATTTTGGGTTAGGAATATGACTAAAGACATAAGATCCTCTGGAGTGATATTTCAGGTGTTGAAGATAGATCATTCATGACAGATCTGGAGCAGGTGTATTACTGCAGTACGCATACTATCTTTCATAATCGTTAGGAATTCATCCTGGTGTCTGGCTTAATGAATAGAAATAGACTCTAAATATTAAACTTAAAAGCTGAAATCAGAAATGCTCAACTTTCTTTTACTCCTGGATACAGAAGGCATTCCTTGGCATTTAGGTAGGCCTCAGGGCAAGGATATAGAAGAAAAAAGGAAAAAAAAGGAAATTTTGAGTTCCAGGTTTAGTAGAATTGAAACTGTACTGTACCAGTTTACTTATCCATACTAAATGCTTTCATTGGTATGAATGCCCAGGCCAAGATTTTGAGCTAGTTTGCAGGTATTCTGTGGTTTTGCTGCTTCAATTATCAGCCAGAATTGAAGTGGGTGCACAGCTTCTTCAAAAATCAAGACTGCAAATTCTCAACTGCCAGGACTCAATCAGGCCAAATTAATTTACACCTCAGAAAATGTGTCCAATAACTTTTCTTGATGTGATTAAAATTCAGTCTTTGATGGAAAAAAAAAAAAAAATGAACCTTAACAAAACAGAGGAAGCAGAAGTGTAGCCAGAGTGCCAGATGAAAACAGAGGCAAAAAAAAAAAAGCAGCTTTTTACTTCACCTATGTAGAGGTTAGACAGTTCCGTATTTCAGGGTAGGGGTTGCTGGGTGTCCTTAGTATTCACTAGACTTACCTAATTAAGTTTGAGGAAAGCTTTCTACTAAGCAATGAAGCTACTGAAAACAAGATGAAAAAGTATTTTAAAACGATTATTAATGTCAAGAAATTAATCTAAGGTTTGTTTGACACTAATTTTGATATAATTATATCTATATACTACATAGGAAACTCAGTGAATCAGATACTTCAAAAGAAAAAGACGTCACAAGGAAAATTGCTTTGAACCTCTCAGTAGACAGTTCTCTGATATTCAGGGTTTTCTCAGCTCGTACTGTGGGGACAGTCCCTATAGCAAGCAATATTGGAAACACAACCAAAAGTGCTTTACTATTGGAAATGGATACCTGAGAGAAGGAATCCTTTCCAAACATTTCTCCACATGTAGTCACTCTACATGCACTCTGTCCCTAGCTGCTTTTTGCAAGGATTGACAATTATTTTGGGAAAGGGACAGCTGAAATCCCTTGACAAAGTAGAAAAATTAAGCACATAATAATAATAATAATAATAATAATAATAATAATAATAATAATAATAATAATAAATAATCTGAACTGCTTTATTAAATGAAATGTTGGGGAGGGAAAATTAGCTTTGGTTCAATTCATCAGCTTTAAAAAAGTGATGTTTCCTTACACCACTAGGACAAAATGTGTTCACATGCAGTGAGAATTAAAAATAGGTTTAAGTTTCTTTTGACATGACACTTACAGTGTTATTGAAAAAAAAAATCTGCAATGTTTTTTAAATAATTATCCTCTACTATTAATAACCTCTGGTCTTCATTTATGAATCCTAGTCTGATTCCTTTGGTGGAAAAAAAGAATACAAGAGGAATGTAGACCTACATATATGCAAAGAGACAGATATGATCATCTAGCTGTGCTCTTAATATCACGGCCTCTTTTGAACTTGATTTCAAGAATCAAAATATTTTAATTTTCTAACTGACAGGTGGTGGACTGGGGAGCAGAGGAAGTGAATATCTGAGCAGTTTAAATATATTATGTATATATACAAATGTATAGAAATGTATAAAGTATAAAAGGCTAAAATGGAATAATACTTTCCTTTTATGTATGCTATGATGCTTGTAGTATGATCTACTGTTTTGTTTCATCAAAAAATATCTGCAGTATTTCTATGAAAAAGGAAGCTATCCATATAACTGATATATAAGCTGATGAAAAACCACTCTACACAGAAGCCGAGTATTAATTTATTGATTAATTGTTGTAGTATCTGCATTACTATTCAAATTTATCATAAAGTACTCATTTTTTCCAGTAATAAGATTCATACTTAAGTCAGCTGCTGTGAAAATGTCTCCATTCAAACATTTAAGCTTATTCACTGAGGTATGTTTTTGAAGCAAAATGTTGCAGAAAACTTTCATCCTTAATCTATTGTACTAATCAAATATTATACTTTGGGGACCAATCTGATGAGACTAAAAGCAACTATGCGCTTCTATATACTTTTGTTGGTAAGGAGAACGTGTATTTTACTTAGTTCGGGATGGAGGTGAGATAAAATGGCCTAAAGTAATGGTAGGACTATGATAGTTTCTGAGTTTGGATAGCACTCTTGAGCTGTATTATAACTCTATTATCTAGAAGAGGCATCTGCAATCCGGAAAGGCATTGATTCAAAGTTTATAACTCCTGCCAATCAGCCCACAGGTCATTGACAGATGGGATTTTAGGTCAGAAGTTTGAACAGCAGTCTTGGGGAGCAGAGTCACACTTACCATGGATCTGGAGAGACATTTTGTTTCTCAGATCTTGCTTCCTCCTCCATGTCAGCTACATAACTATGCTACATATAGTGCCTGGAGATGAAATCAGTCATACTCTGAAGAAATGATGGACAGACTGTTTTTAAATATAATTTATTCTGTCTCTTTAAAAGTCGTCATTTCAGAACAGTGTTATGAGAGAGAGGTTTTCTTCTTCTTCTTCTTCTTCTTCTTCTTCTTCTTCTTCTTCTTCTTCTTCTTCTTCATAATAATAATAATAATAATAATAATAATAATAATAATAACAACAATAATAATTGTTAGAAATAAACCAGTGATTTGCTAATTGGTATTTGGGAATGAGAATCCCTTCCCAGTGCAATACTATGATGTCAGAAACAAATATGCCGAAACTGGTGGCACTGTTAGTTGTACAAAGGTGACTTAAAAGGAGCATGCAATTCTGAGACCCTTTCATGACAGTACAAGAGCTGTTTGAAAGTGATAGCATGCTTTTTTTTTTTTTTTCCTCCTGAAAAATGATACCTCACTTTTCTGTCTCTGGTTCCTAATGCCGAAGGGCGCAGCTTCTGCAAAATACAACCCACATAACACTCCTTTTCAAATAAAGTATTTTATCAGCTGAAATATCTTATTGAATTTGACTCAGATGGTGATATGAGCCAGTGGATGTTACTGAATCTTTATTGCCTAGTGGTATTTAAAACTAAATTGGTCCAATATATCAGAGCTTATTGTGGATGATGGAATGGAATAATATCTTGCATCCTAGCTGTGTGCTCGTCTAAAGACAGTGTAAATATTGGAACAGACTTGTTCTTATTTTGAAAAAAATTAAAATACATGAAAAATATTTTTCATAATTGCTTGGCACAAATTATGCACCTAAGAACAAAGAGATCTCTTTCCTCTCAGTTCCTAGATCAGAAACATGAAAATGTCTGACATAGCTAGCATAATTTTTTTTACTATTATTAATAATATTTTATTTCTCATCAAAATTGAGACTGTGTATAACAGAGTGATTTGTATGCAGAGTATGTACTTAACCACTGCTATTCACTACCAATAACACAGATGGATCTGCTGATTTAAGTTGTGAAACATATGGCTCTAGTAAGGAAGAAATGACAGCTGAGCTAAGTATCTTTGACAGAGTAACTCTAGAAAAAGAATAAAAAGTTAGTTGCTTTGAAAATTGCCTTGCTTTCTTCAAAGCCCACAGTCTTCACTTCACCCTCTATCATCTTAATATCCATGAGTTCTGTTTCATGTAAGAAGTTTTTCATGTTTTAGTACCTTTCAAAATTATATGAGATACATGGCCAGGAGCAACTGTCAGGATTAGCATTACTGAGCACAGAACATGTTATTCCTTTCAAGTCAGAGAAACCAATTGCTTTTATTACATTAAAAACTGACCATGGATTATAGCTCTTCTTCCATTACATTTAGCCTTCCTTTAAAAACTATTAGTAGTGTGTAATTTCATTATAGTCTCACTTGTCTCCTTTATAGAAACTTTCAATTACTTCTGATTTTAAAAATTAGAAAAGACTTATCTATGACTAACTATTCTTAGTTTCACCAGTTGCTGAAGCTGTAGTTCAGATACCTAAATATAGAACTTTTAGAATTCCTAGTTAGTTTTCATAGTATTCTCTACCTGAAAATTAAGAAGAGGTGTCATGTAACTCTAGCTTTATTCTTTTCATGCTGTAAAGAGATCACAAATTTTGTACAAAACATTTTCATTTGGGTCAATTGTTACAGAGCAGATCCTGTCGTTCTTCCAGTTTCCACAAAGGCTCAGATATGTTATCTTTCAATGCTATACTCAGGTAGTCATGGTTCACACTTTTGGTTATACAATAATAATAGTTAAGGTCACAGACAGGAAAAATACGATTGAGATGTACTATCTGGTATCAGCCATGTATGAGGCTTTAAAAGTGAACGATGATTCTGGAACATGATAACTGACATTTTATAGCAGAACGTTCTGTAATGGGGGAAAAGTGTGAAAAAGATCACACTTCTGGAAAAGATCAGTGGCTAAAGTAACACAAATATCTGTTTCTGTTTTCACAGTCTTTTGTGCAACTTCTTTTCAGAAATCCTGTCTTTTTAGCATGCTTAATATACTCCAGTTTTATGATGATTTTTTTTTTTTTCCGTGACATGAGGAATAAAAAGGTCTCTAAGCAATATCACAAAATTCAACAACACAGGTGAATTAATTTTACCTAGTCTAATACATCAATGGATTTCTAATACTGCTGTAATCCGGATGTCTAGAACTAAATATAGTAGCTATTAGAAATAATACTACAACAAGATTAGAAATGGAGTACTATAATTCTATTTTTATTTTATTTTATTTATTTATTTATCTATTTATTTCTTTATTGGATTAGTTTTTTACACCATTTTGGGTAGGATGCAAACATGTATTTTAGTTATCTTTTTCAAGAATAAACATTTATTTTTAAGGTTCTCAAAAAGCTTCTCATGTACTCAAGCCATAGAAGTTTGAGTGTCTGCCAGCTATTAATTTGAAATAACTATTCTTCTAGGAAGTCATTACAGTTTTGCCCTAGCTTTGCTAGATAAAGAGTTGCCTGTGGTATTCACAGTGAATTATAGTGGTCCCAGAGGTATTTCAACTCTAAGTCTTTCAAGACACAGAAAGTCACTTGGTGATTTCATTTCCGTGACTAGTTTAGAATTGTGAAAATTAGCATATCTTCCTTGGTACTAAAATCTGGACAAAAACCTAGACTGAAACTGCATAATTTTTAAAGACTTTACTACTGAAAGTAGGCACAGTGGTTTATCTCAAAGGCAAGGCAATGTGATGTTAGAATCACAGGAATGTGAGTGCAGTGAGGACAACATGGAGGCAAAGCTGTGATCTGTTTGGATGACCTCCTCCCATCCCTTCACTCCACTTTCTTATTCACAAAGAACTAACAACCTTAAACTTCCCAAGATTTTCAATTTGAATATCAAGCTAACAAGCAATATTGACAAACTTAATCATCTTGAAGAAAAATACTTGCGTAGGTCAGATGTCTACACACTGTGCTCCACAATCAGTGTAATCAGTTACATTTTCGATATTCTTGCAAAGAAACAATGTGGTCTATCACACTAACTCATGTCCAGTGTTAGCCACTGTAATAAAATTCTAGCATTAAAGGATCTCCTGTTAGGAAGGGAGCAAATTACACCAGAAATGTTTTCTATTTCTTCTATTTTTTTTTTATTTTATTATTTTTTAAGATTTTTAATCTTATTATTTTTTTTTTCAGTTGTACTTTTCATATAGGACACCATACTTTTGCCATATAATTGGCATTGACAGACATAAAATGTATTACATCTTTAATATAGCAATGTAAGACATTACCTGTAATGGATATAAAAAAAGTTTTTATAGGGAAAAAGAAAAAATCTTTCTATACACAGTGTCACCATCCCCATTCTGAGGATTGAGCAGATGCATTAGGCCAAATGAAATATAGTGATATGACCAGAATATATATATATATATATATATTTTTTTTTCCGGAGATGTAGTCCATTGTAGTTTTCATTTTTAACCAATCATTATTTACATCTATATTTACATACAGATTTATTTAATTTTTATATTAAGTGCTGCTACAACACATTCTGTATAGATTTTTGAGGAAACTTAAACTCAATATTTTAAAAATAGACTTGTTTTGAAAATTAATGGAATTTACTGGCTATTTCCAGAACTTTAAAAACAAGTCTAACCCGAATCCACAAATGTAAGCTTATTTGCTCAGTGCTTGTCAGAATAATACAGGATTGCAAAATACACTGCAAAATGAGATGAAAAACAGTTTGTCAAAGACATTGTTACATCACAACTATATGGACAGAAACTACAGATTCCTTAGCCTTACTTTTCTTGTTAATGTACTTATAAAAACATTTTTATTGCAGTGGCCAAGTCAAACTTGACCTGGGCTTTGGCCCTTCTAATTTCAGTACATGCAAGAGAGTGCAACTGGATTTTGATATAAAATGAGTTTTGAAAACTTGGAAATTTGAATCTTAGACAGAATAGAAGTATTCCTCATGCAAAACAAGAATTACAGCTCCAGACAGAATAGTCAAAACTAGCTGGAGCAGTAATTGATAACAACGGAGTTGAAGGAGGACGTTTTGAATCCTGGCACATACCACCCTCCTCTCCTTATGCCCCTTCCTATAGGTTTCCCTATATTAACCACTGTTCCTTTTTCTGTTGACAATCAATTTCCCATCCAAGGTCAAAATTACCTGCTATTTTTTACTATCTTTCTCACATGAAAAGGCTGTTTCTTTGTGTCATAGTTTTGCATAGAATGGTGGATATTAAAGAAGTTATCCTCTCACAAGATTCACAAATTTTAGATTGTAGTAATCTCTAGAAAATAGTTAATGTTGCGGAAATCAAGCATGTAATCTCCCATTAATTTTTAGTCTAAAATCTGCTCAGATCATCTGAAACTTGCCCTTCCCCTAAGTATATAAAAAGGCGTATAGCCTTTCTCAATGTATAGTTTGGATGGCCGATGTAGCTGTCTCTATAAACATCCTTCTTAAGATGAATCTTTTAGCAGTTTATATTCAGTTGGTAGAAGTGAATGTTGCACAAAGGACAAATAATCAAGTGGTACAGACCATCTAATAGAGTTAATGCCAGAAGAAAAAAAGCATAATGTAGCACTTCAGCACAAAACTGTACACTTTCGAGAGCATGATTATATATTTAGTGACAGTACAAAAATGCTTTTTTTTTTTTTTCCTTATTGTAATGTTCCTGAACATGTGTCATTCGAGTCCACAACAAGCATTTCATGTATTTGTGAAAATTGAGCTGTAAATCTGAGGAAACAGCTGCCATTAAAACCAAGATGGTTGTATTATAAGCCACCAAGACTTAAAAGGATTACATTTAGAAGGTTAAATTCAATGTCATTCTTTTTTCAGTTATGAGTCATAAAATCCATTCTATTGGCTAGAAACCAGAAGCAATTCAAAGCTAAAATAAAATAGGGTGGGGTGTTGGAATACAATTCATTTTAGAAACAAGAATGTATTTTCTGATTGCAGAAATAAAGATCCGTGAAAGCTGTCCTTGGCTATTAAGCAAAGCCAAAAGTTGTGCATTGTTATTGCAGTGACACTTTATTTCTTAGACACTGCCTGTTCTAGTGCAGTGCACTGCTAGCTGTCAGAGACTGTGAATGTAAGGAACAATGTGAATATTTCTGAAACATAATGCTTCATGAATTTTTCTTGTGAGGGTCAAAGACGGTCAATATTGAGAAATATTTGCTTCTGGGATGAGTAATAAATGTAGTACATCTCTTAACAGGGAAGATTAGAATAGCTTGGCTTGTTTTAGTCTAGCCATGGAGGATAACTGTCCGTAAATAGATCACAAAGAAGACAAACACGGAACGAATAAAAAAAAAAAATAAAATAAAATAAAAAATAAAAATAAAAAATAATAATAATAAAAAAAACCATGACCTAAAGGACAAGTAGCCAAAAGACTTGTTCCTTGACACAGGAACAGGTTGGTACAAACTGATTCTGAATACATTTAGATTATAAATTAGAAAGTTCCTAGTCAGAGTAGTAGTAGCATCACCTAATTTATTTAAAAATGAGTCACTTCATGAAGAAGTAATATGATAACAGCAAGTGAGTTATTCTGAATGCTCAGCAAGTTGCTTGGGTGATTTCTGTGCTCCCAAATTCCAGTCCTATTTTTTCTACATTTCTTCTGATCTCAATATTTTTTGAGTTATATCTATTATGTAAGAATTTAGAAACAATTTACAAATATAGAGTAAATCATTCTCAGCCATTCCTAAAAGATCTAACATAAAATTTGTGCTTAAAAGTTAAACATATATCTAACTATTTTGCTGAGATGGAACTAATTTTGTCTGATCAATCGTATACCCCTTAGGACAAAATAAATTTTGTTGTGAAAAAAGTCTCAACCATTTTCTACACTGCTGTTTCTATCCAATATTCAAATAATTGTTGTTTCATGGCCTGTTCTAACAAGTAACAAGTACACAGCTGACTTTTGAAGGCACAAGGCATACTGAGACTTGACTGATCGCAACTGTATTGATACATTTTATGCGTTAGAATTGTATTGGAAAAAAAAAACTTTAAGAATCCTGAGATCAGGGAGCAGAATTCAGATTTTTTTCATCATAATAGAGTACTCTCATCTTTACTGTCAGGGGTTCTGTAGGTACCGAAATCACTGGCTTGCAGAGGTGAGGAAAGGCTAGGTTACAGGACACATAGGTTTTGAACTCCTGAGCCTCCTAAAAGGTTACAGCCATCATGCCTGTAATGTCCTGTCTCATCACTCAGTGCAGTAGATATTTCTGACTCTGAATTCAATTTTCACAAGTATCCCTCACTGCCGTTTTTTGTTAGCTCAAGAAAATCCATCACAGTCCAAGAAAGGGTGAGATTTCCATATCTCCTTCTCATTTCCTAGAAGTTGATTTAAGCATCCTTCTCTCAATTCTGTGATTACTTTGAATCCTATTCCAAGGACCTGTTTTAAATTTTACATCTACTTTTTAGGCAAACTGAAGATAGCTTTTACATATGGTCCTTAGTGTCTGCTCGGTTATATTCAAATCAAAGTCTACATTTTGCATAGCTTCTTTTCCCTTTAGTGAGCTTGGTTTAAAACTAGGGAGGAATTATTTCCCCAAATATTTCTCAAAATGAGAGATTGTAAAAGCATTTCAATATCTGCAATAAAATATAAAGATTGATATGAATAAATAGCATTTAAGACACATTAACAAGTAGGAAGCATTTTAAATACCTTAGCACTATAAACATATTAGGGATTTTATGGAAAATGTCCATAAAGGACTGAAACACTAATAGCAAGATGACTTAGGAGCTGGAGGAAAAAAGGTCAGATTCTTCTTTTTCATTCATCTGTATTTCAGGAACTGTACCTGTGTTCAAAGCAGTGTTAAAGGTGACACCTAGAAGGCTGATGATTCTGAAAACAAATCTGTCATGGTATTGGACTGATAGGAATGACCAGAATTTTGAATGGACCTTGAAGTCATGGCATCATATAAAAAGGATATTTCTTTATATGATAGACAACAAAATGGAAGAGTTTCATAACACCTTGATCTCATTTCAAGCCGTAAAAGTGGAGAAGAAAAGTCAAGAATCTCATCTAGTTGTATGTGCTTAGCATAAGTAAAGAAGTGATATATGCTTGGGATCTTATATTCAGGAAGAGGGACTAGAGCTGAGCAGAATATACTGATGTATTGAATAGTTACATTTCTATTGGACTGTAAATGACATTGTTTGTTTCCCAAATGTGATTTTGGAAAAGGCTTATATCACATATTCTTTTGTTTTAGTCACTAGGGCATTAAAATATGACATTATGTAAGCTCAGACAGCAATGGTTTTATGAGCAGACTAGCATACATTAAAAATGCTGATACATACAATATTACCTCAGGTTGCAGTGACAATGGAATATAGATTTATTCCAGGAAAAGAAATATTTATATTTCCAGACAAGTTTGCATTGTATCTAGCAATCTTATAAATTAGTCTGGTGATCATGAAAAGTACCAACCTGGAATAGAGGAAAGCTGAAGCCCCTTTTTAATCACAGGTAAGGTGAAGTAGTGAGCTTGGGAAGTAGTGCAGACTGTTCCAGTCTTGCTTACCAACTTAATTTTCAGGTATCCAGACTAAGTAGTCTGGATTGTACCAGAAAGGAATATTGGGCAATGCTAGCCATTATCAAAGCTAATTATGTTGCAAGCAAGCTATATTGCACCCTAAAACCCGGTCATTTGCTGAAGCATGAATCAAAGCTCGTTCATCTTCCAGGTCCTCAGATAGCAGTGTGCAGGCATAAACTTAAATCTGTTGTGTTAAAATAAGAACTTTAAGGATTTTATGTATCTCCATGTCACTGAACTCTGCCTCTGTTCCTTCCCTGAAGTGACAGATCCAAGATTTAAATTAACCAGTTAATATATAAACTTGATTTCCGTAAGCTTCATAGTTTCTTAGTCATGACAAAAATCTCCCTTCTAACAATTCCCCTAAACCCATGAAATACAGTGTAATAAACCACATATGAGATTCACAAAGTTTTTTGTAACAGATAATTGGCCAAATTTTTTATGCCTGTAATCTGAAATAGCACTACTATAAGATCTACTTAACACTATCTTGTCAGTGGCTCTTTTTCTATTTGTATTAATTTTCTCTTGTAGTTGGACATGGGGATAAGGGCTAGTCAAATCTTTCTATGGTCTGATTTTCTTCATTGATTCAGTTCCACATTTTTCTAAACCCATGAGATGGAACTATTGCTGGTTCTCAGATGTGTTTTGACTAAGATCCATGTCTTTAGAAAGGTAGAAGAGGGATGCAAGAAGATACTGGGACAGCGCTAAGATAGATGGCTCACACAGAAGAAGCAATCTGATAAACTAAGTTTAGCTTATATCCTTGTTATCTTTTCATTTATTTTTCTGGGAAAAAAAAAAAGGTGCAGACTGCTATTAGCTTCAATTATTTTTAAGGTTCTATTTTAAGAGTAGTTTGGCACAATAGTCATGAAAAAGTCTCAGAAGCACAATTACTATTTAGCAACAAGAGGAGAAAAATACATTCTAAGTTCTAATGCAGAGAAGCACTGAAACTTAATTTCCCTGAAAGCAGATATTTTGCCTTTATTTTAAAAATAAAAACTTGATGTAGTGCTACAATTATAGTTCTATTATAGTCCTCTAGTCCTAACAATTATAGTCTTAGTACTGTTTTATTAAAAATGAAATTATCAAATACAACAAAAGCACCCATAAGAAGCAGATAAACCTCTGATGAGAACAAAATGGGAGAGTTGCCAGTGTTGTGATTATATGAATATTCCAAAGAAACCTTAAATTCAGTACATAGGTGATGATGAGGTAATTTTAAAGCCTGAAACTACAATGATGTGTTTTTCATTTTTATTTACTGTAACAAAACTTATATTTTGGATTTGGGATGCTTATCTAATGTGTACAAAATCTGTAGGTGAATCAGATATTTTAAGATTGAGGCACAAATAATCATATACTTTACCTTTAAAAACATAAATAGAAAGATCTAGGAGTGGTAATAAGCCGTGGTTTGAACTAAACTTTTAGATCTCCATAAAAAACAAATACAATTAAGAATTTATTAATATATTACTACTGCATTTCTACTTTCTTACTATCTATATGCATTTACATGAATTAATATTTTAAGAATTTATTTAAGGTCAAGACAGTGCACAGGAAATTTCAAAGAACAAAAGGAATAATTTATGAGGTACTTCTGGCTGGGATAGGCTACACCCACACATCGTTCAAAAAAGAAAAATGTCTTACCCCCTCATCATCTCTGAAATTAGGCTACTAACTACTGCTTATTCAAAACTGGAGTCATTGAAAGGTTGGACTTCATGCTTAGGGTTGGGGTTTAGTGGGTGACATTGGTAGTGGGGTGATGGTTGGACTAGATGTCCTTTCTAATCCTAACGATTCTATGATTCTGTGATTGGTAGCAAAACTGATTTCAAGAGAGTGGTATCTTAGTTTTCATTGCACACATCTGGAAAGTAGTATTCAAGTTTGCTGGGAAAAAGGTGTAAAAAATACTCTCCTGCACAGAATTAAAAGTAACATCCTATTTTCTACCCAGGCTGATGGATGAGTTACTTTTGTAGTCTACCATTGAAAACCAGGAAGTGGTTCCATGTTCTAGGAACTGTTTCTAACAGCAGTTTCCTTACTGGAAATTCATTCTCTCAGTATATGAGGTAATTCAATCAGTAAGAATCAATGGCTTAAAAAAAAAAAAAAAAAAAAAAAAAAAAAAAAGGTTTAATGTAAAATGAGTTAAAAAATAATCAGTTAAAAAAATCAGTTTAAGAAAAGTTGTAAGAATGTCAATAACGTCAGAAGTTGTAAGAATGTCAATATATATTTATTAAAATACACCTATTTTAAGAACAGATTAATGGTACATTTGAAATATTTTAGACTGATTACTTAAAATCTAGTATCAAAGAAATGTTACTGTTTTTATTTCAGTTGAACTGCATCCAATATTCCAGGGAATATCCTTCGATGCACTAATGCTTATTTGTAGGATTTATATTCATGCTTATGAATGTTAATTTGCCTTTTTATCAGACTCACCACGATACCACGATAGTGTCTCTATCATGCATGAATTTATACCAGTACGAGAAAAAGTATCTTTACAAAGCATCCCATCTTTCTGCTTTCTGTAAGGAAACATTCAAGACAACATCTTGAGAACATTGCTTTGTTCTTTGCATCCGGAAAACAAGTAAACTGCTCAATTCTTACAGTTCTTGCTTCATGCTTGATAGTGTTTCATGTTTGAAATTCAGTGAACACTTGAAAAGGTCATTTTTGTGCCTGCAGCTTTGTAAACTCAAGATCTTACATGCTCAGCTCATTGCTCTGTTGAAAATAGTCAACAACTTAATTAATTAGTTAATAATCCATTAAAATGCTTATGCTCAGAATGTTGGTTTTGTGATTCAGTTGTAGGTTTTTTTTTTATTATTATTTGTTTGTTTTTAATGTCATGCATGGTTTGAATGCAAGGAATAAATACAATTGAGATAAAAGAGATGGGATGTGGGATGGTCCTGGATGCTACAGCGTGGCACTTTAGGAAAGGCATGCAGTTCACTGGGTAAGAGCTGGAGCAAGTTCTGACACTCAGACAAATTTCTGTCCCACTGTAATTTAACCTTGGCAGTTACACAGCATTACATAGATACACAGTTAATATTAATATGGGATTACAGCAGTAAAATCTGTTACTAAAAATGAAGGCAGAAACCAGTAAACTTGTGGAAAACAAAGTTCCCCAAAAAAGCATCTGGACTTGGCTCAGGTGATGAAGCAGCCAAGCAGCAGAAGATCTCATCAGCCAGGTAAGAGAAGCAGGTGCTGTTCCTCACTCCTGGACTTTTGATCTTTCATGTATCCCATAAATTCAGATACAACCCTGTGTCCTTGAAAAAATAATCAGTACCATTTGGCTACTTATCAAAGTAATCATTTTGATAAACTGAAGTAGTAGTTTTCATCTGTATGAGGTGTTATACTCTTTGTACTGCATATAATTATAATGATAAGAAGTGGAATACTATCTTATTTAGGCCACTCTCTTAATTAACAAGTTGACCATTGGGTATTTATCTTTAATTAAGCACACTGAATTCCACATAAACCTCATTATATGCCACTGCAAAATGCAAATTTTTACATAAAGGTGGGATTCACCTGGCTGGACATCACTTACTATGCACATGCATAATTATGTTTCCAAAGCTATCACCTATGAGGGTACTATGGATGATATGTCTTATACTTGCTGTTAATTTAACATTAATTATACATGAATTCATGTTCAATTTCCTAATAAACTCTAATGAAGAAACTACTATGAGTCTTTCTTCAGGTCCTGCTTCAAAACTCTTGTATTTCATATCACTAATGAATTAGGTTCTTAATTTTATAATTATATTTCTTGAACAATCAGAGTTCTGGTTCATGAATCACAGCATTATTATTTTAGTATGATCTTATTCTTGTATGATACACTGTAGTTCTCCATTATAAATGGACGTGGTTTTCATTCTGCTGCTTACAAAGAGAAATGTACTGCATTCTTTCCCCAGTGTCACAACTGCAAACTCTTAGAGCAATATGTGGAAGAGTTCACTTTTCCCAGGAAAACAAACAAACAAACAAACAAACAAAAAACAACAACAAAATAAAGCAAAGAAAAAGCAAACAAAAACATAGAAAAAAACAATCCACAAGTGATAATATGTAGAAAAACTTCAAATATTTCCTGAAAAAAAAAAAAGGAGTTTGTTTTCATATTTATATGTAGAAGCTCGCAGCATATAGATTGGCACATTGCCATTTAATTTCATAGGACTATGGAAAGCTAAATATATTTAATCCTGCTGAGATTCCAGCTTTTTGTGCTTCCTGCAACAAATCAAAATTATTAAAAACCAGCTGCACTCAAAGTTTCCATAACTGTCAAGTTGTTTAATATACTGCAGACTAGAAGGAAATGCAGGTAAGAGATCTAAAGTTATTAAAACTTGATCAATGGAGGTTGATAGAAGCAACATCACAAGATAGTGTGACTAATGTTGATATTTAGTGGGAACAATCAGATAAAAAAAGTCTGTTTCAGAGGATCATAATGGATAACATAACTGGACACAGCTCTTATATGAAAAAAAAAGTAAAATAAATATGGAAAAATGTAGACCCACAAAGTTAGTGGAAGTACATCACAGTATTTTATCATCTTATCTAAGAATATAAGCAGCAAATGACATAAAGTGATATACATATATACATTGGAAGAACAGTAAAAGGTTATGCATTTAAGTAGTTGATAATATTGTGGAATACTTATCTTGCTCAAAAGTTCAAGTTTCAAGTTTTTTTTTTGTTTGTTTGTTTGTTTTTTTTTCCAGTTTTAACAATAAATCACTAAATTTTAGGAAGGAACTACACAGTAACCTGGAATTATTAGAAGAAGATAGCATTAATTATCTAGCAAACATATCTTACTATTTGTTGTTGTTGTTGTTGTAACCTGTTAGAGATGTACATTCTCTTATACTGCCTATCAACCAGGGTTGCCCTTGGGGTTCTCATTTATCTTGGGTTGATCAGTTGACAAAAATTTAAGAAAGTGAGGTAACTCTTGAACTCAATACCACATCATCTGCTTTGGACGGAATTTTCAAAGATCCCCTATAGATGTTACATTCATAAGCAGAGAAACAATTAAATAGAAGCCAGGTATAGCAGTGATACTACATTATTTGTGAACTGCACACTGGATGAGGAAGGTTTTTTCAGCAGGCACCTAACTCCGTCTTCCTATCTCTCAGTGGACACTCATTCTGCCCTGTACCTTACTCAGCCTTACAAGACTCCAAAGGTCATGTGTAAAGAGACATGAATTGTGTCACATATTGGAATGGCATTTTATATTTACCTTGTGTATGTTCTGCGCTTATTAAAACAAGACTAGGCAAGATGCAAGGCAACAAAGGATCAGACATCTTTATTCTTTGTTTATTTTTAAGGTAATTTCTTCTGTACAGGAGTATCTAGTTTTGCCAAATCTTTGCATACTAAACAGTTTGATAATAACTTGTCCACAGAAAGCCTCACTGTGCTTTCCTTCTAAGGAAAGCTCATTTTCTTTATTCTATATACTTTCTGTAAATTTCAGCTTTTTCTTGTACTAAATTTCTTTTTTGAAAGTGAGGAGATTCGGTATTTTCTCGTCACTGACACCTAAATATATTTTTTTCTGTTACAATGTTATCACAAATTAACTGTCTTATTCTGACCCCTCAATCTCAATATAACCAAACTATAAATTTAGGTAGTCTCTACTGCTTCTTAACATTGCCTTATCAGGCAACATGCCCTTGTGCTTTGACTTCATTTTCACACTTCATTCCAAATCCTTTTGATAACTCCTAGAGCAAACATACAGGCCAGTCAGGAAAGAAGAAGATTAACCCCTCAGTCCCAAAAGTAAAGAGACTTTGTCTGGATTAGCAGAGAAAAATATTAGTAGGCTGGGAGACTGAGGACATCATCGTTTGAGTAAAAGAGATGAAGTAAGCATACAAGACAAACGTTATATAAGCACTATACATTTACTGCAAACTAGGTAGTGGAACATAAAAATTCCCTTGCATAATAATCTACAATTTATGACAATAAACTATCTGCCTGCAAATTGTTTAATATGTTGGGGAGTACTGCCAGTAAAATAAATGCAGAAGAAGCTAGGATCTAGTGTGGACTGTCTGGAGGACAGAAGAGATGACAGAAGCAGGTTTCTCTGCTTTAGAATCTGACTTCACTATTGAAATTGTCAGGAAGATTAAGTTATCTGAGAAGATTATTCAGCATAGACTACGTTTAGCATCTTCAATTTCTCTGTGTGCATAAGCCCTCAGGATGGGCATTTTATACTTGACAGTCTTCCTGCATCTGTTCAGTTCTGTCTCCTGGGGGATGGCCAGAGGCAATCTATTGTGAAGGATAAATTACAAAGTGGAAGGGGTTTTGACTGTTGACCAATCTCTTAATCAATGATAGAGCTCCCTTGAATGAAAGGTTGGATGTTCCACATGAACTTGAATGCTAATTTCAAAAGACACAATATCACTGGATATGGATGGGAGAACAATTGATGCTTTTTGGATTGCAAGGGGGGGAAACCTCTATGAGAAAAAACTGTCTTAACTATGGGCAAGTTTACACTGAGAAAATATTCTGTGAAGTTCTGCGCAATCAGTTAGCAGTCAGTCACCCTTACTGGTGACTGACAAGTCTTCAGGATGCTAACATGTAGGTGGAACTTGAGAAGTACCAGAAGCATTAAAAGCATAGTTACAACATATTGAGTTTGTAGTAAATCAACTATCTTAAATACACATACATGCATTGGGAGATCAAGGAAAGCATATTACCTCAGGATAGGGGAAAGCCCTCTCATAAAAGAAGTTACTAATATTTTCCATATTGTAGTCTTTTTCATTTCATGGACTAGAAACAAAAATATTAGTATATGGAGGCGTGAAATTATTTTAAAAACTTGATTTCCCACAAAAAATCCATAAGCAGTCCAACACATTCATAAATCCAATTGAATGGCAGCTAGAATGGTTCCTTTCAAAGCTTTTACAACTAGAAACTGGCTTATAGTCCTGTAGTGCCAAAAAAGCAGAAGAGTTTTGAAGAATTGAGTTCAGTCACAGAGCAGTAGGTGGTACCCGTCCAAAGAGATAAAACATGTCAACAGGGACATTTGGCTGGGAATAAGGAGAATGAATGAAATGAAAGAATGAATGAAAATAAGAATGTAAGCAGTAGTTGTAGCAAACAGCATGTAACTCCCAAGGTTTTAAAAGCTAGATAAATGTGGAAGAAAAGACATGGAGCTGTAATGAAGGCAGGAAGGAAAGAAAGCAGAGCACTCAATGTCCAATAGTTTCTGGTTCTACTTGGCTATACTAAAGCACATATTGTTTGCTTGTAGTCTGTGACCTACCACACTCATTTTTTATCATTCATTCAATCTTTATGTTATCTGCCAACTTTGTCAGTAGTGATTTTATGTTTTTGTCCACTGCTAAGAATGCTAAGCAGAATGAGACCAAGAATCAATCTTTGTGAGACCCAGCTGGAATCGAACCCTTCAGTGACAACTACCATTATGTTTTGACTGCTGGTTTGTCAGCTTCAATATAGTCAATGCATGTCATGTTAAGTTTGTATCATTCTATATTCTTAATCAAAATGTCACATAGAAACAATTCAAATGTCTTTCTTATAATTACTTTTTATTAATTATCTTATAATCTTAGTGGGGGGAGATGAGTATCAGGTCAGACAGACAGTATTTTCCAAAAATCTATTTGGTTATCATTAACTACATTACCTGCCTCTAATTTTTTATTAGTCAAGTACCATACCAGCTATTTTATTATTTGTCCATGACTGACACATACGTTTAAAGAAATGTATGGTATGTTTATTTACCTGATTCCAGTACCATGGGAAACTGTTGCTTAGCACTATTCCCTTCCATACAAATAAGTTCTGTTCACAGAGATTTCTTGATATAAGAAAAAAACAAACAAACAAACAAGAAGTTTAATTTCTGTCAGCTGCCAAGTATTTATATTTTGCTTAAAAAAATAAAGGCTATTTATATTCTTTGTTTATTCAAAATGGTTATAAGGGTTAGGAGTCCAAAGAAGAAATATTATGTAAATTAGTAAGATAGTGAAATATGCTTCCTGTCTAGGAAAAGTCAGTGACAACTTAGAAGAATACACGTCAAATGTTCCTGCTTTTATTTTGGTACAAAACATGTAGTATCCTCCTTCTTTCAATAATGACACAACATGCTGAAATACTCAGCTGAAGTATTTTCTCTAGAATCATGTCTACTCATATAATGTAATATGTGTTTTCTTCCAGTTTACCCCAGATGAACCTGTTTCCAACCTCTGCTCTTAAACTGTTAAGGCTCAAACTGTTACTCATTGATTGTGATCAGGAACAAACATACACTACAGATTTGCAGCCATTATGTGAGTAAGCTCAAATATCCACTAGAAATTTGCAGCCATTATCTGAGTAAGCTCGGTACTTTTTTCTGTTATCAGCTATTTATTGTTATCTTTTTTTCCTTTCTCTCTCTCTCATTTTATTTTATTTTATTTTATTTTATTTTATTTTATTTTATTTTATTTTATTTTATTTTATTTTATTTTATTTTATTTATTTTATTTTATTTTTTTATTTATTTATTTTTATCAAAAGCTATTGGCCTGGATAGAATTTGTGCTCCACTATGGTAGAGCATGTACAAGTACACAGCAGGTGTTGCACCTTCATTAAGGAGGTCATAGTTTATTATTCACACACTTTTTGTGTCTCACAAAAAGATAGAAATGCAATGTAGATAACAATGGCAGTTATAAAGCTTGCTTTTTTATTCATACTATCATTTATTTACAGGCACTTTGTTCCACAGATGAAAACAGTTTCAGTTCTGAGCTGGTGAAAAATAAGTTTGTGAAGCTGTGGTCTCCCTGGTTTCACTATAGTGGCTGTAATCTTGGTTTAAAATTGCACTGCTGGGGAACAGTTACGTGGTAGAGAGTCAGACACTGCTATAAAACACTGCCTGTTACAAATTAAAAGAATGTCACCTTAGCATTACACTTGTAAAAGCTGACATTGGAGTTCAGAAAGCCAGGATAGGACCACAATAAACGTGTGAAAAGTTTAATCATAAACATATGAAAAGCTTATCCATATGAGTCCTTCCTTTACCTTTTTCATTCCTTCTCTTCATGACAGCTGTTTTCAATTTTCTCAGTAAAATTTAAGGTAAGATTTTAAAAGATGTTTATAGCATTTAACATTCATTCTTGTGCTGAGTGAAATTAAAAAAAAAAAAAAGTCTACACATAAGGCATACTGATTTCCACTGCCTGGATTTCCATTTCCAGTTTTATTATGCTACCAAATACACTTAAAATGTGGAGGTCATATTTCTTAAAATGATGGGATTTTCAAAAGTATACATTCAGCTCCTAAAAATACAAATACATTTTTGAAAGGTGTATCTTAAAAAAAATTCCACATAAAGTACAGTGCAAGAGAGGGGATACAGTTGTATGGAAAAAAATGCATATATTTACATAGACAATAATTACATCATGTCTTAGGCTCCCAGTTTCAAAGAGAGTAACAAAAACCACATAAAACCACATACTACTACTATTGTCAAGCACAGGCATTTTGACAACATAATCACAAGTGAAATACAATGTATTTTTATTCTTTAACATTTTTTTTTCTATAGCAAACAATGGAATAAAGAAAGGAAAAGGCAAATATTACTTTTGTCTTCATATTTTCTGATTATTTTTTTCAGAAGAAATGCTAATTTACTCAGTTTACAGTTTACCATTTGACATCTGAATGCCTGTAATAAGAAGCAAACTCCAAAGAAAGATAAAATAAATTGAAATCAAACTATATTTGTCACAAAATACTTTCTTATTTATAATGTCTGTGAATCAATAAATTCAGGGCTATTCCTTAATATATTCTTTTAATGCATATACTCTTGGGTATTTCTATCCAAATTGCTTTAAAAACTACAGGTTGGAATTCTCCACAGGAGATCATTCTGTGCCTTATCTAGACTCAAATTCACCCCTTGACTTCAACAGATTTACATTTGAAATGAGTCTAAGAAATCAAGGTTGATCTAAACCCTTTAAGAGTCCACCAGGAATATTCTGGCTGGCAAGGAATAAGTCTGGTCTATAAAATAGTTCTGTGAATGAATGAAGAGGCTGTGCTGAGATAAAAATACTGAAAGTTTTTTCCTGCATTATTCACTTCTGATTTTGCGTACTGCTTCTTTTGATGCCAGTATATCTGGCCACATAGTCTATGTGGAGTCTTCACTGAAGCTTGTGGAGCTACACTGCAAATAAACATCTTGTTTCACTTCTCAGAGCTCTGATTCAGGAGAATTCAGATTTCATTCAAAGATATGTTTGGCTTTAATTATAAGGTTAAAATCACTTTCCCCAAACCATGCACTCAAATTCAGGTGCATAACTGACATAATTTATTTTAAATATTCAAAAATTATGTTTTCTAAACTGGACATTTAGGCTGTCTTTATAGTAGTCAGACTACAAAATGCTTCCGCAGACTGATTAATTCCCTCCAAAGATGAATCCTAATACAGGTAGTGTTAATTGTCCTCCTGAGATGCCTACTTTTCTCTGTTAATTATTGAGGGAGCCTAGACAACAAGTTAGGGCAAAGCAATTAAAATGCCTTGTGAGAAGAAAATAGGCCCAAATGTCTTCAGTGGGATTTAAATAATAATTTTAACATGTTCTCCTTAAAAGTAATGGCAAAAATTTTACAGGCTTACACAGAAGATGAGGCAGGTTTATCATAACTTTCTGACTCAGGAGTATAGCTTCATTGCTTTTTTTAACATAAAGTTATTTTCTTTAACCAGTTTTGATATAATATAGTATGATGCCCCAACTCAAAGTATCGCTACCTAAAGTAAAAAATTGTCCGTGCTGTCTTATGCCTGAGACTTAAATCAGTATCATTTTCAGGGATCATAAAATACACTGAGTTCATTGCAGCTAATCTCATTTCCAGTTTTTAGCATTTGTTTTAATGGATAGCTTGTCCTGACCACATTCGAGCTTTCTTTTAGTTTTCAGTAACTGTAACAACAGAAACCAACAATCTTTCCAACCTATATTTTGTATTCTTTTTCTGCCCATTATTCCTCCACTGGGCCTCTTACACCACAATTTTCTTTTACAGAAATGTTGCTATTCACTCTCTGCTTTGTTCCAGGCTATCACCATGGATATTTGTTACTGGGTATATAATTTTATGCTTGAAGCTCCACCTATCAAAAATTGCTGCATCAACATCTTGTCCTCTGATCATAACGTAATTATCACTTTCCGTGATAATGAACCTCATCAAGGTCTTCTCTTCCCATTTTCGTTTATGAATAAGTTTGGCTTCTGCCAGGAGTTAATGAAACTAAAAGGAGAGAGAGGAGGCAACATTGTCAGACTGATATAACGTTGCTGAGAGAGTGACAGGCTTGCTTTTTAAGAGATGAACACTGAGACAAGTTGCCAGGCAAATATTCAGCTGAGCCTTGAATGGGACAGGTGTCAAGCTTTAAGATTAACAGAATTGTATGGGATATTTAAAAACATGTTAGATGTTGAAATTAACAACTAAAAAGTTTTCTGAGTTAAAATTAATTAATTAATTAAAAACAACAACAACAAAACAATTCGAATATGCACTGAAAAAATAGATATTTAAATTAAAAAAAAAAAAAATCCATGACAGGCAACATAATCTAATCATTGCTACAGCAAAAATCTAGCAATCCACAGACTTTAATATTCTCTTTTTGACAATAGCTGGCATCAAAAGTTGTAGAGAAAGGTTGAAGAAATATATTACGGAATAATTACCGGAATAGTTTATCCAAAATCCATAGTCAGTTTATGCAATCATGCAAGTGGAGCTTTGATCATTTCATTTTTTTTTTTTCCTAAACACCAAACCAAACCAATAACAATTTCTTTAATGTAACTTAGAATAACCTAATTTCTGTATGGTTCATATTCACTTTGAGATTCTTTCTATACATAATCAAAGACTAATATATAATGTAGGTACCATGACCTGTGTAATCAATACTTGTCTTTCAATGTATGTGTAAATGTTTATATAAAATCCATAATAATACATTATCTTCACAATTCTGAACTTCAGAACAAAGTATATATTTTCATTTACTGTATTTTAAGCCATATGTACACTATCACTTGCTTCTTTAACATTCATAAAATAACATTATGATACAATAGGTTTGTAGAGCTTTACTTAATATTATTTACTATGGTGGTGAAAGTGAAGAATGACACTTCTTCAGGTTATTTTGATATTAGTAATTAGCATCATTATAGTAGAAATAGGTCAATACAACATTACTTTCTACCACGTTATATATTTTTATGACATCTTATGAAACACTGTCACTTCCCAGAAAGCACTGTTGTCCTGATGTTGTGGTTCCTATTATTTAATGGGTCAATTCTAGAACCAAGAAATTGGTGGTCTACTTAGAATTAATGGGGAGACTGACAAGAAAAACACCTGGAACTTGATAACTTAGTGAAACTAATAGAACAGGCACATTATTTCTTTTAAGAATCCTAGCTGATATTGTTACGCTATTATCATTATCTTAGTAAAAAATAAAATAAAATTGATTGACAATAAACTCATTTTTATAAGCTTTTCTGGCCTGGGACCTTTTCATGCAATTGTAATTCTGACATCTGGTAAGACTAGTTTACAATTTATATTCCTTATATCCTGGCTATCATATAAAATGTAGAAGAAAGCAATATCAGACAAAACCAAAAGCCCAAAGGAACAATAAGCATTCAAGGAAAAGGCAAAAACACAAAAACATAAAAAGAAGACTCATGTTTATTTAATGATTGCTCCTGATGGGAAAGAAAGCCAAAATAACCACTGACATTTTTGTGATTTTGACTTTTTAATTGCTTGTTTGTTCCTTTGGGAAGCTTGTTCAGGCATCCGTTAGATTTTTGCTTGCTAAATAAAGTGGTTGTTCATGTACTTCAGGTTGCATTTATAACTACCTTCATTTCTTATTAGTTTTAGAATTCACTTTGAGCTGCATTCTGATTTGAGTTATAATGCAATGTCACAATATATATATATCTATTTGTATTTTAGAACCTGCATATTCAGTTAGATTACACAGCAGCATAGAAACAAATTAAATGCCATACTGTCATACTAAAAGCCCAGTGGTCATTTTGTACAGTAATTTATGTTTAGAAATAACTGGACAAAGGAGCTTGAGGGACTAAGTTAACCAATCTGCATTTGGCATATGCAAGGCATAAGCTACCCCCTTACACAGGCCACAAGTGTCACAGTATGACTACATTTTGTAGGAAAAAAAGTGCATATAGTCTTTCAAGTTTCTGCCTTTGAACTAAACTGAATATCCCCATGTTCTTGTGTTATGAAACAAGCAGTTAAATATGGTGACTTCACATTCTCTGTCTTTGATTATATTGTAGGTTTTCCTCTTGTTCTCCTGTCTCTTTGCTAAAGCAAATAACCCTAACCTTCTCAGCCTCCTTTCACAGGACATTTCTCTCTACAGCTTCAGTAGTTTCACTCTTTTGGAGCTCCTTTCATTTTGAAACACCTATTTAAAAGTGAAGTAACCAAAAGCCCAGGTGTCAACCAGGACACCAGGTAAGACTGAAATATTGACATATAGACTACTTCGGATATGATATTCCAATTCTTGTGTTTGTTTATGACTCACGTTTTTGAAATCCTTAGTGAAAGAAATATTAATGCCTTGCATTTCAGAGAAGGAAGATTTGCATTTCTTTTTCTTATGCACTCTACTTTGCATTTGGTAATATCACATTTCATCTGCTTGTCAAGTTGCCTATTGTCCTGATTGGTTATAGTTTTCTGAAGCTCTTCACAGCTCCTTCTGGTAGTGATTAGTCTAAATAATTTTGTATCATTTGCAGATTTATTGTCTCAGTGCTCAATAGCTTTCCAGGGACAGTTCTTGTATGAAACACAACTACTAATTATTTCTCACAATGAAACTTTTCTCCTCTTCAGTCCTCTAGGTAGATTTTTATCCATAAAAATACTTTGTCTTTTTGTTCATGTTTACTTCATTTCTTAGACTCCTGATTCAAGTCTTGTCAAGAATCCTGTGAAAGTCTACCAAAATTATACTCAAGGGATCTCACTAACATTATGCATCCAAAGATTCTTAAAAGATTCAACTGTGTGCTTTATTTATTTATTTATTTATTTATTTATTTATTTATTTATTAAAAGCCTGTTTTTCTCAGAAAACAAAGAACATTCCCAGCCTTGTTTTATATTTATGAGTTAATGTACAGGTCCATGTGATTAGAGGCCTGCTAGTCCCCTCCTAATAACTTCTGAAGACAGAGGTAAATTGCCAAGAAATCTGATGAGCCTCAGAGATGCTAAATTACTACAAATTTTTTAGATGTAGGAGATCAAGCAGAGACTAGAGGCCTTATTAGTATGCCAACTGGAGGAGACAATGCAGTGCGATGAGCTCAACTTTTATTACACATCAGGGAAACCACACAAATGGCATCTGCTGTCAGTGTTTGAAGCATGAGGAGAACCTCAGTTTCCCCTGTGTCTGTTTATGCCTTATTAGAGACTTCATGTGGATTTTTTGATGTCTGGCATAGCACAGACAAGTTAGTATAATTACCTAAGAGAAAAAGTCATACATTCAGGGGGAAAAAAAATCTCTGGAAATCAGTCTGGATAAGATCTAGTGCTCCTAGAGCTACCTCTTGTCTCATGATGTCCCGCTGTCAGATAGAGATCTTCCAGGCCTTGCTCACTATTTCTCTTTCAATGCTTGTTGCTTTTTTTTTTTTTTTTCTTCATGACATCTGGTTTAGTATTTAGGTATTTTGCTTACTTTTACCATTTGCAATGCAGCCTTTTTGACTAACCACATTTTACTGGATCTTTCCTTCTGAAGCTTGTTGTTATTGTGCTGCTCTTTGATACTCAATTTGCTTTTCAGATGTTGAACTACTGATGAACAATGTTCACTGCTGAAGGCTTAGCTACCACCAAGTAGCTTCTGAATTGCTTCAGAGAAGATACTACTAGAATTAGCTTTTCAAGAAATGGAAGAAGTTCAGAAACTGTTTCTTTATACTTAGAGCTACTCCACTATGTGATCTTTTCCTATGGGAACAGCAAATGCCTATCACTATTAATGTTCTGTTAGCCACTGCTGTCTTCTATCTCTCATGCCCAACCATCAATCTGACCTACTGAATCCCATCACTAAACCATGTCTCTTAATGCCATATCCATACAGGGACCTCCAGGGATGGGGACTCCACCACTGTACTGGGCAGCTAGGTCAATGCTCTCTGTGAATAAATCCTTCCTAAATTCCAATTTAAACCTCCTCTGATGCAACTTAAAACCAGTTCCTCATGTCCTATCAACCACTTTCACCTGAGAAAGACTGACATCCAAGCCCTCATAACTGGACCTTTTTTCTTTAAACCACTTTTATAAGATGCTTGCAATCCTTTCTCTTGACCAAATGCCATATTGTCTTTGATGTGGCACTCCACAGATTTATAAAACAAGCCACTTTGTTCAACAATAATCTTTCCCCAGATTATTGCTTAGTTTCCACTTTATTGTGAAAGATTTTTTTCTCTCTAATTTATATATTCTTTAGCTCTGAGTTACTTTGATCACTTAATTATTATTTTTTTCTTCCTTCAATATCTCATTTCTCTTTGCACGATTGCAGGCCTGACAGGGAATGCAAAAGAAAGAAAAGAAAGTACTGCAGTGAATAACAGAGGAATAGTGACCGTAAAAAAATACTGGAAGAGTTTTTTTTCCTAGCTGATAAAGAAAATCTCTTGTTCAGCTTTTATGGCTACTTAGAATTAAGGTTCTGGGGGAAGGGCTTAACCAGGTAGAGGCCTCTAATCTGACTGTGGTTGGCATTGACAAATATTCCATTTGGAATATTTGGGACTGTTGAGACTCATTGAAAACTTGATGGTTTTCTTCTTTGCAAGTAAAAGCTGTGATTCACCAGTAAGATAGCTGTAACCTAAATGTCAGCTCTTAGTTTTACATTAAAATATATATATATATTTTTTTTTTTCAGAAAAACTTTGTGCAATTAGAAAAGGTTCTAGAAACTGGGATGATATAGTAACAATTTCATTTTAACAGCCCTCTATTAAGACGGTTACTATTTTTTTTTTTTTTTTTTCAAGAATGAAACAGATATTTTACCTGTCTGGCATTATCCACCAACTAAAGTTTACAATAGCTTTCAGGAAATGAATGGTGGATTTTGAGATGCCATTTATATATATATTTTTTCCAACATTAATAACATAGTGCATCATTTTACCAGTATACTTTACTTATATCACAAGTGGTATTTATTTAAAACATTCCAGGCAGGTATGAAATTTTGTCTGGGGATTTCCTGATTATTATTATTATTTTTTTTACTTCTGATTCTGATTTGAATGCACTGAAATACATGTGGTATAGTTCTTGTGTTCATAAATCTTACAACTGAGATTATCCCAGTAAGGTATATAAAGGAAACTGCACATTGTGTTCAGTAGAGCAGCAAATGAAGGGATCTATTTCCTGTTCCTGAATGACCCTTCAGAGTCTTCAATAAACCCTGAGGAACTTTAGAACGGGAAGCACAGCTTGAATGGAAATCATTTCTGCCTCCAGGGGAGAAAAAAGTTCTTGAAATCTTAAGAAATGGAGGAAGGAAGATAGAAATTCAGGATGCAACTGATTCCCTAGAGCTAGTTGTAGTTTTGTGAGAAGAACTATTCAATAAATAACAACAGTTGATGGTCAGAAAAAAAAAAAAAAAAGTGGAATAACATCCAGACACAGGGAATTGTACAAGAATCTCAGTCATGTAGGATAAAGAGGACCCAGTTATATCAAACTCTCCAAATAAGAGATAAATTCTGTTGCAAACAGTTTCAAAACCAGACTTTTACAGAAGTCAGAAAAGATGATGTAGTTGGTACTCTAATTAGGGCTGAGACAAGCTAGAGGAATAAGTTAAATAACATTATTTTGGGAGTTCAGAGTGTTTGAAAGAACCTTTTTTGATATGTTACAAAGTAACACTTGAATTCCATAGGGATATTAATGCAGAGAATATTAAAAATGGAGCTAGGACAGTTATGCTTTTAGTTATGTTTGTTTTTTTTTTCCTTTTTTTTTTTTTTTTTCTTTTTTTTTTTTTTCTTTTTTTTTTTTTTTCCTTAGGGTATGATTGTGTCACTCCTCATAGCCTTCTGAGTCAGAATCAGGGAGGAGAACTTTTCTTACAGACAGCTCTGTTAGTTCTTTTTAATCACTGCTTTTAACTGGTTAACAGTGTTGTACAACACAGCCTGAAGGATTCCGAGCTAACTTATAAACAGTATAACTTATAAGCAGTATGCAGCATCAGAAGACTAAAAAGTATTTTGAACATAATTACTTAGCAGGTTCCTTTTTGAGGGGGACTGAGATGGACAAGCATTTCTATTTGTTTTTAAAAGGGATCTTTTAGATCTTTGAGTAACGTCAGCTGGATTTCTCCTTAGCTTTTAGAAGATCCAGTGTGAAGATATTCTAGCTCAGTGGAGAGTATTTAGTTTGTCTGGAATACAAAGAATACAGGAAAATTCTATTAACTTGGGTGTCAGTTAAAAAAAAAAAAAGAAAAAAAAAGCTGAAGGCACTTTTTAAACAGGATAGTTTGGGATACATTAAAGATGTTTTACCTACTCTAGATGAAATGTTGAGGACTGAACAATTTTAATCTGATAATCTCTCTAAAATTTCTCAGAAACTTTCTAAATAAACTGATGACAAATATTGTCTACAAGGGTAAATACTTACCCTTGTAAGTATAGTAAATACTTACCCTTGTGTGTAAGAAAACCTGCTTAAAGAACTCATATATATAAGTCTTAAGGGAATTTAAGAAGGAATTAATATAGTACCCAAAGCAAAGTCTAAAACTATGCTATGTTATAAAGACCCACACATTCAAATGTGATTCTCCACTGACTCTGCTAAAAATGTAGATTTTTATGTAGATATAAACTATGATATAAACTAGAAAAATATGTAAATTTATATGTAGATATCAATGAAATCTAAATATAAACAGTAGTGTTGGCTATTTTTTTTTTCTAAAAAACAAACAAACAAAAAGTCCAAAAAAGAAAATAAAAACTAATAAAACTGCCTTCCTTGTTCTGGTTTCCAAAGTTCTTAAAGCTGAAATTAGCTGAAGAAGCTTTTTATCGAACAACAAAAATAAAATCCCCGCTTAGTTTTACACAAATAAAATGTCTCATTAATAGTTATTAACCACATCTTGTTTATGATTATTAACAAGAGCATCAAGATTTTAGTAGCTATTGTGGCTATTGATAATGTTTTCTATGAATTTTTGCTGATTTGTTTTGTCTGTTTTTGTTCTTGATGTTGTTTACACTTTGGTAAACATTGACAGATATCAGATATAATAACATTAGTTCATAATTTTATGAAATTTCTAACACATGGGAATTTCTAACTTGATGTAATCTATCAATTACTTTAGTGGAAAGAGTCATATTGGACATTGGAGGGTTACAACCATTTCCCTCATTAAATGTTCACAACCTGGTTTTCATACCTTGTAATTTCATTATGTTGCCTACAGTTTTCTCTGCCCATTAACTACAATCCTAATAATCACATATCCACTCATAGCAGCCTGTCTTTCTTAATTCACCTTTCAATACATTATACATACCCCTGCTATCTGCAGCTTTCCTTATTCTGTCAAACCTGTCAGCCCAATGAAGAGCAAAGAATTATCAGTAAAGAGAGAAAGTAGCAGTGTTCCAGAGAGAAAACTAAACAGTATTAAGCAAGCAGCAATGAATTCTGAATTTAGATTGGTAAATTTATGATTCTGCAAATTTCCAGTATTGCTCAAAACTTTTGGCTGAAGAATCATGCATGAAATGGACAGATAGATGGAGAAGTAACGGGAAGAACACAGATATTTTGAGGTGTACTACACAGAGGAGAAACATCCTAGAGAAGTGCTGATCTTAATAATCAGCAGCAGATATTTTACCTTTGATAAAGAAGCAGGTGAGGCAAGGGACCAGCAATAGTAATATAAGAGTAACAAACTAAAAAGCTGAAAAAGAGTTAAGTGACAGGGCAAACGAGCTCTTTTTTCTATTACACATCATATGTACCATGATATGCAGAAGAGTGCGATTGGGATTGTTTGCAACAGTGAAGGATTAGAGAGACTTTGAATTGGGCGATCTCCAAACCAGAAAAGGAGAAATGCTCATGTATAGTTTCAAAGTCAAGTAAACAGGCAACAAATCCATTTTAAAAAATTTAGAAGGGGGAAAAAATGGACAGACTTCTTCATTAATGCATGTGATACAATGTTCCAATGCATAAGGATGAACTGATGTGAAATTTAAGTAATAAGACTTAGAAGTATATATTAGCATAAATGCAAGAAAGAAGGAAAAAAAAAAAAGAGAAAAAAAAAAAAGATAGAGAGATAAAAAAATCATATAAAATGTCCAAGATCATTCCATCATTCCCTGATGTTTCTGGTAGAATTCTTAAAACCTGCTCTTGCACAAAGTAAAGCGGTTAGCAGACTTTTAATATGATAAAGGCTGGTACTGACAGTATCAGCATTTACAGCATTATCACATTACTGCTTGATTAGGTGGGAAGACAATGGATGATATTCTCTAAATAAGGTCACACTTCATACAAAAATTAGCCAGGGATCTGTTGGAATCTTCTCATGGTAGGAGAAGAACTGAACACATACTTACTTTCCTCTCCACATGTTTACCATGGAAAATGTTGCTCTAAAATAACTGATGAAGGATGTTTTGAAGTTCTAATTTTAAGATAAATACTGTAATCTATGATTTACTTGATGTAATTATCTTGAAACATGCCATCTCTTGCATTTCTTTCGATAACTAATCTGCAATCATGTCATGATGGCTGTGATGTAGCTTCCATGCATCTCCCTGTTCAAATGTTCAGCCAGCAGCAATGATCACAAGGCTTCCTGCATCCCACCTGCATGTAACAGCTAACTGAACATTTTCAACAGTTAAATGAAAGCTTCCTCTGCAAGTGGAAATTTTCCCTTATAAGAAGGGTATCATTTGCAAGCATTTGAAAGAGAACATTGGATGTCGATTCAAACATACCCATATACATTAACAATGAACATCAATAAAACAATGAATATATCAGGTCCCCAAAAAAGCACATGACAAGACCACATTCCAAGAATCATATAGATTCTGAGGATAAGATTACAAAGGAGCGTATATTCACAATTAAAATATATTTATAGCACAGTTTCTGCACTGAGAAGCCTAAAGTTGTAACAGGCACTGAGACGGTCATATGCATTCATCAACAATAACACTGGGTTTTATTGTGTGTAAAGTAAGGTTTGCGTCTAAGCAGTACATGAACCTGCTTTCAGAAACACTGATTAAAATTTCTTTGAAAGTGAAGAAGTCCTTTCTCTATTGCTGTAATGGTTAATTATAAATACTCAACATACTCAACAGCAATGTTACTTTTTTTTTTTTTTTTTTTTTTAATTGATCTTGCATTCAGTTTTCTTTTCTGATTCCTTTGGTCATGGCCTACTGTAGTGGGTTTACGTAGCAAGGTTTTGGTAGCAGGGGGCTATAGGAGTAGTTTCTGTGAGAAGGATCTAGAAGCTGCCCCATGTTTGGTAAGGGCCCCACTGCTGACCAGAGCCGAGCCAATAAGCGATGTTGTTTTGCACCTCTGTGAGAGCATATTTAAGACAGGGAAAAAAACGCTGCACCACACAGCAGCTGGGAGAGTGAGAGGAGTGAGGAACAGCCTTGCAGGCGCCAAAGTCAGTGCAGAAGGAGGGGGAGAGGTGCTCCAGGCACCGGAGCAGAAGTCCCCTGCAGCCTGTGGTGAGGACCATGGTGCAGCAGGCTGTCCCCCTGCAACCCATGGAGTACCACGGTGGAGCAGGGAAGAGATTGAACCCTTAATGGGAACAGATAGAAATATTCAGGGGACATAGAGCAAAGTAGGGTAGGCAGGTGAGGTTCTCTAAAGAACATCTTAGCTTCAGAGACAGATGAACTAAGAGTAAATCCAAAGTTATTCCTCCAGGGTGACAGAGATAGTGAGCAGAGTTAAGTTTGTTATCACCAAAGAAGGCAGTAAAGGTTGCTGGATGAAAGCAAGCCTAAATGAAAGGTCCTGTTCCTCAAGGAGATGGCTGGTAAAGGGAGAGAGATTTGTTTCCAAGTCCCCCTCTTTTCCTTTTCGTATTCTATTTTCTTCTCATTTTAAAAGGACTTTCTCGTTCCAGTAAAAATTGGTATATAGAAGCTACTCAGTCTTGTTGGAAAGCTCACATAAAAGAAAAGACCAGTACGGAGAGCCTTGAAGCTCTGGATAATTTGTGGCATTGTGAAAGTACCTCACCAGTTATTCACTAGTTAGTTAACATCATTAAAAAGAGAATTTATCATTCTTCATTAAAGAAATGTAGGTGTTGAACTTCTTAGCTCTGTATCTCACTTTAACTGCTCCAACTCACTTGAAGCAGAACCATCCTGAGAGGATGCCAGATAAAGTTGCCAAGACATCAGTGGCTGGAGCCATCATAAGCATATAATGCAAGACAGTTCTCTTGCTCCATTTTCTCTGACATATCCCTTAGATGCAATTACTGCAATGTTTGTGCAAAGGGAGAGAGTTTTTTTCTGGGTCAGCCAAACTCTAGCACATACAAAGTTAAATCCTTTCCTGACAAGTTGCAATGCTGTCAATGCAAACAGTTCTCTTTTTCTCCCTTAGGTATTGCAGACTGCAAGATGGAAATGAAATGATGTGCAACAAAAGTGCTCAAGCCAAAGATCACTGGAGATGACGAAGAACAGTGCTCTGCCACAGGTACCCTCCAGAAAGAGAATACCTGCATTTGTTACTTTCTCATCCCACCCCTTTAAGCATACATTTAAAGCAATAACCGCTGTTAGATTCAACCATTTGCTGAGACGAGCATTGCAACTACTGCTGCAACAACATTCCTCCCTTACTGTGATTGATGAGGTGGAAAACAATGTGTGTTTGGAGTACAGCTTAGGATTTAAGTGACCTAATATTGTCCCAGAATTCAACTAGATATAATTTAATTTTCTGTGTCACAGAATCTGAATAATCTTTTTTAATTAAATGTTTCTTGGATTTAGTTTCATGCTCTTTGCACAAATATGACCAGTATATCTTGTGCAGCAGTATACGTGGACAAAGACTACTTTTTGCTTACATTTTATAGTATATTTTGGCAATGAGTAAACAATGCAATGAATCAAATTAATGGAGGGGAAATACTTATTGTTCCATACACTCTCTGTAGAAGTTTCGCTCCACAAGGCTGCTGTATTTAAGAACTGATTCCATTAATACAGTATATTTCACTGGGTAACAGCCATATGCTGGTACTGGACATATGGCAGCTGTAAATGAAAAGAGTTTAAGTTTAATTTACAAAAAGGTATCAGTTGTGCCCACTAAGTGGTCTGATAATTGCAACTAACAAATTTACAGTAATTCATAATTCAAATAAATAAATAACATAAAGGTGACAGCATCAACAAATATTCAAAAACATTTAAGAAACGTTTGTATTTTTCACCTCCTAACAGATTTTTTTTCAGATAGAAGGGATTCAGAGGCAGTTAGGATTAACTATTTTAGTAAATATAATTATAAATAATAAAAAAATATTTATAAATATATAATTTTAAATTAAAAAATCTGATCAATGTGCTTTAATTTTCATTTGTTCATTAAACATTTGAGTTTCCTTGATATCTTTATTATTATTATCTTTAATATTATCTATATTCTGCTATCTTAGATATTATATTATCTTTAATTGGCTTCAGTTGAAACACAACCACTTTCTTTATTGTGGCTTGAAAATATGAAGGTAAGAATAATAAATTCTTACCTTGGTAAGAATTTGATCCCATGGGGATCAAATACATTCAAGCAAAAGGTAGATAGAAAAGTTTTGTCTAGGTACTCAGAAGTTTGGGACAGTATTTCTATGAAGCAGAAAAGCTAGGATGCCTGCTGCAGCCTGATGAGGTGTTTGATGAAGCACAAAGGCTGAGTAAATCCCAGATGGAGTATTACTGCCTTATATATGCAAAAAAAAATTAAGTTTTAGTGCACCCTCTCCATCTGTTACATTGCTAACTTGTATGGTGCAGTCAGCAGCCACATCTCTGACCAGATGAAATAAAGTGTATTGTCAAAAAGTTAATTGGCAAATGTTCTACAGGAAGAAAAAAACAGACTTTCAGAGCTTGATTCTGCAAATTTCTGGCTCTGAGTGTGGAAATTATAAACTCTTTTGTTAATTAAAAGTTTTGAAGCCTTATTCATTGTCTATCACTCACCTTAACACTAAGGCAAAAAATCATGGTGGCTGTACAAGCACAGCATAGCTTTCAAACCTATCATTTCCACATAGAAATACTATGAAAGGAAGCGTGTATTCTTTGGGGACAGTATGAATTAGCCCACTGGTATATGCCAGTGAGGACCTTTTAGTTTTACCTCCCCACCTCAGAAACAAACAAAAAGATGAGAAGACTGTAGCCATGTGCAAATTTATCCCAAATGAAAAATGTATTATATAGCACCTTCATTTATTTGCAGAGTGCTCGTTAAGGAGAAACAGGAAGCTCTCCACTGAATGGAGAGGCTTAGGGAAAAGTGTCTACAGATTTCCAAGCTCTGGAGACCCCCCAGCCTCCAGATTGTCAGTATAGGTTTCCTCCATGATGAAAAAGAATTCTCCTTCCATGATGCAATAGTCCTAAAATACTTTACAACCAGGAAAGTGGGAAGCATAAACATTAATGGAAAGCTGAAATATCTTGAGATGAACTTAAAATCACATGTCCTACCAGGTTCAGGCTATTTCTTTTAGGAAAATCATCTAGAAGTGACACCCCTTCTTCATCTGCTCCTTTTGCCTCATTTTAAAAGGAAATAAAGGAAATAAATAATAAATAAATAAATAAAAACTAATGGTGAAAATGCAGTATGTTTAAGGATGGTAGATGAGTGGCTTTCACTATTGTTATAGTGGCAAGCGCTGTAGTCTGTGATTACAGGTCTATCAATACAACTGGAACAATAAATAGTTGTTTTGGGGTTTCGTCGCTACTTCAGAACAGTGATAAGACTTCTTTAAGAAGAGGCTCATCACAGCATACAACTGTGCAGATTCAAAGAGCATGAATCCTTCAGCTAACCTTCATAGACTGACAGACCTGAGGCACTCAAGGGACAATACGATTATATACTTGGATCACTTACCATAGGTCATTATATTTCACCCAGTTGCCCCTGAACTGAGTCAGTAACTTGCATTTCAGCCATAGCATATCTTCCAGGGTACAATACAATTTTTATCTGAAAAGAAGGAAAATTTAATAATTCCCTTCAAAAAAAGAATGAGAACTTGGTGGATGAATCGTAACAATTTGAAGCTTCTCGATCAGTAATAGATTACTGGCCAACAGTGGGTCAGTGACCTACTGTTGAAATACAATGATCTCAATACACATTACAAAATCTATCTTAACTCCAAGGAACTGGCATCCCAGTTGGCACTTTCAGAAGAAATTACAAGAACAGAATGAGCACTGAAAATGAGCAACTTCTTTTCTATAAAGGGGTCTTTTAAAGTTGAAGGTGTTTTGGCAGACTAATATATAAAAATGTGCACTTCTAGTTGCTCTGCTGTATCTGTTCTCTGCAGAAGTACAGAACTTCTGCTTACAGATTTTTTCATGAATTAATTCTGTGAATCTCTTAATTATTTCTTTTAATAATAATAAAAAAAATAATAATAAAAAACAAAACCAAACAAACAAACAAAACAAACAAACAAAAAACAGAAAATATGGAATAAACTGATTCATTAGAAAAAAAAAAAGTAGAATACAGGCATATCTTTGTTATATTTCCATGGCTGGACACTGGAAATATTGGGACAGTTTGTCCTTCTTCATATCTTAACTCAGATGTAGTATATTTAAAACAAGTTCTTCACCTAGCATTCTTATTGCTTTAGGGAATACTAAACAGGCACGTCAGTCTTTTTAGTGATTGTTGTCAACTCCACTTAGCATTTTGTAATATTAGTATACATCAATTTGTGATTTTAGTATTGCTGCAGGCTATATACACATCATTATGTTTCAGGGCAGTGGCTCATCATTATGTTGATAATTCAGGAATGATATGTTGATGGCTTTAATGGACCAATAATCCAGTAATGAAGGTTCTGTAATGGCATTCAGTACTGTTGTGAAATTATTCAGTACTCCATAGTGATATGATTTGCAGAGCTGTAAAGCTGTGCAAGTAGAATAATCTATTAATAGGTCCTTTTGCAGCTTTTTGGAGCTATTTTCAAAATTTTTACTCCTTTCAAAGGAACTTATTAGGAAATGAATATTTGTTGTACAAGAATGTGAGAATGAATATAGTAAAAGAATAAAACTGAATATACCTATCATTGCTTTAAATATTTGGTAAGCAGAAAGGCATTGTGTGGGTCTGAAGTTTATTAACAGCAAGTTAATAAGTTTTCAATCATATCTTCTTCAGTGGCATAGATATGAGTGTTTGTATGTATGAAATAAATATTTCATTACATCTGAAAAATTTCTTACACTAAAGAATAGCATTGTAAAAAATATTGTATTTATGCGTATATTTATGTGTGCAATTATGTATATTTATGTAGCTTACATTCATATATATGGGTATTACTTTCTAATGACATAAAATGTAACATTTTAATTTTTCTTTAATTGTAATGATCTATGAAGAATGCAAATATAAACTCTCTTTCCTCAGTATCTCATTTTCAGAAGAAAACAACATAGTAGGAAAAAGTATTGCAGTTTCTAACCATGTGCTCCTGAGAGTCTTCTGATGTAGGATTAAAGTCTCTAGAGTGGATGATTTCTGTTAAGCAATCATTGGTATCACAAACATGAAACAAAACAGTAAATCTACTTGAGACCTCAGAGTCTAATAAAAAGACAACTATTTTAGAGATAAAAAAGGTGCTACACAAAGATGAATGCTGCAGGAATAGAAGTGAGCAGCTTGGACTAGTTAAGTGCATACAAAATGTTTTTCCAATGAACTGTCTGAAGAATTGCTGCTGACAAGGAGATGGAAAGACAGTTATCACGATGTCTTTACCCACAGCTCTCATTACTTTCTTTACACTCAGCTGCACAAGATTGTAAGCAATCACTGGCTGACCTCACTGTGTAATATTTCTTATATCCACATCAATTCTTCTCATATGTAGAAAACTTTTTCGTACTGCTAGCCTTGAACCATGAATATAAATGTAGTATGTTCTGTTGACATCATCATGGGTATGATGCATTGTATGTTAGCCGTTGTGTCTAATGAGGCTTCTTTGTTTAAGTTAGTGTACAATTATGATATCCAATTCCTTTACTTCCTGGCAGTACTATGCAGGCTTTTGCTATAACTTTTGGATATGCAAACCTGAGAAATCCTGAGATAATCATGTGCTCACAGCTGAATATGTAAACTTTTTTTTTTTTTTTTTTTTTTTTCAGCCAAGAAGTTCACTGCAATTAATGTGGTGGTTTCACGCTGATGGGCGGCTAAGCTCCACCACACAGGTCTGCCACTGCTCCTCCTCAAAAGATCAGGGGAAGAAAATATGATGAAAAAAGCTAATGGGTTTAGATAAGGATAGGATGATCACTCACCTGTTACTGTCATGGGCAAAATAGACTTAGCATAGGAGATTTCTGTAATTATTATTACAGCATTTTTTATTACTAGCAGACTAGAACAGTGAGAAACTAAAAGCAAACTAAAAACAGCCTCCCCCTTCCCTTCCCCCCCCCCCAATTCACCCTTCACAGTCACTCTCTGCCCCTGCTCTACATGGGGTCCCTCCCAAAGGATGCTGTCCTTCCCGAACTGATGCAGTGTGAGCTTCCCACAGGGAGCAGCTCTTCAGGAACTGCTCCAACATGGCTCCATACGTGGCTCCATACCACGGGGTCCATCCATCAGGAGCAAACTTCCCCAGCATGGGTCCCCCATGGGCGGCAGCTCCCCCCAGACCTCCTGCGTGGGCTCCTCTCCACGGGCTGCAGCTCAGGCCCAGGGTCTGCTCCAGGGCTCTCCATGAGCCGCAGCCTCCACCAGGCCACATCCACCTGCTCCACTGGGGACTCCTCCACAGGTTGCAGTGTGGAGATCTGCCCCATCTGGGACCCATGGGCTGCAGGGGTACACCCTGCTCCACCAGGGGCCTCTCCACAGGCCACAGGGGAACTGCTGCTCGGTGCCTGGAGCACCTCCTGCCCTCCTGCTGCACTCACCTTGGTGTCTGCAGGGATGGTTCTCCCACATTTTCTGAATCTTCTCTCCCAGCTGCTGTTGCACAACAGCTTCTTCCTTTTCTTAAATCTATTCTTCCAGAGGCCCACCAAGCTTTGCTCCCTGGCTCAGCTCTGGCCAGCAGCAGGTCCCTTTTGGAGCCAGCTGGACCTGGCTCTGATCTGACATGGGGCAGCTGCTGGGCTCTGCTCACAGAGGCCACCCCTGCAGCCCCCCACTACCAAGTCCTTGCCACATAAACCCAATACAATTTGTTAGATGCTACAGATATGATCCATCCATTGGAATTATATTTAACTGAGAATTTAGCAGCTGTTGTTAGATCATAAAAGATTCAAGCTGAACTGCCTTCAGTGGGTAATAAATTTCAAAACTTTGATTTAACATTTTGGGAATCTGACATAAAACCTGTATACAAGGTGTTAACTAGTGATGGTCATGATGTTAGCTTAGTGAAGTAAATTAAAGACATTTCAGAATCAATCTGATAACAAGAGAAACAATTTCAGATTACAAACTACTGGCTTAGCAGAGCTGGAAAAACTTTCTGTGAGGTGAACTGAAAGATCAGTACAGAAATAATCACAGAAATAATTAATTTGAATATAAGTTGCAAGTTGTTTTTTTTTTTTTTGATGTTATTCATGACCTTTTTTAATTTTCAGTGTTAATACCGTGCAACAATATAATGTAAGATTTGACAGTTCCCAAAACAGCAGGATGCTGGTCTACAGTTATCTGGTGATTTCATGGCTATCCCTTGATAGTTTTTCGTCATATGATTCAAAGGGAAAATGACACCAATGAGGTAAAACCTGCCACACTAAATCTCAAATCAGTAATGCTGTAACTAGCCTTGTTTCATAATAAAGTGAGAAGAAAATTATTTATAAATAAGATAAAGTAAGTGATGACAACATGCTAATGGAAAGAGATGGATCAATTTTTGTGTACCAGATTGTTTACATGATGTTATGATGTACCTGAAGAAGTGAAAAAGTGTTTTTTTTTGTTTGTTTGTTTGTTTGTTTTTTTAGGATATGCTACACAATATCTAAATCATACCAGACTAAATACTGACTATGAATGAAATGGTTACAAGGCACAAGGCTGGAGGAAGCACATCTGTTTTTTGTTTTGTTTTAACACAGAACTGAGATAGCATTAAAAAGGAGAAAATATATTTTTTGCTACATGGAGGTAGATGTTTATCTACAAGAAACAGAATTGTTTCAAGAAGACTGATGAAGTGAATAGTGATCAGGTCACTATTATCAGCTTTCAAGATGAATAATATAAATGCATGAACTCTTAAAGAGGAGGTTGATTGGGCGGTACACTGGGGGTACAGCAATGATAAAAAAAAAAAAAAGGCAGAATAGAAAGTACAAACAGAGAAAAATTCAAAATGTTCTAAAAACTGAAGCATGTAGGATGGAGAAAGTCAGAAAATTTCTTCATATGTCGATGAACCTGGAAGGTAGAAGAGGAAGTGAAGGAGTCCTCAGATCTCTAGCAAGATATGTTTTCTTATTGTTTTTTCTTTGCATGCCTCAAGTAGAAATGTGTTTGATAAAGCAGAACATGCAACTCCAAGGTCCACACATCAGTCATCTTTCTTTTGTACAGTGCAAACTTTGCCAATCTGATTGATCATATTCTGGTAGAAGAAATATGCCCCAGAATTAATTCAAAAGGCAACCAGCCTGAGAGATCTGGAAAACTCTGTCTTGCAGTCTGCAGAGTATCTACAGGATTCACCTTTAGAGACAAACATGGAACTTTGATTAAACAAGGGGTTCTAACTCAAAACTGCAGCCATATTCTGAATTATTCTGTATGGCACTACTGATTTAAAATAGTATATCTGCAAAAATATTTCTCTCCTGCCTTTTCAGTGCTATTTTAAATGAATTTGTGAGTAACTTTTGATTTTATTGATTTAAAAAAAATAAAACTAACAACTTTACAAGAAATGTTGAACAATCAATGAGCAGAAAAGAAGATTTCACTGAATAAACATACATTTCTATAGTAAAAGGCCAGGAAAAAAAAGACTGCATAACTATTTGTTTAATCTATAATTCCTTTTGATGATGTGCCATACCAGAATACTCTGACTTATCTCTTGGAACCTGCAAGAATATTTATCTATACAGGTAATTCAAAGAGATCAATCACTAATCTCTGTTGTTCAGTTTGTCAGAACAGAAAAGCATCCTAAAATATGTTCAATACGAAACATTCATCTGACACTGAAAGGAAATAGATGATTGTATTTCATGCTCACAGAACCTTTTTCTGTATATCTTTTTGACTACTTTAAAAGAATTTTATTTTTTATTTCTGTCAACTTAGCTTCTCCATACACATGAACTTGCAGAAATGTGATACAGAATGGACACAGGGCAAGGAATGGGAACAATTTTATTTATTTTAAATCCAAATTGGCTGCCATTGGATTTATGTGCCCAGGATGTTTTGTAGGACTAAAATAGTGTCTTGGAGAACTTGAGAAGCAGGTCAGCGAGTAGCATCATTGCAGACAGATCACTCCAAATTCTCAACATCCTCATGGTGTGTTTTCTCCTATTCTTCACCTTCACAAGAAGAGTAGTCCTTGTTATGGGCGGCAAGTGAGCTTCCGTTTCATAACTTTGTCAGATTATTCATAAGAGGCATAGTAAAACTTTCAATCTTCTCTATTGGCTATTTTGGCATTGGAGAAACATGGTCTTGCCAAAATCACATCTTAATGTGTTTTGTAAAACAATGGAAAATGCCCTTGATTAAAATAGATAGAAAATATTTCCAAGCTTGAAATAATAATAGAGAGGGCTGGTGTTCAGCTTCATCTGGCTCTGCAATGTGCAAAAGCCCCCAACAGTATGTAGCAGATGTAAGCATTAATGCAGTGTAGTATAGGGGAGGGTGAAGCTGTTGGAAAAGAGTCTAATTCGGATGCAGCTCACGCTGTGTTTTGTAAGAATGCATCAGAGTCTTTATGACTTCCTGGGGTAGTAAATTTTCATCCTGCTGACGACGGGAGTAATTGCTGTGTGCAGAATAAAATCAACTGTTTAAAAGTTTAAATTCTATTTTTACAAACAAGATTCCTTATTTCTTAGCTTAACTTCTCAAAGATCATCATTACTGTTATTACTACCTGTGATAATGATGTTTGTTGAAAAAGCACCAAATTTGTTTTGCAAATTAACATGTTACTATAGATGACAGAGAACTAAGGTAATTTCCTTGGTACTAGAAGTTGTATATTGCACTTTATCTTTTCTACTGATTGCTGATGATTTAAAACACTTTTTGTATCTTGGAGGTACTTACATTAAAGTTTCTCCAAGGGGGTCCAGAGTGTTAAAAGATATAATTCTAGTTCTTCACTTCAGCAAAAGTTATGTGCAAATATACTCTAGGTGGTGTTTTAAAACAAACAAAAAACAAAAACAAAACAAACAAACAAACGATTGTGTTCTGCAAGTAATTGCTCAAGCACAGCTGACAAAATTGTTCCCCTTTAAAACCACTGAGAATTGTGTATACTTGCTCACTTACTTCATATCACTCCTTGATATCAGAGCATAAATTAAAGCATCTTTATCAGCCCAAATCAGCTTTTCCTGAATTTTATAACCCCACAAAAAGTCTTGATTTTAAAACTGTTTTCCATGGCCAAGAAAAGAACCATTAGCTGTAGAAGGTCTTATGACATTCAGCATTAACTAATGTACTACTCAACATCTCTGATAGGCTCATAAATGCACACAAAATAGAAAGCTGAGCAGGTTAAATGCTATATCAGAAATTCATAATTCATATAAACCTATTGTTAGGTAGATTTCTGTTATTAGCATGAAAGAATCGTTCTTGATATGGAATATATAGCATTAAGGATATGATGGCTTCCATGAAGAAAGAATTCATACATCACAAAGACATTAAGTGAAAATATCAGTGGAATTGTTAATATATGTCAAATTGTAAAAATACTAATGATGTGATAGTAAAAATGTGCCTAATGATGTGCCATTTTCATGTAAAATACCAAATACTTTTAGGGAACTGTTTTAAATCTGTCACAGACTTAGTCTTCTCCCATATTCCACATAATCGTTCCTACTTCAACAGAAACAGAACTGGTCAGTTCTTTCACTTATTGCCAGGTTTCATACTTTTGGCTTTAGCAACATCTTTAGTGTCCACTATCCTGGCAAAAATCTGTGGTTTCCCCAGGCTAAGAGAGGCTTGTGGCTTGGTCTGTTTTGGAGTGTCCATTACACAACTAAGAAGCTTTTTTCTGTCTAATGTTGCTTAAAATTGGCTAAATATTCCTTTCTTCCAGCAATTAAGCTATATGACCTGTAAAACAAAAAAGTCAAGTGCAGTACCTATTTGAACATGTTTTATTTCTTTCTGATATGAAGAAAACTGGAGTAATCAAATCCTGCATATCTGCATTACTCACATTTTTCTTTCTCCATAGATTAGGATACATATAATCTGTTTCTTTATGAAACAGATCATTTGCCAGACTTTCTCACTTTCTGTGTTTGGTGTACACACCACCATGTAAAATAATATAATGTTTTAAATGGTTACAAAAAAATAGAGTAATTTCTCTGGGTCAAAATACAGCTTTCCTAAAAACATTCTTTCCACTTCTGAGTTAGCAGTCAAGCAAATTTTTAAATGTTTGTTCAAAGACGTGACAAATTGGTAAAGGCGAGTTATGCAAGAGTAGGGTTATTCTCTGGATTTTCTTTAGGCTTCCTTTCTGACATTAGGCAAATAAATGATACGTTTCTCTCTCTGGGGGAAATAAATAAATAAATATGGTTATATAATGCTCTTTTCAAAAGAAATATTGTATTCAATCTGAGATTAGGAATGGGAGCACTAAGACCCTTGATGAAAAATATTCATACCAGATGTTGTTATTACCACAACATTACAGAAAACAATTTTTTAAAATTTGTTCTGTCAGCTTACAGTGCTTACAATAATTAGATTTTTATTATTTGTTAGTCCATATGTCTCATACTTTGGAGGTTAGTTCCATTTCAAAACTTAAATTATTTAGTTGTTTTAAGACACAGACATTGTTTTTAAGACACTGAAGACAAAAAATAATCTAAAGCTGAAGTCTGAAAATAGAGAGACATTCCATTTACATTGTATTCCACTTATGAATTAAGAAGTCATCACCTGGCCATCCTCCAGGCACAGAATATTTTTTATTTCATGTTAAACAGGACCACAAGTTTCAGCTAGTGAGAAGTGGCAATTGGTGATGAAGGCAATAAGATAAGAAGTTGTCTAGTGAGGTATTTAATGATTGCAGCACTAAAACTGTGTCTTTTCACCTGTTGCAGTTTCTTCTTTAAAGGAAAAATCAATCTCTCCATTTGGATTACTGGACCAGAGAGTTTTATCTAAGTTTTATTATTTTATTATTATAGAGTTTTATTTCTAGAGTTTATGGAAAGTTTCTTAAAATTGAACACCTTTCTGAAATACAGAAATTAATTCCAGACAGAGTGGGTACATGTTTCTACATACACTGTGTGTCCAGCCTTATTTCCAGGAAAATGAGAGGTACAGGAGGAAAAGCCTGCTAAACAGCTAGAGATAAGCTGGTGCACAGCAGGTCATATCCCCCTGTAGAGCAGAGATGTGATGATACGCATACTCAGACCCGATAAAGCATTGGAACCACTTTGTATAGACCTAATAAATGATTTTATTTATTTATTTTTAAATGTACAGTTACGGAAGCACAACATCATGGAAGATACATGAACTTGTGTGTGCAACATGCAGAGTACCTTAGAAATACTACTAATGCAATCACCAGTTTGGCACCTTATTTATTAAGACATTTGGCCTCTTATTTATTAAGGTCAATTCACATATTTACATATGCTTTGTGCTTACCTTTGAAAAGCTGTTCTTTTCAAGACTCAACCCAACTGAACTTACACTAATAATAACAGATTTATACAGAATTTGATGCCTTTTTGCTCAAGTCATTAGTAGAAACATTTGTTTCGCTGTTGGATAAATAACTGGCAAATTTCCTCCCAGAACAGCACAGAATTCAGATTGTTGCTGACCTATAATCATTTTTCTTAGAAAGCAATGTAAATGTTGTTCTTAGGTTATGCTTATGCCTTTTTTTCTTTTTTTTTTTTTTTTTTTTTTTCCTGCTTCCATTTAATATAAATTTCAGAATTGCTGTTTACGTAAAAGCTGAACTCAGCACTCTGGTCTTAAATAATTGCTGAGAAGCCTTTATGCTGCTTTAGTCAAGACAGATGATGAATTTTCCAGAAACTGAACCACTGAAAGTCTTAGTTGCAGCACATATAGGAAGGAGATTAAAAAAAGAGATAGTGTGTATCATGGCTTATAAGTTTTTCCTTTGGTTGCTTGACTTACTTCTGAAAGAAAAATGGGTTGTGTATTTTGCAAGCAATACATTTGTTCTACTATCTCAGAAAAAATCATGTGTAGATGAAAAAACTAAATATATATATGTATCTTCTCTTTCTAGTGTTGCTGATAATATCAGTTATTATTTTGTCTTGCCCTTTTCTCTATGTCTCTGACAGATAGATATCTATAACATATCTACAAAGGGCACATATGAAACATATGACATGATTCATTTTATCAAAGGTCAAAATGAGCTGGAGCATTGTCTGACCATGCAAGACTAAGTCAGCCACCATAACCACATATTTGCTTCTGAGAAAACAGGACAGCCAACAGACGCTGAAAGAGAAAACAGAAACCTGTGTGGAGATAACCCAAAGTCTGTGCCTGTCTCACCCATACAAGCATGATAGTGTAAGAGCTTTTCTCCCCTCGGACAATAGGTGAAGAGGAAAGCTTAAATATATTTCCATGAGGCTACTGCACAACTCTGGGAGGAGATGCAAGGGAAATCAGGTCTGTCTGCTTTCCCACAGCAGCTGTTTTCAGCATCATAGCCATCTTTCCTTACATAAATTCCCTAAGAGATTATGAAATCAAAGAGTATATTTCCCGTTACCACATTTCTAGTTAGGTGACCATTTACAGATCTCAGTCCTTCCTAATTCCACAAAAGTCCAACTTTTTCCCACTCCTATCAGTATTCCTATTCCTCCCTGCTTCAGTGTTGCTGTATTGGTAACAGACTTTCTGGAAAGTTATTCTTCCAGTGTTAAGCTCCTCATACAAATCTCTAGGAAAATGTCTTCAAGAGCTTTTTTCATCACTTTTTCCCCTTCTGAATTAGCAGTCAAGATAAACAGCCTCTTGCTCAGGGCAGTAGATGCTGTTACTACCTTAGTCTTCTCTTTAAACTGAGGCAAATTGGATAGAGGTAAACAGGTCAGCAAGCAAGAACTAAACCAGTATTTGCTAGCCCAGTGATGACTTAACAGCATCACAGACTGCTGTGATGGGATGATCTGATTGGCAGTGAATAAATTGGCTTGTCATAAACTAGAAAGATAAGCAAAGAAACACAGCTGAGTCATGCATCTTGGGCATACTTGCATGTCTGGAAGAAAAAAAAAAAGCAACAAAATCCTCTCTTTCTGTTGTCTTACTGCCTTTCATCTTCTCTAAAACAAACAAACAAAATAAAACTTTAAAAAGAAAACCTGGTATCTATTGACTGCTTACATATCACACCTCTCCCAAAACTGAGCTCAAACAGGTAAATTGTGGATTTGCTACTTTGGTAGAAAGTTCTCTTGAAGAATAATAAAAGAAACTAACAGGTCATAGAACATTAACCTGTGTAAATGTTTGGTTCACCTGGAGTCAACATGAATCATAGAGCACAACAACACTGCATGTTTCTCCACAGGATATGTATGCAGCGCGCTCTCATATTAGAGCTGTTGGAGCTGTGGCCACATTATAACAGATCTCAATAAAAAGGCATTGAGCTTGTAATGAAGTTGAGAGCTTGAGATTTCCTCCTCAGATTCTGTGTTGTTTGAATTCCTAGGTAACAACATCAGAAAAACTTGTGTGTCCTGGAACATTTTCCAGCTATATCATTTGGTCTAATACATGTACTCCCTCATGTCACTCATATTTTTTAGATAACCCTGCTTATATTAACACTACTGCATCACAACTAAACTGCTATAGTCAGGAGCTGGCACTTCAGGCTTTTTCACTTTTTGCTGTTCTAAACTAGGGCCTTTAGTTAGTATTTGGTCTAATTTCTTCTGTTTTAGGCAGGGCAGCACAGTAATGTATGCAGCATGCTGTGCTTAGCTTCAGGCTAAGAATTACAACACTCTACATTTTCTACACATCCAGCTTTACTATGCAGACTCCAGTGATCACTGAGATGGGGCATTTGGCTGCAAGATACCCTATAGTCATAGGGGTATTCGTGGGAGTAAAAGCAAATAGATAGTGCTAACAGCAGTTTAACATTACTCCTGCTATACAGTTAACTACTTCCTTCCATTTGAGGTAAGACCTCAAATGTATTTACCCCTAAATATACCCATATTTAGCTGTATGCTTTTAACTAAAAAGCTCATTGCAAGTTTTATGCTCTGGTTAGATGTACTGTGTATGATGCAAAGATACTATTTGAAGTTATTTTTCTCATTTGAATGGTATGAATGTTCTTCCCCCGCCTTATAAATCTGTCTTGATGTGTTTCTTTATTTGAAAACAGCTGCAGTGTTTTTGAAAACTGATGTCCTTTACTAGTCTTTCCAGCTAGAGAAGTGACATTGTCATTCCTTTATGCTGCATGAAAGCTTTTAACTTGCAAACACATCCTGTCTCCCTCACATAGTAGCTGATTTATATACTCTGGAAAAAGAGAGAGAGAGGTGCAGAGAGAGACAGAGAGAGAGACAGAGAGAGAGAGAATAAATGGCAGCAACATTTGCTTTTTAATAACATACAGAAAAAAAATACTTCAAAATCAGCCATGCATGAAGGAAACATACAGGAGGGGACCTTAAATACAAGCTACTGACAGATCATGAACCCAAACTGCCTTTTATGTATCTTGAAGAGAAAACTTTGTAATCATCTATGCCATCAGTACTGACAGTATATTCACTGAAATCATTATACCAAAGTGTTGTAAGGCTTGGGATTATCTGAAAGAGTAGAGAACATTCATTTATTCATGAAGTAAAACTGAAAGGCTTCTGTGTATCATTGGGCCTCTCTAATTAGAAAGTCAGGGAAATAAGGCTTTAGTTAAATTTTGCTTGAATAGTAAGTTAATTATTTAAAAGAACAGAAGGAAGCAGAATATTTCTCTAGAAAGAATAAATAGATTAATCTCAGGTATTTATTCTTAAATGGTTGTCAGGTATCATTGTGCTACTCCCAAATGCATTGAGAAGGTATTTGTTAAGAAGATAAAACAGAGAATTTTGGATTCACTGCAACAGTGAGAACTGGGAAACAAATGACACCCTGAATTTTTTATTTATTTTTTTCTAAAACTCAGTAGATTGTCATCAAAACTGAACTCCTAATCTCTGGAACAGGTAAAATACAGGAACAGGAAGCAAAGACTTGACCGTATATGTAGCTGTCAGAGTCCTGACTTGGTGTGTTATAGAATTAAGAAGAATAGTTTCTCAACATCCATTCAGACATCGTTTAAAATATAATAACTTAAAATAATAAGTAAAATAAAATAAAATCCTACCAGATGTCCTACATATATCTTGTCCATATGTTCCAATCCTCTGCTGACCAAAGGTAGTTTTCAGCTGATCTAAAGCAGCAATCTTAACTCTTGACTTCCACTGAAGAAATTACATGTCACAACAAATATGTTTCAGTAGATTTTGCCCATGGAAAGGCTGCATGCCATTAGTACTAATTTTTATATATATCTTTGCTTTGCATCTTTGATAGCTAATTCACAAGACCTAGAAAATGATATAGCTTGATATTGTTTATGAAACAAAATTTATTGAGAAAGACACTAATATCAAAACATAAATTTATTTCTAAACCTGAAGACTCAAAATGCTTATGCTTATGCACCATCTTAATTCATAGTAGGTAGCTGACATATTTTTGTGATATAACCCTAGACTATGTATGCATTTATGAAGATAATCTCAATTGTCACAAAATAGAAGCTATCAGAATCCATTAGAGCTTTTCTAAAATACTTCTATTTGTAATAAACACAAAGAATTTTAAAAAATCAACAGCAACATCCAAAAAAATATATTTTCACATATTTTGTGATGATATGCAAGTAAGTTTATATTCTGATAGGTTCTATTAGAGAATTTCACACTCCAGAGAGCATTTTCACACACTGTCTCAACAACAAAAGTTAGCACCATGTACATACCTTAAACTTCCCTACAGCAATTTCTATTTTCTGCAGACAGAGACTAATGAATTATAAAATATAATGCATGCTAGAAAAGAGAGGAGAGGAATTGTATTGCATCTTTCAAATTAATTTTGTTTTTAAGGAAAATAACCTCATACGATAGTTCTTTCACAATACAACTTTACAGGTCATTAAAATGCTTGCAATTTTTGACAGCTTCTAGAATCCTTTAGGGCACATCCTCATATCTCTCATGGCCATGACAAGCAAATTATTTGTAATTACCAACCAAATCAGAGCTGAACAGAGGCTTCAGTTTTCCTTACTTTGTTGTCCTGTTTCCATCTCTTAAAAAAAAAGCAACATTGCTGGGAAACGTCACCTAACAAATACCTGTAACATAGAAAAAGCAGCTGTGACCTTCAGAAAAGAGTTAAAACTGTTTAAAATCCCTCAAAAATATTGAATAAATTCTATAATATTTTGATGTTAACTGCAGCATTAATGTCAACAATAATCAATACACAAGATTTGTCATTCGAGTGTTTTAGACTAACATAAGCATTTGTGAAGGATGCTGAGTGTAATCAAAATGACAAGTACAATTCTTGTAAAACATTATGGTTCAAGGAGATTCTGAAGGAGAAAAATAGGTCTGCATCAATACAATCAAAACTGATTTTGGCCATCTAACAGATAGTTTGCTGCAAAGCCTGAAAATGTTCCTACTGAATACAAACAAACAAAAAGTGATATATTTATTATTATATGTATTGCTTTATCCTCAGAAGCCCAAAATATGTTTAGGACCTTGATCTTCTATTTACTTCATAAAAGTAATCACTTCATTATATAAGATATGTTTTTCTAAATCATACTCTCCAAATGTTTGGCACTATCGATGCTGTGATCATTGCAGGATGAATTCCAAGGGCAACTTTAAGAAGAAAGCCTTTGCTGAAAAACTTTAAATAGCAGAAAATATGAAAGGTAAATACAACAGGCAATGGAAGGGATGGGTGAAGATTGACGACATGGTCAACACAGGGTTTCTCTACACAAGTATCTTTTTTCTGATGACAACCAATAACAGTTGTCAACCATAATTGAAAGAGAAGTGTACCCATAGGGAAAAATAATCTGATATCTCCACTCTTCTTCCAATATCTTCAAATCCCAATTTAGGGGACTTGCTGTTTCAGAGGTTGCGTCTAGGACTTTTGAGTTCGCAGTTGCCAAATGATCTATTTTTCATGAGTTTGACAAAACCATTCCTGAACTTGTTTGTAATTTTGCTTTTTGGAATTCCTCTGACAATCATATTCTCAATTTACATATGTGTTGTGTGGGAATGCATTTCCTTCCATTTATTTTATACCTCATTATTTCCTTTGGAACCCTTTGTGCTATTAGAGCAGTGGAATCCTGATTCCCTAGGCCTTTTAAGAAGCATAGATCAGTTTTCAATTGATTATCTCTTTTCTGATTTTTAAAAAATAAAAGTTTATCAAGCTCTACAGGATAATCTTGACTTTCTCTGAACTTATTCCAACCTTATCATATCCTTTTGAGGTGAGATGACCAGAACTGCATATTTGTGTAATTAGGATCAGTTAAGTAGTTTTTGTTTGCTTTACAAGTACCTTATTTTAATCCAATGGCAAATCCACTATATATTTGTAAATAAAACCTAAAGAAACAATATTTAGCCTTGACCAGCATGGTTTTTTTTGTTTGTTTGTTTCTTTGTTTTTGTTTTCTTTTCTTCAAGTGTAAACACTTCTGGCAACATATAAATTCATAAATGAATTCAAGATTAGTTTTAGTCTTCAGTCTTGGCATTGTGGTTCTCTTTATATTCATGAAACTATATAAATTAGTCCACTATTACAAAAGCTGAAAATCTACAGATACAAGGCACATTATCTTTCTGTAATGCTTGATACATGTTCTGTAATGCTTGATACATGTAAGCAAAAGGATTTCAATAATTCTTTCATTTCAGGAAAAAAAAATGCTTTAACATTTTAGTAACCATGGGATATGACATACTTTTCATAGTCCTTTGAAGTGCACAACTGCCTTCAAAATGAAGGAGTTGCACATTTGAATCTGCACTTCAGTGTACTTTCTGTGAATGTACCAACAAATTCTCCTCACTTCTTGGGGCAATGTAATCCCTGTGGTGGTCAGGAGTGAACTTTCAAGAAGAAGTGTTACCATTGAGATTTTACTTGGAAAACCATTTAGTCTGTAAAGATATGTCAAAGGGAAAGAGAATGCATTTGTCATCTCTGGTTCACCTATGTATTTTTGTTATAATCTTTTTCGTGGAATGAGATGTCATTACTAAGTTGTGTATTGTTCCAACATAACCATCCATTACAGTAAAGTAGAAATAGCATATTTCATTAATCACAAGCACAAGGTTAAATAAAGATGTAAGCATATTGGCAGAGCAAATCTTCAAGTGTATGTCACATTGATCTATTAAGCAAATGCTTTAGAAGGGGTTACAGATCTGAGAGAATAATAGTAGCCATATTAAGTAGCTCTGTATTAACTATGCCAAACTCAGTAATTCTTGTTTATATTGCTGTAAAGAAATTGGTTATTTCAGTTGTCTGACATAGAGGAACATATGGTACATAACATTTGAAATCAGAAGAAATTCACTGGGAAAACAGACAAACAAACAAACAAAAACAAGCACTCAAACTGATTCAATCCATTTGGTTTCATACATATGCCTTTCAAATCTATTGTTTTCTTACACATTAGTAAGCTGTTCCTTCTTTGCTACAGAGATGAATGTGCACAGAATCTATGGTCAATTCATTCTCATATCAGTGGTCATACCCACACTTTGTGCTTTGATAAATAAAGACCTGAATATGAGCCAGGATAACTTCGTGGGATGTTATACTATGTATGGCTATACTATGTATGGCTACATATTAAGAGAGGTTGCTGGGACAACAGCTATTCTCTTTTGCTCTGTTCCAAAACAGATTTTTTACATTATTCCTCACTAAGTGATCTCAAAACGGTGTGGTGTTCTTTCTGATTGTGCTTTTCACATATGTGAAATGGTCGGTTTGCTCTTTGGATTTGACAAGAATACCCATCTTTTCAGAAGATATGTGTGATATCTCTAGATCACTATTGTCTTCTCTAGCCATCATGAGTTTTTCCCACATTCTTTATTTCTACATTTCTACAACTTTGATATTCTAAAACCAATAAAGCACAAGTGACCTTTTGACTCACTAGGATACCATACACTAATCTGGGTAAGAATTGATGGTCTTGAGTGCAGGAGTTATAATGATGATAATAATGGTAAGTTATCTGGACTTAAACTATAGAAAATAACGAAGTTCGGTTAGGTATGTATCTAACAATTGACTTTAAGAGCACTTCCTGCACACTTCTGAATGTTTTAATAATGTATTTACACTACAATATTGTTAATAATACCTGTTAATGAGTTCAATGTAATAAGTATAATGTTTTCAGGAATAAAATGAATGTTTCTGATATATGTCATAGCCCTCTTTTACTTTTTAACAGTTGCTTCACAAGTGTTTACTATAGACAGGAGATCACTGTGGACATGACATTTTTTAGAAAGGTAGAAATGCACTTGAGTTATTTCCATCTATTTTAAAACACTTTATTCAACCTGCTTTCTGACAAGGTTACAGACAAATACTAATGTTTCATTATTTATTTATTATCTGAGGATGACTTACAGAAAGATCACATCTGCTTTTTTTAAAAAAATGTTTCTGACTTGCTCAATTGCATAGTCATATCTCCTAACCTAAATTACTAGTGGTGCTATGCTGCTAAAGTATACAGTGGCATGGGATGGCACAATATGAGGAGTAAGTGGGATAAATTCTCTTTAGCAAAGGTAACTGAATTTAACTTTTCCAATTACCGAGGCCTAGAGTTACAAATTTAATTTCTTCTGTGCAACATGAAAACTGCATATTCATTGGATTTACGGGATTAACTTTTTCACAATTTGTATGCATATTTACTGTCTACGTACCTAAAGAATTAGAAATGCTATTGTTAGCACATTTATTCTTTCATCTGCCCATTTAAAAAATCTTGGTCTGAAGTTGTATTTTCTCTCTCTCTTTTTTTTTTTTTTTTTTTTTTGACTGTACCTGCCCTGTGCCTGCAGACTGGATAAAGTAATGCTTTCATTCTCCATTTCAATCTTCCCAGATTCGTATCCCTTAAACAGAGTTGGGAAAACAGCCAAAAAGTAAAAGGATTACTTAGCCGGTTGATTCTAGTCTTCTACAATTGAAAATAATCAAACTCAGTTGACATATTACAAAACCTTTTAGCAATTTTTACAATACTTAGAAATGTTCAATTCCTTCATTAATTTGGAAACACTTAATGTCAAGAAAATATAAGGGACTGGTATTTATGTAATTCTCATATTTTGCCTTCACTTTACTAGCACTCTAAAAATAAGACACTATACAAAATTGATTTACTTTGTTATCCCTATAAATCCTCCAAAATCACTCCAAAATTATACTGATTTCACATTGTCAAATATGCTGAAAATAGTAGAAAACTATTAAAAAATATATTATCTTTATCTTTCTGAATACCTGACAAAAGTTTAATAAAACATGGGAAGTATCTGTAAGCGGGTAATTTGAGTGAAGTGGAGCAATATCTCTTTGCTGGGTGTAACCTGGCTTAAATAATGTTATCAGTGTTACAGATATTCAGCATCTTTATAATATATGTAAGGTGATCTGACATATCTCAATAAATGCCCCTTTTTCCAGTTACATCATCTTACTTAGCTATGGCTTCCTCGTGAAGAATTTTGTAGGAACAATTCAGCCAAAATAGATTAAATCTTTCCAAGGGAATAATGGAAAATATAATAATATTAAAAAAGGAAATGAGTGTGGTTTAGCACCCTACAACTATGGACCAAGGAAAATTCATTTACTTCATAATGTTCAATTTGTCAGAGCTACAGAAATCTTAAAATAATGCATATAAATTCATCAACTTTGAAGTAAATCTCAGTCTGTGCATGAACAGCAACAGCAGAGCTTTATAGAGATTTGCATGTCTGTAACTATTGGCAAAAATGTACTTTAGCTGTCTCCTAGGTATGATCTGTTTCCTCTGCTCCACACAGACTGAACCTCATCACATCTGCACATAGAGCCTGAAAGGTGCTTCAACATGAGAGTCTGTGCATGCATGTTTAGCAGAAGTTCAGGTTTGCTTACGTATTCATAGATACATTTCCTCCAGACACAAAACTTTGTCTCCAAATCAGATTTCTTATTGCCTTCTCCTTAGAAATCGTATACAAGAGAGGATCCTATGTTTTTAGCCTCCTCCCCCTCCCATCCTCTTCACCTCCCTGTTATTGTAGCCCCTAAACTGAAAGAACTGAAAGAATGTGTTGACACAAATCTCTGCACTGAGGGTTTCTGACAATAAACAAATCTGATTTCCTTTTGAGGGTTTTCTTCAGAAACCTTGTCATCTGCTATGCAGAGATCACAGGTCTCTGAAAAAGCAGAAAAGAAAATTCACACTAATTATTTCTCCCTACAGTATTATCATCAGACAGTTTTCAATTCTCTCTTAAATTATATAGTAGCCAGATGGTATCACAGAGTGCTAAGTATCTATTTTATTTGATTTATGAAATAGCTTGAAACTCACTTTCTGAGTATGTAGTTTTTTGAAGTAGATAAAAAAGTTCAGGTATGGCCTGAAGCAAGCACTTCAGGTCAGCATTTGAAAATGTTTGTGTGTACCTGAGACATGGAGATAACATAACTTGCCAGATGTTTAGCCAGAACTGATTACTGTGACTGCACTTGTTCTGAACCTTCCTATCAAGCAGGATAAGCAATATTATCATAGGCACAAACATGTAAATCTGCTGGTGGAAATGTCATTTGTTCTTGCCCTGTGTGATTTTTACAGACCATAGCATAACAGATCCAGGTGCTACAAAATAGCACAAACAGTAATAAGATAAATTTTTATCATCATCATTACCGCCATCATACAGGTTACACCTGCTAAGTGTTTGCCCCAGACAATTGACTGTGATTGGTGTCTGTTCTGTTAAGGTGCTTAAGTCTCCACAGATGGTAATTCCTCTGAGAGATCAAAAAACACTGAGACTCTTAATTCCCATGAATTTTACTTTTTTAATATTCTGGCCCACAGACCAAGAAAAATTAATAAATTCTCTCATGCAATCCTCTGTATTTTGTTAAGAAAGTCAGTTTGAGACTGCTTCAGCCATTAGGGACAAAAGCCAAGGCAGAGGCATGTAAGTCCCTTTGCAGACTGCCTGGATTTTTTTATGGTATCACAGCATCTACAAAATTCGTTACTAAACTGTGTGGCTCTTTCATCAGCAGGAGAACACTTTTTACTGAGAACAGTTCTAGAAAAAAAAATAGTTTTGATTATCCCATTCCAATTTCCCAATGAATCTGTCCCAAGTGGGGTTAATCTCAAAGCTCATTGCCAAACTACAAGGAAGTTCTTGAAAAAGTTTCACATTTAATCCAAAGAGTTCCCTTTTAATCTATAACCATGGATGATGTTTTCAACTAGTTGTAGATGATGAAAGCCATGTTAGATTCAAAGGAATGAATTTCTTAAATGGTTATCTTGAATCAATTCTACTGTGACTGGAGTTGCTAAGAAGGGTGGATAAAATTGGTACACAGGCTCACAGGAATCAGATGTATTTTTAAAGATGTATCCCATTAACATATTCTGACATTCCTTTTCCCAAAGGTTTTCATAACAGCTTTCAGGTTCCATTAATTATGTGCCTCTGGGACTGCAGTTTAATTAAGAACCAATGAGATTAGCACTTTTACCCAACCTACTTGATTATCTACTTCATTCCTTCACTCACTCTCCCTCCCCAGCACATTAGCCAGCTCTTGAAGTTCCTTACGTTTTGCTAGTCCCTGCTCTGCTGCTGGTCTCAGTTACCCCTCATGGGCATCACCAGCCATGATCCTGGAGCATCCCCTACACAACGTATTCATGCACCTCCTAGATCCCCTAGGACCTGCACCCACTTCCAAGACCTTTTCTCAGATTTATCTTTCCAACTCTTTTGTCACCAGCTCTTCTTCTCAGAAAATCAAGTCCTATTCTATGCAGCCTAAATGCAGGAATACAATTAGACTCCTAATTGTTTCTGCTTCCTGGTTTTGTATTAATTTCAGAAAACTCTATGGGACACTTCTGTTTGCCTACACACTTCCAAAATTTACAACCAGCTTGTACCATCTAGCAAGAAGCAGGGTCTGTCTGGGTAGTTCAAAAGCTCAATTTTGGACATTCACCTAGAAACACACACCCAGTTCCTTGCCTTCTGTTAGTGTTCAGTTTATACTATATACTCACCAAAAACACCTATTTATATAAAGTCTGAAGTTCTCTGAAAGAGGATTGTCAGACTGTAAAGTCATTTGATATTATCATAGGAAATCAGAAAAATAACGCCTTCTTACACAGGATGACTTCTAACTTTTCCTAAGGACTCTGCTAACACTTCCCTACAGGCAAAATCATATATGCTTTGATCATGGGAAGTGCAGTGTGAGGTATAGTCCTGGAGGTCCTTTTAATTAGATTTTGCTTTCTACTTAAACTTGAATATATTGATAAGGAAAAGTAGAAATCAATATTGATAGAAACTGTTAGAAATAATAAATTCAATGATTTAAACTCCTAGCTTTGTACTTGAGTAGTTTCTTAAATCTTCACATTCAATGTAGTGTAAAAGTGTGCATAACAGAACCTTCTTGCACATGTACATAAGTGTATAAATTCTGTACTTCCTAGAATCTCTGGAAATTTACATGTTAACATTTATTTCACTTCTATTAAATAGTTAACTCTTTCCCAAAATGATTGCTTTACTTGTATAAAGCTTGACTCTGTATTTTTATGTTTATTGGTCTAGCCAGTCCTTAGCACTGACTTTTACCTCCAGTTGGGTAACACTAAAAACATAGTCCCACAAATATTTTTCATCATGCTTCTCCCATTCTCATCAATCCTTTTAATCTCTCAATATCCACCTTGTTCCTCAGATTAATACACCTTTTTTTTAGTCTTTGACACATTATACCCCTTCATATAACCCTTCTCAGCTAAGGCACACATTTCTCAATCCTGAAGTCATATTTGTGTTATGCCAGCCTGCTGCTATTTGTTTCCACCCTTCATTTCTTTTCAGTAGCATGACCCTTTATTAATGTTATGTGTTGCTATTACTAAAGGAATTCACGTTTGAGAATAGCTTATAACAGCACAAACTGGTGTCATCATATTTTTATTTGGTTAACTTGCTAGTACCATGACTGACTTTTAAAAGAAAATAATAATAATAATAATAATAATAATAATAATAATAATAATAATAATAATAAAACAGTAAGTCAGTAGGTAATTGAAAGAAGAAATTAGACAGAAAAGAGAAGTAAAAAAAAAAATAATAACAAATTACCTAACCATATTCTTGTTGTCTACACATCTTGTTCTCTTTAAGAGATTGACTAAGATTTAGAAATAGTAGAAACTTCAAAGGAATTGACAAAAGCAATATTTCAGCTGCATGTCTTCCCAGTGTTTAAGAAAAGAGAGACAAGTTTCATTTACATAAGCGAAAACATCTTCACCACCTGGTGTGTAGTCAATTGTTTCTTCTGTTGCTTTCTTAGGTGCTCAGGGCAGGGTTTGGGTGATATATGACTCAAGTTACCAGTGTATCTGAACTGCCTTTAGTGTACAATTAACTTGGACTGCCATGTGGTCCATGTTTGCCCATCTCTGCTCATGTTGGAGGAGATTCCAGACATTTTGTCTGAAATCCACCTTGCGAATGCCCTAGCCATGGCTCACACATAACATGCCACAGAGGCTTTTCAGCTAGCAGCTCCCATAGTATGGGAAATTGTCAGTGGCTTCCTTTAAGTGGCTATTAATGCTATTAATAGACATTAAATATGAACCATTCCTGGTCAGCAAATTATAACGAGCAGAGAGAAAAAGGGAGAACACAGAAGGAGGTGGATGCTACAGCTCACAGTTGCTAATTCTGAAAGAATACAAAACATATAGATTGTAAAACTAAACAAACAACTTTAAAGTAGGTTTCATCCCTTTTCAGTTTGTAATTAGGGCAGGGGACAGGATATTCTGAAAGCTCTTCACACATGGGAAAGAGCTAGGCGGAGTGTCAAGCCCTACAGTAGACTCATTCCAGTGTCTCACTTAGCTTTACAATCACTACTGCAGCAAGAGAGGGAAAGATTCAGCACTGCCTCTGGAGGTCTACTAAATCTGAAGACTGTCACTTTTAGAGCAAGAACTTTCTTTCTCTCCAACCTGTAAAGACAATGGAGTGGCAGCCACTATCATTTACAGAAGTTTTCAGGCTTCTGTTGCTTCCACTGATTTTGGTTGTGGAAACAGAGGCAATAGCTGGAGTGAAGTAAATCTGAAATCTACAGCACTGGCAAAGACGCAACTGCCACACAAAACATCTTTGAGCACTGCCTAGCAGAGTGCTGACACAAGTTAGGGTGACAACTTCTTTACCAGCTTTGAGTCTCAAGAGGCAAAACCAAATAACCCACCAAGGAACTGCAGAATGGCAAATGTTCTTTGCCCTTTCATCAGCAGTGAACACAATAGAGACTGTGACTTTGCTGCAGTACTTTCCAGGAGTGTCAAAATGTGTCTGTTATCAAATCTGGATGATCCAAGACACCCAACTACACACATCTGTCTATATTCTAGCATACTTAAAGTTTTAAGACTCTTTGTTTTTGCTACACGCAGACAAAGACTATTATCAGCTTCACCAATGATGCCTTTTCTACACCGGAAAACAAAGCAGGTACATCTATTTGTTTGTTTTTCTCCTATAAACAACAAAAATACAATCAAACTACTATTTTGATTGAAAAAAAAAAAAAAAAGAAAAGGATAAAAGAGAATTCGACATAAGGACAATGATGCAGTGTGGTATTTCAGGACTGGGATTTAACCACCACCAGCAAGGTCAGTACAGCCTCCAGCAAGAGAATGACTCACGGAGGCATTCTCTTGGAGCCATGCATCTTATGCCAGTTGATTTTTGCAGCTCATTCCCGTGAGATTTTCAGGTGATGGGAAGGGTGTGTAAATTCCCACTTATTTTGAGGTGTAAATCTGCAACCTTTATGTTGCAAATGTAAGCATCCTTTACATGTTAGGAAATTATGTTATCTCTTAAAACATGCCTTTTTTAGGTAGCTTTAGTTTCTCTATTTTATTCTCATTTTAGTCAGGCCTGAATTTTGGTGGACAGTTAGTTTGAACATAGTATATGCTCATGTTCTGAAGGAGGTTGGTCTCATTTCTTTAAAGAAACTATTATTCTGAATAATACCTACCAGTACTTATGTGTTAGCATTTGCTATCAAATTTCAAAAATATTAAAAAAAAAGATTTGCTACCAAATCTTGTAGTAATGGTGAATTTCTGAAGCCTCTAAATTAAATGGGAATGAAAAATTTATCTGATTAATTTTAAACATCTTGAATAAAAAATGTTATTTCAGCACAAGAAAGCAAAGATCTTTTTTGGCAGGAAAAAAGCAGCATTTCTGAAAAGGTTTGGTTAACTAATATCACAAGGTTATTAACAGATAATTAGTAAATGCACTTAGGACAGCTTAATACTAACATAGCCTAGGAAAAAAAAAGATGAAAAATATGCATAGTAGGATGAACCTTAATATTCCATTTAGCTTCATTGCTAAGTGCATGAAGAGACATGACAGATGAAAGGTGGATGAAAATAATGTTCTTTTCCCATCAAAATGCAACACATTTTGTCCTTTTCATCTCTGTTTATTATGTTTCATGTTTACAGAAAGAAAACCAAGAGCCAACAGGTTATACCTGGTATTAAAGCCATACTTAATTGGATTATAAGATCTCTAGAATGCCCTTACCATTTATCTTACTCCTTCTTAATTGCCTCATCATCGTTCTTTTGCTACTTTATCTACAGTCCAAATTTCCTTTTTACCTCCCTGGCATTGTTCCTTCATAGGTTCATTGTTCCTGCATTATTGTCCCATTGAATACCCATGCCTGAAATTCACAGCACAGGTTCGTTTACTGCAGGACTGGACCTGTCTACCAACTATTTCTGTTACATTATCTAGTCCGTCCATCTCCCTCAAATCCCTCCTTAAAGTATTTCCTCCATGCAAAGCCTTTCAAATTTAACCTCTGTAAAAACTCCAAAATCGCTTCACCATCTCGTGTATGTGCTGTTAATCAGATTTTAATGTGCCTGAGTTGTTTTGCTTGTGTCTGACCTACATTGTGCAGTCCTTAGGGTATGCTCTGTTTCCTCTTACTTGTTTGTACAATGCTAAGAATATATATACCACTGAGTTAATAATACATTGCATAATAAAATACTATGTAATTTATCACCACATCTTTAAGATTGTATTTTTTGAATGGAGTAGGTGGGCAGAGATATTTAAAAATTCAACTTAATGTTTGGGAAAATGTTGAATATACAGCCTGAGGGTGGAAGATGTCCTGTTTTCACAGGAGATGTACTTTTTTTCTTCCCCATATGTCAATTATATACTTTTTTTTTTTTTTTTTCTTTTCAATGTAGTTGTCCTGGTTTCAGCTAGGATAGAGTTAATTTTCCTTCTAGTAGCTGGTATGGTGCCATGTTTTTGATTTAGCGTGAGAATAATGTTGATAACACACTGCTGGTTTAATTGTTGCAGAGCAGTGCTTACATTAAGCCAAGGACTTTTCAGCTTCCCATGCCACCTCCCGCCAGTGAGGAGGCTGGGGGTGCACAAGGAGCTGGGAGGGGACAGAACCAGGACAGCTGGCCCAAACTGGGGGCTATATGATATTCTACACCATATGACATCATGATGAACAATTAGTATGGGGCGGCTGGCTGGGATAGAGGGACTGCTGCTTGCGGATAGTCATTGGGCATTGGTCAGCGGGTGGTGAGCAGTTGCATAGTACATCACTTGTTTTGTACCTATTATTACTAATATAATTATTATTTATTTTCTGTCCTATTAAACTGTCTTTATTTCAACCCACAAGATTTTACTTTTTTTCTTGATTCTCTCCTCCATCTCACTGGGGGGAAGGGTAAGCAAACAGTTGTGTGGTGCTTTGCTGCCAGCTGGGTTAAACCACAGAAGTAATGTATTTGGACTTACCCTCCAGTCTCGTGTAGATGTTGAGGCAACTATGTTTCATATTCTTTCAAACTTATTTCTATTCACATTAAAAAATAATTTGGCCCATTAGCTTCAGAGCTGTGCTAAAGCCTTACAATTAACCCAGAAATTGGATGAATGAATTTTATGTTTTATTATAACCTTACATTCGAACTCCATTTACTCAGCTCCATTATTTTCCCATCTCTGTTTCTTAAGAAGCCAAAAAACCTCCCATCAAGATTATTAAGGACAATTTTATGTTAATGAAAAGATTTGTCCTCCACACAACTTCAAACAAAAAAGACCCAGCATGTTGCTGGGCTGTTCACTCTTTCATTCTAACCTTGCTCCAGAGATGTTAAGTTTTATCCAGTGTTAATATGGTAACAGCCACCCTCTTGGAAAAGATTTTCTTCAAAGAAGCTTTGAAGAATTTAGGAGCAGGTGATTCTTCATAGAAATAGCTTATAAGAAGTTTAAGGAACCAGACTATTTCATTTTTTATGCAAGCATAACCTATGCATGTTACTCTGTAATCAAATATTTTACTCCAAAGTTCAATGATACTCTACAGAACTAAAAGGCACTCTCATACAATGAAAGTCTGCCAGGCTTCTGGTAAGGGAAAATGACAGCCCAGCACCTGGGGTAAATCAAGGAGCAAATCAGCTCTAGACTGAAGATGGAGAGGAAAGACACTTGCACTTATTGACTGCAGTAGTACTAGGAGCAAGAAGTAAAAGAACATGGGTCGTTATAAAGCAATCAAGCATATGATCTTACTATCATTGTGAGATTATCTGTACTGCAAGTAGCACAGCACTTATAGAGCTTTACTATAGCTTAGCTCCTCATAGTAAAGCGATGGCTGCACAAAACCCAGGGAAGTTTGCAAAGCTGGATGTTTGCCTCATACTGAGATAGGTGCTGCTATGACTGCAGTATTTTCAGTAAAAAAATAATTAAGCTCAGGTAAGCTTACACAAGCAATATCTACAGCTGTGATTGGTTCAGCTGTGATCACAGCTGAAGCTGAGGCACCACAGAATCATTCTGATTTTGTGCAAAGTAATTTAACTAGATGTAACTCAGGAGCTAAGAGTCCAGCTTCTTACCTGAAACACTTTCTTCTACATTTTTCATTCTTATATTTCATTTACTTAAGGCTTAGTTTCTCCAACAGATCAGTCCTACGCTATATAAAGGAATCCAAGTCGACAACAACAACAAAAAAAGAGCCTAGAATCATACCATCTTACTACTGAGTTACACTCTACTCATTAAATATTAATATACCCAGAGTGACCTGATGTTCATTAAGATGGTCTGGAAGAGTCATTCCAGCTTTGTCATTCTTCTTATTTCTTCCTCTTTAATTTTCTAATGTTTCTTGCAGATTTTCCCTTTAATAACTTCCTTATTAATTTTACAATAAATAAAAAATCTAAAATCCAGAATCACAGCCACCACAGCCACAAACACACATGAGAATAGGACTAGAAACTTACCAGGAGATAATCATAAGAATCAAATCACAGAGACTGCACCTACCCACAGTTTGCTTGATAGGGCAGTTTCCTGAAAAAAAAAAAAAAAAAAAAAAAGATCATAGATATTCTTTCTTTGGACTTGAAAGCTTGCCTTTTGAATCCTGCCTCAAAGACATGAGAACTAAAATGCTCCAGGTACATAAATGCTTATATCCAGTACTGGATATATTAACCTCTTTTCTGTGACACTCATGGCACTTGTGACAAAAGAAGCTGTCCTATGCCCATATGAAAATTTATTGTCTGAAAGAAAAATCAAAGCTTTATATTTTTTTATGTCTCTTAGACAAAGAAATCAGCAACTTCACTGTGAGCTCAATCATACTCTAGTCCTTACAACTAAACATTCTTGAAACAAGTTTCCAAATCCAAATTAGAAAACATCATTTACCACTATGGGAACTATACTTACAGCAGGAGGGCAAGATTTCCATGTATATGATTATGGTTTAAAAAGATAACTTAATCAGAATTTTAACATTTAGGATTTCTTATTTGAAATACCTATGAATCACGGTGGCAGAGAACAATGCATGGCAACAATTTATGTCTTCAGAGAAGTGATGAGGTGCATAAATATAATTTGAAATTTTCAATGTTTTAACAAGTTTTGTAAAGGCATCCTCTGTCTTCTGGAACTTAATTGGCAATTATAAATGGGCAATTATAAAATCTAAATATCTGCATATGTGTGTCCCTTGACCAGAGACTCTTTCTACTCATAGGGTCTGCTTTACACAAGGAATATCTTTCTGCTGATAAACAGACAATATTCTGCTCTTGCTATTGTAACATAACCATCCTTTAGGAAACACTAATGGTACAGAAAATGTATAAATTATTTCATCTGAATTAATATGCATCTAACTTGTCCGAAATGTGCACCTAACTGATGTGCAAAATGTGCATCTAACTCGTCAGTATCTATATGAGCACTAGATGCTAAACATCTTAGTCTGTTGGTATTACTGCATTGACCATTATGAAAAAGAAATAAGAACAGAAGCCTGATTATCTTTCATGAGAAGCTTGTAATCCTTCATGACAAATTCTGGAATTTTGAGCTGTTAAAAAATAAAAAATATCTATTAATAAATTGTTACTGAAATTGAACCTTACTGGTGACACTTTTCCTTTTGTCATCAGCAAAAAGGTGAGAGGTAAATGAAAGGTAGCAGTTTGAAACTTAAAGAAGAGAGTGAAGTTGCAGCTTCTGTTCTTTACACTACTAACATGGCTTAATTCTATGAGACTGAGAAAGACACTTATCTTCTCCAATCTGAAATTGGCAAATTATATTAGTATTTGCCAACCTAATTTAATTGTCAAAGGGTGGAGTCAACATGAGAACTCTTCAGCAATTTCTAAAGGAAAAGGTTCTAACACAAGTATATAGCATAATCTAATATGGAGCCATAGATTTACAGGTAATCTTTCTACTAGAGATTTCATTTTGCTAGTTAATCTGGTTACACAAATTTGTGTAAGATACGAAGTCTACAGTCACTTCACTATTCATAAATTTCTATCTGCAGTGGGTGATGTTCAGGTATTCATTCACATATATATTGCAGTGGCTTCTTATGGCAATGCCATGTAAGACTTTGTTCCTTGTTTTTTTTCCTTCCTTTTCATATTTTCTCAGATGCTAACATTAAGCAATTCTTCTTTTTCTGACCTCTGGGTACCGCATCAAGATTTTTCTCATCCTATCCCATTTGTGCAACCCAGAACTAGTAAAAATGTTTTTTACAAGAAATCTAGAGTCCATGTCCTTTCTAATGGCATGTTTACAGCCAGCTCTTTCCCTTTGTTGTGACAAGCACTCCTATTCAATGACCTTAATATTGGTAGCAGAGATAGGTACATAACACTCAGTTCTGATAAAACAATAATGAAACCTGTAGGTCAGAGGAAACAATAAGATGGGGTAGTGTTATTTCTGCTCCTCATGCAATTTAGAGGTCTGATTAGATCCACAAGTGCTATTAACAATCTGATGGCGACCATCATAATCTTCGCTTTTCAATTTCGCTTTTCAATTTCATATTTCCCTGTTTTTGAGCAATGACTTATTATTTTTTTCCTGAAGATGCTATTATTATGCTTCATTCTGTTTAAGTTTGCTCTTCAATTACACCTGAAGGTAGGAAATTATAAAAGATAACAAGTAGCTTTTGACATTTGTACAGAAATACCAAATCTGGGAAGATTTGGCTACCTTATAATGAGTCTTGAAGGCTTGGTCTTGAAATTGAATCACTTATTGTATGACATGACCTCAGACTAGGGTTTAATTACAAGGTGTGCATTTGTTATTCATTAAGAACAGTAAGGAATATTGAAAACTTGTTTACAGCTCCCTAACTCTTGTGATTGATTTTTGTATAGAAAAGCTGAAAAAAAAAAAAAAAAAAAAAAAAAAAAAGACATATATTTCCCTGAGATTATGTCTTTGAAACCTGATAAAGTCTTCCTGAAGATCATTTATCTGTATCATGAAGATAGGTAATTAACCCCATCTGAAAGAGTTATTTTTTTACTAGGCAACATTGTACTCTATTCACCCTTTTTATCATCTATTATAGAGAAGCATTGTCAGCATGGTTCATCTCTTACCCATTCTATTCATAAATGATAGAAGCTTGAACTCTATAAATCAGTTCAGCTCATAAAACTGGAGAATGATAATAGGCAGGCATACAGCAAACATCACTGCATAAGCTCTCTGTCATATCCCTTTTTGTCAGAGTTGTACAATGAAAACACATTCATTGTAACTCGGTACGTCTGATTTTTTTGAGCCTACATATATTTGTAGCTGTTCAACTCCTGAAATTCAGTTACAGGATTGTGCTCTTTCCCCTTTTTTCTCTGTATCTTCAGTCATTACAACATCACTAACATTAGAAGACTGATTGATTTTTGTATGGTGAGGTAGAAAAAAAAAAAAAGTAAAAAAAATGAATTTTAACTGCTTCCTCTGCCCAGTTCCTATGTCTGACATCAAATAACAAAATCTCTAAAGTTTTGACTGTTCTGCTAATTAATTTATATCGTGGATGGCATTGTACATCTTTATTTTACAGAGAAGCTTGACTGACAAATTCACCCTACTCTTTTGTACTTGCTTTGATTTTCCTTCTTAGTGTTCAATACACAGAGAATTTTCCAAGTCTATATTTTAAAAGAGTAGGTCAGGTTCTGTTTGTATCAGTTGTATCACATTTTTGAGAAGAATTATTTTAAACACTCCACAGGTTGTTTGGAGTTTGAACAACAAAATGTGTGCTAGATGTAGCACAGCAGTTAATGGATGCTTTTGCCTTACCACAGAGCAAAGAGCAAAGAGTGACACAGAGCAAAGAGTGAGGGACCAGGGTTTATTTTGCTGCAGTTATGCAAGACCACAAGTCTACATTTTCTGAATGAGCTGTAACACATATATATTCTTGCCAAACATAAACATTACTCATGTGCAGATGTTCTAGACGGTCATGCATCTGCATTTCAAGAGGGTATTTCTAGCTGGAACCCTGGTATGTGGCTGCAGCTTTTGTTCCACCAGGAGAGAAATCACCTTGATATCACTGATGATGTGTTTCAGACAGTATCATATCAATGCATGTGCAAAAGCAAGGCAAGTCTACATTTAGGAAGACCTCTCTAGCACCCTAAATAACTAATATTGATGTACCAGTTCTGCACCTTGGCCATAAACCTTCTGTGTAATAAATGCATTTACAAAATACAAGAAACAAAACTTAGAAATTTGTCCTTTTTTCAAGACAGCAAACACTCCATAATGCTGCCAGATATCATATGTCCACTTCTATATATGGATCAGAAAGAGTCAAGGGGAAATTTAATTTTTCTAGACAAACAAACAAAAAAGATGGGATAGAAATGTATTTAGCACTGTCTGTATGAAAGTTAGATTACCAATAAAACTGGTAGATTGAGAGCACCAATACCATAGCAACCTGAATATTTTTAAGCTTTTCCAATACTAAGAAAGCTCTAATTGTCCAATAAACCATGAGGTGTACTGACCTTATCACTGACTTCTTCAACTGATGCAGTTTCAAAACTATTTCCCCTCTTATTTAGATTTCTAGATTAATCTGCAATCCATTCAGAATTACCTTGTGCTTGGGACCAGATGGACTGGATGGATTTAAATCAGGTCTCGGTGTCAAAGAAAAACATATTTATTCTCAGAATGAAAAACCTTTCTCACTGTTCCCTTTCCAGTGCGAGGCTATCCTTCTCATACCATATTAAAATTGAAATACGAGGTAAAAAATTGGGTATTGATTACCTCTAATTTTTTTCATATGATAGAAGATTCTTATAACTCTGAGGGGAAAAAAGGGGGAGAGGGGGGAGAAATAGTAGCTTTAATTGCACAAATAGTCAACAGCTACATTTTCTAATACTTTAAACTCTTTTTTTTGTTTGTTTATTTGTTTTTTCTTTATAAAGACATAATTTCATAGATTAATGTCATAGCATATGAGAATGGAAAAGATCTGGGGAAACACTTTCATAGAGACAAAGAGACTTTCATCAGACAGAGAAGAGGTTGCTGAAGACTTCATATTACAAGCTAAAAATCTGTGCATGCATCACAAAATACAGATCAAGGCAAGCACTATAATTAAACATTTTGAAACTTTCTAATTGCATTTTCTAGAGAAGTGACAAAAGTCAAACATTAAAGCATATTAATTAGCCCTTTTCTCCAAAACATATTGAATTAATGTAACCCAATTACCCTGTTTTAAGGCAATAAAAAAGTTAATACTTGTTTGTAAACAATGTTATTTGCATTTTTCATTATGAATTTCCCTCTGCAAAGTGAATAATAGATTAATATTTTACTATATCATATTTGAAATTTCATTATATTAATTTGTTTATTAATATTTTGCTACTTAAATATATAAATGTATCAAGACGATAAAAACATATCCAGTTCTTTAATTATATTGAGTACTGATCTTCCAGAAAAGTCTGTGGCAAGTCTGGCCTTGTATCAATGAAATCAATGAGAGTCAAAAAACAAAACAAACCAACCAAACAAACAAAACTGGTTAAGAATATTATTACTCTTTAATTCATTATTAAAAATAATAATAATAAAAAGGATTTAAAACCAAATTAGACAGTTTGGTTTTTTTTTACAAAACTAAATGGCTTTTGCTAAAGGAAGGTCCTCATTCTGTTACCCTATTTTCAGTGGGAAGGCAAAGCAAGGAATAACAGAAACTAAAAACTGTTCTCACTAAAAAGAAAATCAAACTGATCTGTATCAGTGAAATTGTTTGACACATAGCAAATTTCTCCTTGATACTGGGAGGAAAAAAAATAATAAATAAAATAAAAAAATAGAAAATCAATCATCTAGATTAAAAAAAAATGCATAAAGAGAAGAAGATGAAGTTATTTCTCTTTTATACAATAAACTATCACTTTGTGTACACATCTAAAGGAGTAATTTGTTTCAGAAGACATGAATGTATATTTTTCATTTCCAAGAAAAAGGTAATGTGATAATTCATAGGCAGGGTTTCCTTTCACTTTAACCTTTTTTTTCTTTTTTCTTTTTTTTTTTTTTTTCCATCCTGTTGACCTTTTTCTATTTTATATAAAACATTTACACAGTCTCTCGCAATAGAGAGACAGTTTCTTTATCCTACTGGGTCAAGTGTTCATGTGCAAAATAAAACACATGGATTACTATCTACCACTCAGCCAGAGAGACAACAAAATTTGTTGGTTGGACCACGTCTGGTTAGGTGGAATGCTTATATATTTAAGTACCCACTGTCCAAGACGGAAACTGAATGTGTTTCTCTGCTGACCAACTAAACTGAGGTAGGGGATAAAATGGGAATGTCATTTTCTTGCTGAATTTCTCCTCTTCACTCCAACCAGAAAGGCAGAAACTCCTTGTTAACCCTTTAACTATTTGTTAAATTCACTTCTATTCTAGTCATTCTGAAATGATCAAAAGTATTTTTTGTTTGCAGCAAAGACAAAATAAATCTCAGCTACATTTTAGTTCTCACCTCCCTGAGGAACACTGTTCTCTGGCCTTTTGCCATCTCACAACTTCTTCAGTGAAAAATAATTCAATCCCATCTAGCACTCCAAATCCTTGCTCTGCACCTCCAAAGCAACTCCACACAATTCTTTTAACTCCTTGTGCACCTACAGAAAGATATGGAAACATCTAGCTCTCTACAAACATTTATCTGAAGTTTTAAAGTTGTTGTTTTCCTTTCTAAACATAACAGTTCAATTTTGTTCAGATTTTAAAACTGCAGGAAAATTATATTTTGATATAATTTATAAATCTATAAGCTTCCTTCAGAGAATTATTGCTTGAGATTTTCTATTCAAGTTTTTATACTGTATTTTGACAATAAACCTTTTGTCTGGGAGCTTTGGAGTAGTTTATCTTTGATTTTTATGGCATTAATCTGCAATTTTTGTCCTTGTCTCTGTTGACTGTGAGTGATGTCTATTTTCTCTATTTTATTTGTACTGTCTACCTTACTATTATATAGCATATAACCTTTATATAGGTTACATAGATATAAAGGTATATAACCTTTTTTTGATTTTTATTTTTTTTTGTCTTGGTTCTGCATTTATTTTATTTTATTTCATTTGTTATGTTTGCTTTTTTGTTTGTTTTTAGGTTGTGTATTTCAGTATTCTAATTAAGACCTAATGAAATAAATCAACTAAGCTTATTCTTACACTGTATCTAAACCAAACCTAACTGGATTTGTGTTAGAATTTATTTGAACTTTTTAGACCTCATGATTGTTTTTTCCTAGTCCATGAGGGAAGCTAGTCTCCTAATTTCACTAGTACTGTTTTGCAGATTCAAAAAGCTATATTATACATTTTTTTGAGTGCTATGTAAACTCATTTGCTAACTGACATCATGTGACCACTGAAAATAGAATTTACATGAATATATTAATCAAATTTATGGCAGACTACTAAAAAAAAAAAAAAAAGAGCAATATAAGGATATGCAAGATAAATCACCTCTCTGCAGCCATGTTAGATTTGAAAAAATAAAAAATAAAACTACGCCAGCTCAGAGAAAAAGTACAAAAACATAAGAAAAGCATGTGATGCTTTTGGTTACAGAGTATTCAAGGTTTGCCAAAAATTGATGCACAAAAATGCAATTGGACACATTGGATAAGGGTAACTGATACACAAGATACAGTAGCCCAAGTCCCGACTGTCAGCGCATTTACTGAAACATTTTGCAGCATGATAGGCAAAGCTGAACTAACTATGATTTAGCAAGCTCAGAGTAACCACAACAACAAAACATGTTGTGACTGTGAGCACATTATAACAGCCAGCCAGAGTCACTGGGTGTCAGTATGAGCCAAAGATTATGTCACTGCTACCTGCACTACTGAGGGGAAGACTAGTACAAATATGTTTACTGGAGTGAGACATTCCACCACTGGATGATGAAACACAAGCAATAAAGGGAGTGAGAGGCTTGTTTAGAAAAATGGAAGGAAATTTTAAGTGGAGCTAAGCCATAACCATGACATTTTGCTGGCACAGATAGGATCCTAGCAACAGAGGGAGTGATCGATCGCAGTAGAACTGACATAGCCAACTCTAACACCAACTGACTTGGATCCTTAAAAACAAACAAACTAACTAACTAACTAACAAAAACAATATATGAGAGAAGAAAACGTAGAAAGGAAATCATGCTGGCCCCTGGTTGTCCCTGACCACAACTTCCAAAGCAGTTCACTATCTTTCCAGGCAGCTGAGAGTGAAGGTACCCTTGACATTGTTCTGATTTATGACAGGGGACAAATAAGATGCCTATGGGTGTACAACCAGAAGAATACAGAATTACCTTTTTTCCAGCCCTGTGCCTTCTGGCCATCTAGCAAGTTGGTCAGATACATGGACAAAGGTTCAGTGCAGAATCTCCCTGTCGTTTGGCGTAAAGAAGAAAAGAAAATACAGTTAGGAAATCTGCAGCAAGGAAATATTGGCCCTTGAAACCAATTAAAATTTCTTTAGGAGACAGCAAGTTTAAAATTTCTATAGATAACATAAAGAAATTATCCTTTGTATAGTTATCACTTGTCAGGGTCTAGTGGCGGATTTTTTATTAACAGAACAGGTATTTTTTTTCTAAAGGTAATCAGTCTAGATAAACATAATCATGTTTGAAAGTGTCCTTCTGCTTGAGAGGTAATCCTTTTAGAAATAGGTAGATGGAGGGGTGGCACAGGTGTCGTAATTTCATAAGCTCCAATCTTATGCTAACATTACATTAAGAGAGTGTGGATACTGAAAATATTCTGGCTCTTGACTCCCAGCTATTGAAACAGGAATAGGAGAAAAATATCCATATTTGAACTTAAAGCATCTCCTCACAACTTCAATTCCAGTTGCATTTTTTTTTTCAGAATTTTTTAATTATTAATATCACATCACTAAACACATTTAAGTTTCACAATAACACAAAGAGAACAGCATTAAATGAAATGGTGTTTAACAACAGCCTTTACTATGCTGGGACCCATTTCACCAATTATTAATTTTTCACCACCTTTTCTTTAGCAATGAAAGACCAGAAAATGGATTAAAGCTCATATTCAATATAATGTCAAGTTGATTTTTTTTTAAAAACTGTCAGGAAAAAAAAAAAAAAAAAAAAAAGGAAAGTCAGAAGTACTGACAAAGGCCTATTTCAAATTCTCAAATGCAGGTGGAAAATATACTGCATGTTTTCAGTTTTGCAAATGTGAAAAACACACATAAATAGGTTATTTCAATATTAAATAATATCTTCAGGCTTCCTTCTTATCTACTCTTTTGCAGCAGCTACCACAGCATCCAATGATGAGAAACTCTGTGATTATGTTTTTCCAAATTCATCAATTTTGAAGTTTTATTTTATTATTGTGTCTATTAGACATTTCTGTCAATGCTCAAAGTTAATTTTCACATTCTTATTCACAAAACTCTGATTGAAAGCTTTGTGCTGTCCAAAACCCTTTAGATCAACTGCCATCAGCTTCAACACTGAGGTTCAGTGCTCCAAGGAGATGGTAGACTATTGTGTCTCTAATACCAGATTATGGTTTGTCATAGTTCTTGATAGTTCTTTTGCTCCAGGGCACATGCAGATTGCAGGTAAATAAAGTCACTGAAGTTGAAGGTTGGGAGATCCTGTCAGGGGTTATGGAAAAAGAACCACATACATTATCCATGTTAAGACCGGTTCAGTTTTCTACCCAAGAAACTCTGCCAAACTCAAATGTCTCTTAGGGAGACCCACTGTGAAAAAGTGGCTTTAGTGAACATCATGGATTATCCCGCTCTGCATGCATGCAACTGAGGGCAGATTGAGAATCACAGGAATACAGGGGATGAGATTTCCCAAGCTTCATATATTTAGCAACTGTTACCTGTCCATCACTAGAAAATTCCCCAAATACCAGCCAGGCATCAGGCGCAGACATCATGCAACAAAAACATGTCAAATGTACTTCCCAGCATTTTCCAGAGGTTACCATGAAACGTTCCTATTAAATGTGATAACATTTTTTTTTTTTCACACACTCTGTCTAGACTGTGCATAGCTCTGCATAGCACCAAAACAGGCTGTTGACACAGAATTAGATGTTCTCTTCTTGGGTTATCCTTTCCTTTATGGTCTTTATTTCAAAATGTTTATTGCTCAGACTCAAGGCAGCAATGAATGATGCATGATACATACCTCATATGTCTGCCAAAACCTGTCTCAATATACAACTAATAATGAAAAGTAACACTTTATGAGGAAAAATACTCATAGCTTAAATAAGGAGCTTATGTTTTTCTCTTATTTAGGACTCTGATGGCTCTGTAAAGTAGGCACCTACCTCTGCTGCTCCTAGCAAACTCTGAATCTATGTCTGGGGCTGTGGTAGGTTTTTAAGCTCCTTTTATCAAATTCCAAAAGGAGGGCTGGAGATCATGTAAAATGAAATTCAATACCACCCTAGGCCTAGATCAAGACGAGAGAGGACAGGCACTCCAAATTTCAAAGAATCCGGGTCATTCCTTGAAGATGCTTGTACCAGCTACCACTCACTACTTCTTGGAGCACACATTGAGAAAGACATCTTGGACACTGAGAAAGACATTTTGACATTGTTGGCACCAATGTCAAAAAACATAAGCTGTCATTTTTTCCTGAATTTTAAGTGCAAAAGCACTGTTTCCTCCGTAAGAGGAGGAAATATGCCTATTTGTCCTATTTTTTTCAGAGAAACACATGCTTATTTCTCACATATCTAATTTTCACCATCAAATGTATGTTTCAGGCAAATATAGTCCATATTACTTTAAATATCCTGGTAGAAAGTTGTTACCAATAGTTATGCCATTAAATTCCACCATATTACTGAAAATGAAAAATGAAATAAAAAAAAATGAAAATGAAATAAAAATGAAGGAAAGGCATACACATGTACTTCCATCTAAAGAAGCAGCAGCTAATTTTGATAGTAGCTATGTCATGGAAAGCAAAAGAGTTGTAGGGGAACACAGCAATGAGATTCAACTGCATACTTGGAAACTGGAGACCCAAAGTATATATTTCAGCATAATTTCAAATATTATGTTGCATCATTAGAGAAAAACAAGAACTAGAGTTTTCTGTATGACACATTTTCTTGAATCTCTACAAACAAATAAGCCATTTTTCATGATACAGGAGTTGTTAGGTAATGAGACACCTGTTGGTGAACATCAGTGCTAAAAGTGCATTCAAGTTTTGTGAAAAAATTCTTCCTAGTGCGTATCAGTGTAGTGATATTTGTTATGTTTATTCTGGAACTGAAGTAAAAATGGCTGAGAAGATAAAACTTCTGCTGTGTTCCATAATAACATTATTAATTCTTTTGCTTTATTTTGGTACTAACCTTATAGTTTAGAAAAGCTGAACATCCAGTAGATTTCCCAATGACTCTACTCTGGAATGCATCCATGGAGACACATTATCAATGTAGTCCATAGGAAGCAGAATTCCTTATACTAATGGTAGATGGAAAGCATGCATGATGGTCCTCTACAAATAAAATACTGCAAAACAAAAAGGACAGCTTTAAAAGTCAAGAAAAACAAGATCTGTTTCTCTGTCTTGGCTGTTTCCTTTCATTTTTTCTCTCTCTTCCTCACCACTTTCTTTCTTTCCTGTCTTTTCCATATTTTTCTCTGATGTCCTTTTCTTTCACCTTGCAATTTTTCATTTCTTAGTTGAAGTGACTTCTAGTCAGTTTCAGGTAAAGGAAATGGTATCTCTTCTGTCAGAATTATTGCATATAATTAATATAATTAAATGTAGTGCCATGTCATATATATTGCTGAACTAAATAACAATTAATAGCCAGAGGAAAATTTTGAAAACCATCTCATACAAAAAGTTTCTAGGATTATTTCTTTCAAAAGAACTTCATGAACCATAAGTTACCTTTAGAACAAGGTTATAGAGTTAATGGCACAATTAAGTCTTTAGAAGCTATGGAATAGAACGTGAAATGTCTCTCAGATTTTATTATAGAGAACATACATAACAGTCTTTATTGGCAGTGCTGCTGATTTTTTTTTCTCTCTCATTCTGCATTAGTAACAAAAATTTCTCTCTGCTTTCTCCAACCCACATATGCCCCTTTGCCCCCAGTGACTTGCAGTTGCTTTTTAAAGCACTTCTTCTCAGCTCCTTGAAAGCCTTTTTCCCTAGCTCATTTCTCTGGTGCAGATGTGAATGAAAATGAAGCATTTTATAATTTGGCTTTTTAGCTGACAGTTAGCTCCAATAAGCAGACAATCTCAGCAACATTAAAAAAGTAGAAAGAGTGAAATTAAGAGATGTGAATATTGTGCTGTAGCATGGATATCCTTGTACTCTGAGTTGAATTGTACTGCAATGTCTTGCTATTGTACTGTATGAACTCCCTAAACAGTGTCTTCCCTCTGTGTTATCATTTACATACTACAACATCAGAAAGAAGTTGGGGGGAGGTTGTGTACACACCTTATATCTAATAAGGAGTTGACCAAATAAGAGAAGCTAGAAGTAATAAAATCACAGATCAAGACAATATGGCAACAGAGGAAACCAGAGCAATACAAACTGTTTTGACTTAGAAGACTGATGGACAATGCCATATGTAGAACTGGGAGAAAATGGAATTTCAAAACTCTAGGGAAAACACACGAACAATTGGTAGGTAATATGACAAAGCATTGCAAGTCAGCTACCACAACAGCACTTTACAGAGAGATGAAATGCAAAGAAAATCTGAAGCATTACCTCTATAGAGGATAAAACATGGGTGTCAAAACTTCCTGTTTCTGCTGCTGTGGATACATAAGAAGTGGATACATGCTCCATTTTATCTAGGAAAGTATGGGAGCTTGGTGGGCAGAGAAATGTTCTAACTCTTGACTTAAGCCCAAAGATCATAGTGACACCTACATGAAGAGGGAAAGATTGGTGGCAGGCTGTCTGGGACAGAAGACAATTAACCTGATTTTCATATCAATTTAGATAGTCAGAATGAAGCAAAGCCAACAGGTAAAAAATTCCCCCTTGATATTTCTGTTTTTATCATTTTATTACTGACTAACACATAGGAAAACATTTCCCTTTCTACTCATCCGCATAAAAGTTGTATAAATTGTGAATGTAATAGAGGCTTCTGAAGTTATTATACAGGATTGAGTTTATCAAGGAATTTTCTCAGACTGTTAACAACTTGTCCTTCCTTAGAAATAGGAAGGACATGTACCTTACCAGAGCATTGTCTGTGCTTCTTTTAATTGCTTGCTAAGGGCATTATTTTTTGAACTTCCTTTAATATTTGTTGGCTGGGACTTCAAGGAAAGCAATGATGTCCACCATTCCCTTAAGGCATAAATGAAACCTATTAGAACCAAAGAAAATGGGTCACTCTTTCTTCAGTATGAGCCAAATTCCCTGCTGGTGCAAATGGCCTTTTGTTCCATTTAAAGGTTGGATTAAAAGAACTTTTTGGAAAGGAATCTTTAGTTTTTATAATTTTGTATTCAATGCTGAATTATGAAAATAAATATTTTATTTTTTTTCCCCTCAAAATCTTTCTAGTTACATATGCAACTTGATTTCATAGCTTTAGGTATAAGACAAATGAGAACATTGTTATGTCTGGCTTAACAATAATGTCTACATACATATTTTGGGGAGATAATTAACTTTACCAATAACAAGTGAGTCTACTGGCACATCATGAATCTCAGCAGTTAGGCAGAGATTTTGTGCATCAGTCTAAAGAGCTGAGCCATTTAAGTTCCACTGAAGTTACAGGTTAGCTGATTAAATGCTGATTTGGCTCTAGGCCCTGACTCCTAATATCACAGTGGAAAGCCAATTTTCTGTCAGCTCTGCATCACCATGTTTCCATTAAAATCAATGCATCAAGTAATACACTTCAGTTTAGTAGTGAGCCAGGCCATATTTTTTTTTAAAAAAAAGGGGTTGAGTGAAAGACATTCTAATTCATTATACATGTGTAGGGGCTGCTTTTACACTGTTGATGAGTACAACCCCCTGTTCTCTTCCATACTTCAAAATATCTTCCCTCTTTTTCTTCCTTTAACAAGTCAATTTTTCACAAACAGCTGATGCAACTTCTTTTCACTATTAGGGAGTAATCCATCAGCACCTGTGTCAAGTTAAACAGTGGGCTAAATACAAGTATAAATCTTTGCGGTATTGGAGTTTTCTTGCTATGTGTCATGTAAATGTATTTAGAACATCTGATGGTCCTTGATCTGTGGGCATCTTCTCATCAGCTTTCCTGGGAGCATTACACGTAAATCAGTCTCTCTCTGCTACTGCTGCCCTAGTTGTCTAAAAGTATAACAAGAATGAGCAAACCATTATTTTGAGTCCTCAAGCTTTGAGTTAAAACACTATGAAAATTTTGTCATGATATGTTGTTGAAAATAAAAATCACTTTAAACTTATTTCAGCTGTATCTGTACTTTCCTAAACACAGAGCAAAATACACAGAAGAATGCATTGAACTGAAACAGACCTATTCCAGCATGCTAAAAGGCAAGAAAAAGGGAAAATAAAAACTTGGAAGTCTGTCTGAAATTCAATTCACACATAAAAGTATAAAATATTTAATCTAGAGTAATGGTCATTTGTTTGTTTATTTGGGGGATTTTTAATGATCAGTATTGGATACATCCCAGAAAACAAATGTCAATACATACAGTTGTATCATCTGTCATAAAACAGCTGGGCAGAGATTTCTGAAAAGGATCTAGATCGAGAGCTGATACCAAAGTAAATCAAATTTTATCCTACAGAGTTTTTATTTCATTAAGAAATTTTTGCCTGGCCTTGCAAATAAATCTACAGTTGATTTGAACAATTAATAAATATACTGTGTCACCTGTACAATTATCTGACAAACAACCTGCCTCTGGGTCCTTCCTTGAACTCTACAGAAGGCAACCAACAAATAACAATTTATCTCCTCTCTCTCCACTGGCTAGGAGAACCTTAGGAGAACCTTAGGAGAATTTGACAAAAGCCCTTGTATATATTTTTTAAAAAAAGGTATAATAATAATTTAATGTATGTAATTAAAGTATAAGCTTTTTTTTTTTTTTTTTTTTAATTTAAAATGTTGAGAAAATGGTTAATTTTTCAGGTTGATGGCTAAAACTTTCAACATAGGATACATAATAATTGCACAGAAGTGCTATATAATATATACATTATATAAAGTAAAATGTAGATTTGTTTGGAAATCTAAACCAAATACAGAGGACTTGATTTCTAAATCTCACTGACTATCCTAAACATACATCAGGGCTTTACTTTGGTGGAATGAAGAGGAAAGGAATTAAAGATGAGGGGTTATGAAAGTACAGCAATACTGTGTGCAAGAACAATGCTGTCATAAAGCAATGTTCAAAGCAAAACCTGAGAATGCATCCTGCATAGAAAGGTTCCTAAAGAATTCAGCATGGAGAGTGGCATAAATTAGAAAGGAATTCTATTTAAATACATGTATGCATTTCTTTACAGAAGTACAAAGTGCATGGGTGTCGAATAGTAGAAAGAGACAAAACAAATACATGCCATTTTTTCTACAAAGGGAAAAAATATAGTGTCTACATTTATCAGTATATATTCACAGAAAATCACAGAATCATAGAACACCTTGGGTTGGACGGGACCTTGAAGATCATCTAGTTCCAGCCCCCCCTGACATGGGCAAGGATGCTGCCCACTAGATCAGGTTGCCCAGAGCCTCAGCCAGATCTGGTCTTGCACACCTCCAGGCATGGGGCATCCACAACTACTCTGGGCAACCTATTCCAGTGCCTCCTCCCTCCCTCCCCCCCCAGTGAATAATTTCTTCCTAACATCTCATCTAAATCTCCCCTTTTTTAGTTTAAAACACCCCCAACCCCCCTTGTCCTATCATTATCTGACCAAGCAAAAATTTGCTCGTCTTTTTTATAAGCCCTATTGAAAAGCTGCAATGAGGTCACCCTGGAGACTTTTCTTCAGGCTGAAAATCCCCAGCTCTCTTTACCTTTCTTCATCAGAGAGGTGCTCCAACCCTGTGATAAAACCACTTTTAGCAGATGATGGAATTTATGAGTAGAGGATAGTTTTATTTAGCAGAGGATGGATGTTGACTAAACTGTTACTAAGCTATTACAGCAGACTTCCAGAGTTACCAAATACCAAGGTCTCCCTCCATTTGGCCTTTTCCCTTGCAAAAAGATAGTATACATTCATATGGGCATTCAGACCAAGTTACCAGCACCTTTAAATCCTAAAGAAATGGCCATAAAATTTGCCCAATAAAGCTGACATGTCCTGGATATGTCAAATTGTCTTGGTATATATCATTACAGACATGCTTATGTATTGTTTTTATTTATTTATTTATTTATTTGGAATCCTTTGTTAAATATGACAGTCGAGTCACACTATGATAATATTGACATTTCCATGTTTTATTTTTGCAGTAAGTTATTTATGAGGCAGGTCATAGGACAGACAGGAGGAGAAAAACAGTCTGCTGAATTTCTTCAATGCAAGACTTATTAGGAATAAAAAGGGAAGAGTTTATTCTCCAAAAATATTATGAATTAGTTGGTATTCCAAAATCTTTGTGCAATAATATGTAAGTCTGAATGACAGAGTTTCTTTAAGAAAGACAGATGGGAGAAAATACAAATATTTGCCTTTTATGTCAAGAATTTTTTTTTTAAATGCTGAAACGAAGAGGGAATTAGACTTTTTAAAACATTTGAGTCATAATACAAAAAAATAGAAAATGTAGACTAGTGGGTATCTAGAACAGTCAAACGAGGAGACACCTATGAATAGGTGGCTAACACAGCTAATAAAATAAGAAAGAAGTATCATAGCTTACAGGAAAAAAATCACCACCACATATAAGAATGTGGGCTATCACAAGGATATAATTGTAGCCAGGACAGATTATTCAAGAAAAACTAATGTCAAATCAATGTAATTAATTTTATATCATGGGGAACAGGCACTGGCAATCAAAATGATATTTTTCATATTGAAAAAAGGAGTTAAGAAAAAAAAATAAACAAAAATAAACATTAAAACTATGTGCAATGCCTACTCTTAGGAGCTTAACTGTAGAAATACAGAATGGAGGAGAACTTACTGTGCATCTAGAAGAGAACTTGTTGTGCATCTAAATCTTTAAAATGATTTAAGGTTTTACATAAGCCTGGGAATGTCAAAAATTTCATGAAATACACACATCATCCTGCTAACCCAAACGATACATGAAAGAATCCCTTTCTTTGTTCAAAACTGGATGAGCCTTGGTTGCAATGCTTTGCCAAGTTTTGAGCTGTCAGCTCAGAAAAAAAAATATGAATCTCTTCAATGAAGTTCAGAAGAGAGCCACGAGAGTCATCAGACATCATAACTCAAAAGAGAATTGGACTGGTTAAAGCCTGTCCAGCTTTGAGAGAAAAGGTAGAACAATCAATGGTCTCAAAGTATATAGTAGACATCAAAGAGAAAAGAAAAAAAAAAGTTTTTTTCTCTTTTACAAGATAGAAAAAGAAGTATACTGCAGCATGATCAAGATTTGATTTCAAGGCAGACTGCATAAAGAAAGAAAAGGACAGCAAGACATAGAATAAATTGTCTGGAAGTCCTCATCTTTACAGGTTTCCAGCAGTAAGGCAGATGAATATCTGCCAGAAGGAAAATAAGTACACCTAGAAAAGTGGACTAGCAGTTCCCTTCTATTCCATTTTTGCTTGACATTGTTTTACCAAATCTAAATCTACCTCTTACACCTTGACTGGTAATGAAGCAATTAAAAGATCACTGAGGTTCTACCTCTGCTCTAAGTGTAGAGTATTGACATAGCATGCCATTTGCTGGGAACATTGCTTAATAAGATGAAGGTTTGTTCATGTTCAATATAATTAGAACAAGATTTTGGTTTTCATTCTACTAAAATGTAGAAACTATTTATTTGCTTTCAGTGGGAATTAGGAGCATAACCAAATAGCTGAAAAACATTCATCTTTTCTAATACTCTATCTATGCTTTTATCTAATTTCTGCTGTTTGCCTTTTCCAGCATTCCAGATTTTCTACATCCTCTATCACAAACAAACAAATAAATAAAATCTAGCATTAAAAACATTTATCCCCACAAATAACAAATCTAACAAAAGGGGAGTTCCAGATGTCTAGTCAAGTATGTGTTTATGACTGATACTTTATATCACTATATAACTTCTAATTTTCCAACATTAACACTCTGAAAGATATAGGACTATATAAAGATAAAAGAGAAAGATATTGAGACAGTTTTGTATATCTATTCCTGCTTTTAGAAAGATGATCATGCATTTCTGTTGACACTTTCAGAAATTTGTGATTGGAAATGACACTGGAAATCATGCACCAGAATAGTCACATGTTCCCAAAGTGAAGTTTGGCTGTCTATATCTGTGCCTTTGGCGCAGCTATTTTGAAATTAGTGGTGTTATTTCTTCCTAAAACTGATCTAACACTGCAGAGTCAGAAACACACACCAAAAAAATAAAAATAAATAAATAAAATAAATAAATAAATTTTAAAAAAAGGATTTCTCACTAAACTGCAACTCCCAGAACAGCTTAAGTTCCAACAATTCTGATTATTCAGTATTCTTCAGCAAGGGTTGTTTTGGATAAGGACAATCATATCTGCATGATATATTATTGCACTATTAAGTAGATATGAAGCACCCAACACTGGCCATTGCTAGAACAGGATATGGAAATCACTGAACCATTATTCTGTTCTGGAACAACATTTCTTAGGTGCCCAAGCTCTTGAGCACCTAACCTTCAGCAAACACATGAATACCTAACAAAAAACTCATGAATAAATGTTTAGAGAAGTGGTATAGAAGAAATTTGACAATTTTGGTGACAAACAACACATAACACGTTTATAAACAAAAACTTCAATACAAGCTGTTATTATAAAGACTGTCTTCTTGATGATTTTTAAAGTGTTTTTGCTTATTTACATATACCAAAAGAACCAAAAACTATGTTGTGGTAAATTCTGCAGTGCTACAGAGGTGATCCCACTCTTAATGTGAGATTATCAGAAAGCCCAATTTCTCCTCTTAATTCTATCTCTGCATTAATTTGATGCCCTTCTGTGGTCACGACAGCTTCTGATTTGTTGTATAAATGATCTCATACTTTTGTGATATTCTGTTAAAAATGTAGTAGTGTCATTGCTAATGGTCAGCTCCTGAAAACAATAATAGATCTTATTTATTAGATAAGCTTTACTAGTGAATTTTTGTTTAGAGTAGCAACTGTGAGTAGCAGAAGTGAGAAGAGAGCATTTTCATATTAAAATAATTATCCCCCAAAAGCAAAACCTATTCCCACTAGCAAAGCTTTCCAATATTGTTACCTTATTTTAATCTAACATATAATTTTAGAATTAATATTCTAAATAAATCTTTATGTCGGTTCAGAATTCATGTAGAAAAATAGAGATGTTCAGTTGCCAGAGTAATTTCTGGGTGTTTTTCCTCTTTCTATTTCTGAAAGTTTGATTAGCCTATAGCCCCTGCAAGGCTGCTCTCAATGAGTTGTTATTCCAGTCTGTACTCACGTCTGGGATTGCCCCAACCCAGGTGCAGAACCTTGCCCTTGGACTTGTTGAACATCATTAGGTTCATGTGGGCCCACTTCTTGAGCTTAGCCAAGTCTTTTTGGATGGCTTCCCTTCCTTCTGTTGTATCGATTGCACCACTCACCTTGGTGTCATCTGCAAACTTGCATGATCTTCCCAAGCACAGAGGTGAAGCTCATCTGTCCGTAGTTCCCCAGGTCTTCCTTTTTACCCTAACTAAAAATGTGAATTATGTTTCCAGTCATCAGGTACTTCACCAGACTGCCATGACTTTTCAAATATGATGGAGAATGGCATGGCAACTACATCAGCCTGTTCCCTCAGGACCCTGGGATGCATGTAATGAGGTGCTATAGACTTGTATCTGTTCAGTTTCATCAGGTGGTTTTGAACCTGCTCTATGCTTACAGTGGGGGAGACTTTGCTCCTGACTGCCAGTGACTGAGGCAAAGTTGTTGAGTACTACAATTCTTGATTGAGTAGAATTGATGAGTACTTCATTCTTGACTGATGGAAACAAACTTTAACTTATGGTACAAATTGGCCAAATATCCTGGGATGTACTAAATCAAGGGAAAGAAAATATACTTTCTCACTTAATCCATAGGTTCACTAAGTGTATTTTGGCTGAAGCAGAGGGTTTTGCCAAATGAATGAATCTTATCTGTAAGTACCACAACCAACCTAACTTAGCTGCAATTTGTTCCCAAATTCAGATGAATATTCATAGCATTGGCTCCCTTTATTAGTATAAGAAAAATACACTCTCTAGATAGTTCAATATTTACTTCATTTTGTCATGAAAAAAGAAAAAAATTGGATCTGTGGCAGACATAAATTGCAACTTCAGAATAAGATTCTGTTCCCTGAAGCTTTTAAAAGGTACTGTACAGAAACAGCTTTACTCCAGAAGTCAAATACTTGCTTCAAAGTCCATTCTTGCTCTTTTTCCGTTAATGAATCTTAGCAACTACTTAAATCTTGCAAGGAAAATGCAATTTTGTACTTTTTTTTTTTTTTAGGCTGTCTTCTGTACATATAGAATTGATGATATCTGAAGCAGAAAGAATGATAGACATCGCACAGAAAAAAAATTTTGCTTACTATCTTTCACTTGCCTCTAGCCACAGGAACTGTAGCTTAAAAATAGTTTCAGAATACTTGTGTTTAATTTTTATACTTAGATTTTGTAAATGTTCTGAAATGTTTGGCAAATTGATTTAAAGTTCCCACGTGATCTCAGATTATTTTTTCTAAGCTCTCTTTTTCCAGGGGAATTGAAGGTGAGAGGAATAGATGAGTTATTCTTCAAATTAAATTCCACTTTCAAATGAAGTTTCCAATTTAAAAAGTTTCAAATGAATATACAGTTCTGCTGTTAAATCCTTATATTTAGCTGACATATATTCTTCATGAAATGAAATCAATGGGACAAATATCAAGACCATATAGTTTTGTTATAGAATTTGTCATCCAGTTCTATTGTACGGATTCTTACTACAAGTTAACAGTTATCTATTTACTAGTCAGACACATGTAAAAGAAAAAAAGAACAATTAAAGAAAGAAAGAAAAATGAATCTTGAAACTAGTAAAATAATAATGCTATCTATCCAAGGATTTTATCAGCATTTCTTTCTTATTTTTTCCATTACTGTTCCTAAACAGTTTCAAATTTGATTCATGGATTTCCACATGGGTACACATTTGGTCTTGTATAAAGCCTTATTAAAGTCAATAGATGTCCCTGGGCATACTAGATTCTGTCCACATCAAGCTCCTTTTTGGATTAGTTTCTTGCAGCAAATACCAGTACTTTCAACTTCGTATGCCTAAAGCAAGTCATTTATATAGAAGTGGCACAATTTCCAGAAGGACTGACAAACCAACACAATCAGGAAAGTTGATGTGAACAGCAAATGATTTTGAAAAAAAAAAAAGTGGGCATTATATATCTCTACAACCATAGTGCAAACAAAATTGGAGTGCTGCATCTCGTTCTGACGAGATTTTGAAAGGGATATTGACAGAGAAGAGAGATCAGAGAACCCCCAAATAACTGAGGAACATATACAAGGAAAAGAAATAATTAAGGAGTCAAGTCCATTTAGTTAATCAAAAAAGAAGACTGAGATTATGTAATTAAAACATTGGAACTCCTCCAAGAAAATTTAATATCAACCTTTCTAAAAATAGAAAAATAATATTTTAATTGAAATACACGTAAATATTTTTAAATGTCTGGATACTAAATCCATGCAATTTTACATTTAAAATAAAGGCACAGACATGTCATTAGGAGAGCTACCAGCCCTCAATATAAATTACTGAGGGAAACAGCAATTCTCCATTTCTTGACTTAAAGATTGACTGATTTTCTTTAAAATATATTTCAGCCAAACAGAAATGTGGCAGTTTAAGAAAAAATGTAATTGGAAGGAAATGTGTAGTATATGGATATATCATCAGATTAGGTGGACATTTCCACCCTTTAGGGTTTACAGATTTATGAAAAGCTCTCAGTAGAAAATCACAGCCTTTTATGTCAGGCATTATATGCCAAATTTTGAAAATTTGCTCTTTAGGTAGAATAAAGTGTGAGAAGATATATCTGGTATACACTTCAGAAGAAAAGAGTGGAATAACATTTGGGATATTAAAAAATAACTAAATTTTAGCAGTAGTTCAAATACATAATTAGTATCAAGGTCCTAAACAGAGCTCTTTCTCTTAATGTCTTCTTTTTAAATTTGAAATATATTTTAAAAGAACAAAAAAAAATTATATATATATAATATATATAATAATATATAATATATATATCATAATATATATAATTATATTATATATAATAGTGTATAATATAATATATAATAATTATATATAGTAATATATAATATATATATATATATATATATATATACACATATATATATATATATATATGTATATATATATATATATATATATATATATATATATGTGATGAGGTTTTGATATACAAACTGAATGCCATGAAAGGTTTTTAGGTGACAAGCATGGTGAGCAAATTTGGCATTTATTCCCCCACTGTATGCGTAGACACATTAAACCTCCCTGTAAAAAGTTGGCCTCAGGGCTATCTCAGAGGGACCACCCCTATTGGAGAAAGCCTATTTCAGTATATGAGGCAAGGTCTATGGAGAGAGGTAATACTTTTATTAGACCAGCTTAGGCTTGGAGTGATTTCAACTATCCATGGAGACTGCCAACAAGGGAGTCAATTAATGCCTGTTGTGATGATGGCTTCTGCAGAGTGAACAACCAACTGATCACTACTGTACACTTCTCAGGTCTCCTTCCCTTCCTGCCCTCTTGTTCCCAGTGGTAAACTTCAGGATGATTAAATTAATGGTCATACAGCTTAAGTGCCTTCTGCAATGCACTACAGAGCAAAGTTAAGTCCCCTGTGGACTGCATGCAATTGAAATCCCAGGATAGAAACAGCCAGATATTCAGCTTCTATTTGTTTAGAAACTATACAGCAGTTTCAGTATTTAATTGTAGCTGCAGATAGTCTGACAGATGCTTATTATTCATGCCAGGCAGACACAGTGGGCTCAGTATTGCTAGCGAAATGGGTGCTAATATGAGCAGGAAGAAAAACAGACATTTTTAGAAGTTTGTCAGATTTAATAATCAGCTATTACTGTTCATATTAAATGAAATGTTTTCTGTTCAATCAACATTGACATTAAAAGTAGTTTGTTTGCTTCTGTTTGCTACTGCATTTCCTGCTTCTTTTAAAACCTTTTATTTTACTGAAGACATTATTTTGATTTCTCGAGCAACAGAGAGATGAAAGAAAGTCCTAATTCTCCGGTTCTTGTTGAAGCCATTCTGTCTAAGCATGAAAAGGAAGCTTAGACAAACTTTTGCCAGTGTAGATTCACTGACGTCAGCAAGGCTTACACCTAGAGCTACTCTTGCCTGATAAATGTGCACAGTACAAGTGAATTGGAAAACATTAACTTAGCTGAAAAAAGTGGCTGTGAGGCCATCTCAGATGGAATATGTTATCTGTTCCTTTGTAATGATTCTGCTCCTAGGCACTGCAGAGGAAGAAACTTGCCTACAAACCCATGAATGGAAAGTAACTATTCGGTCACCTTGTTAAAGGGCTTTCTCCCAGATTTATTGTACTATAGTGTGTATTCCCCAACCAAGTAAGAAGGACCAATGAGCTTTCTGCTCTGACATCAGGACTGATTCACCTGCTTGCGCTCTTCCAGCTGCGAGGAATTAATACCTCTAGATATGAAAACTGCACACACCTTACAGCTATGGACAGAGACCCATTTGCTTAATTTCTCCAAAGCTTTGGAAAGTCAAGATAGCAGGTGCTGCTACAAAAGGGTAAAGGGGGAGAAACTCAGTGGAGAGATGATGTCTGCTGACTCAGGAGAAAATTGATTAGAAGACATGCAAAATCCAAGAATAATACTTTTCATCCAGAAATTTATAGGCTGAGACATTGCCACCTTTCCCTATCTTTATGCTTGGCAAAAGAAGGGATGTAAATTCATCTCTCTTAACTTCCTCCATGTCTCTCCAGCCCTCTTGTTCCATTCCCTTTAGCCCTTCTGTTCCCAGAGCAGTTAAATAGGCTCATGACTTCTACTTGACTTCTACTGAAGACTTAATTAACTGTGCCTGCATTACTAGGAAAGGGGACCCTGGGAGAAGAAAAGGGATCAGAGAGAAAAAAATTGGAAATATTTCATATAATTAAGGCCAGGATAGGCAGAAGGTTGGCAGAGTGAAGGATGGATTATTAAACATAGAATTACACCGTTGCTGTTGGACCTAGTTCACAAATGCAGAGCTAAATATTTCCCACTGTAATGGAGATTGGTGGTGTGGTATGACTCATCATTTTTCACAAGTTTACTTTTGAGATTGTATTCCACAAAGAGTAGGAGGATAATATTTTCCTGGAGGTCAGAATACTTACTGACCTGCTGATGCTGCTTTCAGGAATTCCCATCTGCTTTTTGTCATCATTTCATTCCTCCTATGGGACACACTCTCTGATAGGTAGGCCCCCTTCTTATTTATAAATTTATAAACATGACCTATTTATATAGTCATCCCTATGAATGCTACCTTCACACTTCCCTGATTTCTGTACAGAAGAAAGAGAATAAAACTCACCTTTACTCTTGTCTTTAGTCACATCGTTTTAGGAGAAAACAAAGATCACTACAGAATGTAATTATTTTTCCACAACACCCTCCTTAAAGAAGTAAAAAGAAATAACATTAGTTGTGATTGTAATAAATAAATAAATAAATAAAATACAAATATTATTATTATATATATATATATATTTAAAAAAGATAAAAACCCTACAAAACAACAGTATGATACAGCAGTTTTGTTTTTTTTTTCTGTAGAAAAAAATAAGCCTAGATATTCTTTGAACTCAAAACATAATTAAAATCTACATGGTGACATTTTATTTTTTAATTGCTTTAGATTAAAGAACGTGCTGAGTATCAATGTCATAGAAGTCAAAAGTCCCTTTCTCTCCTCACACCTCATCCCACACATCCACAGTTTTGGAGATCCACAGACCTTGCAAAGCTCTATTCAAAACAGACAATGGGTTTCTTTGTCAGAAGGCGTAATTTAACCTCATGGGGGAAAAGTGTTTTTTTTTTTTTTTTTCTTATATCAGTAGTTCTTGAGGTAGAGAACTTGCATGATGTGGGTGGTTCATTGAGGCACAGAGCATGCCACTATCCTCAACAATTTTGTGCCTTCAAGAGCAGCCACCCACAGGACATCAGCTTATGCAGGTACATGATGCTGCTGTTCTGCTCTCAAGAGAAAAGCACAAACCGGTTTGAAGAGCTCCCTGGGGGAGAGACACAGACAGATGGATAAGGGCCACAGCTGAATCTCAGTGACAACAAGCTCCAGCATCACATCATCCTTCACTGCGTCATTAATTAACTGCATAGCTCTTCAGTTCTGTAAAAATTTTCTTTGGTATAAATTTGATCTAGTATGTCTATCGTTTCTTCACAAAACAAACAAACAAACAAACAAACAAACAAACAAAAAGAAACAACAACAACAAAAAAAAAACAGGCAAAAAGAGGAGGTAATGATGGTAATTGATTGTAAGATTGTAAATATCTGCAGTACTTCCTAAATGTCATAGAATCATAGAATCATAGAATCATAGAATATCCTGAGTTGGAAGGGACCCTTAAGGATCATCAAGTCCAACTCTTGACACCGCACAGGTCTACCCAAGTTCAGACCATGTGACTAAGTGCACAGTCCAATCTCTTCTTAAATTCAGACAGGCTCGGTGCAGTGACCACTTCCCTGGGGAGCCTGTTCCAGTGTGCAACCACTCTCTCTGTGAAGAACCCCTTCCTGATGTCCAGCCTAAACTTCCCCTGCCTCAGCTTAACTCCAATGTCAGATTCAATGTCTTTGTTTGAATCTGAAAAGAAGCATAGATAAGGGGAAATTTTACCGTTCCTCCTGGTTTTGCAGATAAAGCATGTTTTGCCTAAATTGTGACTAGAGAATTCCAGAATATAACGCAGTACTTATAACATTTCTTGATGTGGACTTATTGAAGACTTAATTGAATATTGAAAAAACTTTCTTCTAACAGCCAAAATAATTAAAACAGGAAGGATTTAAACACTTGAAAAAAACACTAACAATTCTCATAGAAGGACCAGCAGTAACTAAGCTCACTAAGAAAGACAGATTTTCAATTTCCTTCTGTTAGGGGATATTCTACAGATTATGTGCTTCACTGTCTCCATTAGAATTTTCTTCTCCCTATATTAAAGTCCTTCATCAATCAGAAGGTGTTTGAGAGCACACTTCTTTATCCCCCAGTGGAACAACCAGAAAAGAGAAAAATTCCATTCAGGTGAGGAATTAACTTCCTCCTGTGGGAAAAAATATGGGCTCAGAAGAACCAAAATAACAAACAAACTAATTCTAGAGGAGCTTCTGCTGAGAAGACCAGGGGAAATCACTTAGGACTTAGGCCAGTCAAGAATAATATACCATGTGTGTGTGTGTCAATAAGCCTGAAAATACTGCAGGTATTCACAGTAACACGGGGCAGGTGTTGAGAGAAGACTTTTTCAAAGAGATAGAAATCCCATCCTTAATTAAAGAATTCAGGAAAAAAATAGTGCAGAGATCATTAAGACAGTTTCTACATAAAGTTGTCCTGTTACAGAAAATGTGGAATATATTCTCTCTGTGAGACAGTAAGAATTCAAGATACAGAAAAGATTATAAAAATCACACAAAAATTCGAAGATACTATACTTGCACAAAGAAAATTTGTTCTAAAACTACATTCACAAATAAGCAAGCTAAAATTATTGGCTCCATATATTCCTCAAATGTAAGCTGCACTTGAAAAAAAAAAAAAAAAAAGGATTTGTAACAGTTACATAACATACATAAAGCAGCATGATTCTTTATAGTTTTAGTAGAATTAGTAGAATTCTAAGCAGCAGAACTAAAAAAACATAAGTGAATATTTGGATTGTTTTTTAGTTCATCATTTTCACTCTATAAACACATCTATACAGTTAAAAGTCCTTTTAAAACAACTATTAGTAATTGAAAAACATTATAAGAACATTGATCAGCTCTTCTTTGGCAATTCAGTTCAAATTAACTCTGTGTATTGTACTGACTAACAAGAACTAATTTTATATATCCAAGATCCTGGATAGTTTTGTTGTGAAAAGTGGCTTTTATACGTTCTCAAATGAACAACCAAACACTGTCACTGTTAAAAAAAAATACAAAACAGTTGTTTGTTTGTTTGTTTTTCCCCACTATTACTTTTCAGAGGAAAGTAGCATTCAAAGGAATTCCCCATATATACTGGTGGTGCAGTCTCACCAGCCCTTTGGTCTGGCAAGATGGCTCCTGGGAAAAGAACCTATCAAAACTTTTCCAGGAGTGAGAATGACTCCTGCAAGCCTTCCAGCTGGATTAGTGACCTTGGTCACAGCGTGCCAGTGGCTGAGGTCAGCTCTGAGCCTACAGGCATCACTGCCCAGCCAAAACAGACAGATGGTCATGTGGGGTCAGGTAGTGCAGACGAATTTCTCTGACAATGACAAACATAGTCAATGAAAGATAAGAAATATATCCTTTCTAAAGTGGAAAGCAATTTGGGAAAACAGCAGTTATTTCCTGAAAACCACTAAACAGTAAATCTCAGGCTCCTGATTCTATTCTTGTTTTGTAGAAATTAGTAAAATATTAGCTTATTAAATGTGGGGAAAAAAACACACACACAACCAACAAACTATCACCACCTCCACAACCAACAACAAAGAAAAAAACACTTGCATGATAGATGTATTCCTTTCCTAGGTAGGGCAAGAAACTTGACAGTCAGGATGCTTGTCTGAACATGTAATTGCATATGAAAGAACTTCCTCACAATTTGCTGCCTTCTGAATTCCCAAACTTACAGAAGAAAAACACGTACCCTAAGGATTTCACTATCAGTATCTTCATGAATACCAGAGTAATCCAATATTAATTAATGATAAAGAGCCTGAGTCATGAAAGATCTTCCATACTGTACTCAATGGGGAGTTAATACATTTAAATGTATGTTTTTCTGCTTCCTTGGATCAAAGTTGCAACAGTGCATATCTGCAAAAAGAAATATTTGCATCTTAAAGTAATGCAAATATATGTGTAGAAAAAGAAAAGTAATTCAAAACTTCTTAGTCTGTCATAAAAGAGAGATAAGCCACCTCACACTGACAGAAGGATAAGACAGAGAAGAGCACATAGACAAACAGCCATACCGTAGCACATATACCAAATCCTGTTATGTCAAATTCCTATGAAAACTTAAAATGTATTACATTAGTTATATTTTCAGATAGAAAATGCTTCATACTTTCTAGAACACATAAAATTCACTAGATGCCTCTGAAAGTCTTAGTCATTTTGTGTACTCCAGACTTAGATGTAATAATTGGTAATATTTAGAACATAAATCTCTACAGAACTGCAGTAATCTGAAGTCTGTCCTCCAATAACATTAGAGAGTGGGAGAAGAGGTTAATTATCTGTTTCTTCTCCTTTTTCCTCTAGTAAATACATTTCCCCCCCAGTAAACAAGCATTTTCCAACCCCTTTATAAATACACACTTAAACAAGAAAATAAGAAAATTATTGCATTAGTATGGTTTTCTCTCTTGCTCATCTGGGAAAAATAAAAATAAAAAAGGAGAAAAATTTGACAGAGTCTAGTTGTTGACAGCTCAGCATCTACAAAGACATCAGTTAGGACATATAATTGTAGGGGAAAAATATATTTATTTTTTCCCCAATAAGACACACATCAGAGGGCAGATCTTTCAGTTCACAAAGACTCTTTCTCTCTTAAGAAGGTACTTTGATTATTTTTTAACTTCTATATCATTTTCACTTTCATAAATGCCTTTTTAATGACAAAACGTATAGTCGATGAACGCTATCACCTTTGTTTTACAAAGAGAAAAGTGTTGCACCAAAAAATTGTATAACTAATCAAAGGTCATGCACTATGGTGTGAAACCCTGGTGTTCTCATTTCCAAAACAGTGTTTGAACATATTCTATCACGCCACTGCCTCTGTTTCAAAGGCAGCTTAAATCAGAGACTGCACCCATACATAATTGTTATAAAAGCTGGATTTTACATTAAATGTTTTGATAAAGATAAAATATTTTCCAGTAAAAAGAGGTGATTACTGATCAAAAAAGGTATTTTCCAGTCAAAAGAACTGATTATCCATCTGTATTTAGTGCTGGTGAGGCCTCACCTTGAGTATTTTATGCTGTTCTGGTAGTAGTTTGTTGTGGCTTCAGAGAAATAAGAAGAAGTTTCTCTTGAAGATTTACTGTGCCAGATCTGCCCATAAAAGTCAGAGCTACTTGTTAGAGTACCACATGGACAGGATTAACAAGAAGGGGAAGAAAACTGTAGTCACTGAGACACTGTAGTCTGCTGGCACTCAAAAACTAGGGACTGCTGGGGCTACATACACCCAAATAAATACTAAAGGCCAGTAGTGCTGTCTTTAGGCAGTGAGTGCTGCTGGAACTTGAACCTTGCCACTCTTTCACCTGATCTCTAGTTGCAAGTGTCACAACCAATCCTTCTGATTCATTGCAATACAAAAGCCTGGCAATCTACCCAGCTTGCCACAATTTATTCTTTGTAAATGATTGCCTCCAGTATAAAGTAACACATTCTGTTCCAAGTGAATATGCTTCCACATAACTAATGGAGACTTGCAAGATTTATTAGAAGGCAGAAAAGTGTTCCTTTCTATGCTGATCTCACTGGATATTAAACTTTCCATGAGTTCTATTTCATATATAACATTTTTTCTATTAGCTGAAGAAGCAGCTTGTAACAGAGATGTATTTTTAACAGAGCTGTGAGAAAGGTAGATTTGAGTAATTTGAAATAATAAAATAATAAGAATTAACATACTGATTGTATTTATCATTTTTTTTTTTCTGCATTTAGTATTCATTTAGTGTTGCATCTTCAGGATTAGGAGAAAAATACACGTGATTGCCACCATAACTATTTAATCACCCCATCTTTTGATTCAGTATACTTACAGAAAACATGTACCCTGTGGACAAGAGAAGAAAGAAATGCAAGGAAAGAAATAAATACAAACATCTTGGTGGGAAGGACTGAAACAAAAAAGAGGTGGATTCTGGTAACAGACAGTGATCAAGAAAGAGAGAAATAATTTAGCAAGAGGTTCTGGCCAAAAACAGCTGCTATGGATAGAAGCTGTTTTAGCACTTTCAGTGTCTTTTGTATCTGCTACATATTTGGAGATACTGTTTGTTACAAGCAAAAGAAGCTACACTGGATAAGAGGCATGAAGCCAATTTTCCCTCCATACCATCAGTGTAAATCCAGACTAACTCATGAAAGATTAAGAGTGGTAGTCTGGTAAGCAACATTTGATCCATAAATTAGAAGATATCTATCTGAGATAAAGAAAGGAGAAAGGAGAGAAATAGACCTGGAGTGTGTCCTAAAAGCCCAAAAGGAGTGTTTTATGTAAAAGAAAAAAAATATATATAATCTTTCAATGTAAATAAACATTAAATATCCATAAATGGAAGCAGCAAACCATGAAGTGCAAATTTGCAAAGTTTCCCAAAACAGACTAACAGGTTATGTGAGTATTTCTAAAAGGCCGAGGCAAACAGAAGTGAAAAGCGTAAAAATGAGTAAGATAGGCGAAACACCAAAGAAGATAAATCTGTATGTTGGTTAACATTCTTTTTGTGTGTGTGTGTGATGTTTTTTTTTTTTTCTCTTTCTTCTTCTGCACAAGTTCCTCACTTTTTGTTTTCTTTTTTTGTTTTTCTCTCAATGAGGAAAAAAGGGGATAATAGTATTATAGGTGATAACTGATTATATACATTTTCTGTACAACAGTTCTATGATTGTATCACAGCAGGAAGCATTCAATAACACATTAAGATGTACAGGTGAAGATACCTGCACTTATTTCCTACCTAAGATACAGAGACAGGTTGTTGGGTAGCCCAAAATATAAATTAAGGTATAAGGCATATGCAGAAATTTCAGTTTTCTGCTTTCTAAAACTTTTTACTGGTTTGTCTCTGGCTATTGTCCAGATATAAATTATAGTAACCTATATTGTTGTTCTAAAAAATGACAACAGATGGCCTATAGTGGATTAACAGAAGTGACAAGCCCTTTAACCAGAGAAGAGAGGCAGACAGTTACAGAAAAATATCTGTTCTGCCCTTTGAACTAGGGTCATTTGCTTGGTAAGAGACATATCCATGTCATATCATATTTTCTTGACAGTTCAATATTCAGTTATAGTCTTCAGCATTATCAGAATCTTTCATTCACCTTTCCTTTTTATGGTGATCTGATGAGTTTTATTTAAATGTTGTTGTTACATAGAACACATGCAGTGGCAAAAAGGTGCTGAGGGCACTGCACTTTAAGCTAACATGCATTCATCAAATCTTTGTATTTTCCTGCCATCTTTATGCATATGTTGTCTTGGTTGCATACTTAGTTTGCAAAAACTTGGCATTCATAATAACATTAAAACAGTACAAATCTGGTCTGTAACTGGGCTTTTGGTAATACAGATATGAGTTATAATAACAACAATAGCATTTTCTTGTGCAATAATGTCAGGAGTGTTGGTTTTAGTCATAAACAGATTTTTGTAAATATATATGTCAAGGTTAGAAATATTTGAATAAATTATTTTTTTCCTATTTCTACTTCTTTTCTATTATAACAAAACCATGATATAAAACGATTCGTATGGAACCTGAAAAATTAGTATGCTACATGAAAATAGCATAGTTTTTATTAAGGTCATAATATGACTCTTCGTTGACCCAAATCTAACATGAAAGTAATTCTTAAGATCTCAGTGACTGTGTATTTTATATTTATTTTTTTAAGAGTAGCACAATATTTATAAGCTATGAATATTCAGTTCTAAAATGGGTCACCATTTTGAAAAGATGTTTTGACATCTGCATGTGTTTTGAGTCATGACTCTGTCTCCTTCACTAGTCAGATATCCTAGAGAATCTGGGAGAGAAACAGACACAAGACTCCAGTAGTCTTTGGAAGTAACTAATAATTGTGTAATGAAAGGAAGATTTGTATGGACTGTTTCTTTTCCTACATATGTTTTCTGTTGCTCATAAGGTTTCTCTGATATATACTGTAGCTCAGAGACTTATAAAATAAAATAAAATAAAATAAAATAAAATAAAATAAAATAAAATAAAATAAAATAAAATAAAATAAAAACAAAAACAAAACAAACACACAAACAAAAACATTAGGATTTTGGTGTATCCCTTCGTAAAGACAATGACATAGGAATGACATTCAAAAATAAAAACAGCCTGGTTGTCTTCTTAATGCATATGTCACCTTTCTAAGTATTTATAAGAACGTTATTTTTAAACTGGCCAGTGAATCTCAACATAAAAATACCCACATTTTTGTCATCAGGTTTTATATAACTCTGACAAAATTTTTTGGCTATGAATTTATCACTGAGAATATGCTGGCATACAGTCTTTGAATGTTTATTATTAAGGCTCCAATTTCACATTTATTCTTTTCAAAGTATCAGGAAGTTTTCTTCTTTTTCTATTTTACTGCAGCCATGAGGGCTCACTTTTTGAAGTATTTTTCCATAACATGAAGAGCTAAACCTTTCTTGGGGGAAAGAAAAAATTAAAAATGAGCAAAAAGTGAGACTCATGGCTCAGCCATCTGATTTCAAAAGCTCGATCTCAAAGTGAAGTGAATAACAGTGTTAAAATCACATAAGTTCATACAATATTTTTTTCTTCATAAGAATAATTTTTCCCAATTAATTTATTAATTAATTATTTCTCTTTTGGGTCTTAAATCAAACTGTAAACTCCTCAAGGCATGGAAAAACTGCGTTTTAATACAATGTTGAATACAGAAGAGGCTCATTCCTAATTGGAATCCTTCAGCTTTTCTGTAATATAAATAAAAGCCATAATTAGAAGCGTACTGAGATAAAAAGAAATAAAGGTCCTGTAAATATCATTAAATGTTTCTATTATCCTGTGGCAGTAAAAGTTCACTGTTCATTTTCTTACAGAGAAATTAAAGGCAGATACCTTTCAAGCCCTGGAGAAAAAGGAGCAAAAATTTTAGTGTGGATATTCTCTTTCACCAAGCCAAGGATGGAAACGGATACCAGACTTCAACTGCTGTCAGAGGGAACACATTAGAATTATCTAACGGATCATCTTGAAATAATGTGAAACTTCAGAAAACATAAAGTCAAATAAAATTTTAGTCATCAACATCCTAACTTTATTGAAGGAACAAAGTCAAATGAAAAGGGCATCCCAATTGTCAAAGATCAGTTCCTAACTGGGTAATGCCTGAGGATGATTTCAATGTGTAAAAGGGGGCTTATAAGAAGGAGAAAGACTTTTTACCAGGACATGTAGTGACACGACAAGGTGTAATGGTTTTAAACTGAAAAAAGGTAGATTTAGACTGGATGTTAGGAAGAAATTTTTCTGGATCAGGGTGGTGAGACACTGGAACAGGTTGCTCAAAGCTGTAGATGCCCCATCCCCAGAACTGTTCAAGGACATGTTGGATGGGGCTTTGAGCAACCTGATTTAGTGGGAGGAAGGTTGGAACAAGATGATCTTTAAGGTCCCTTCCAACCCAAACCATGATTCTATGATTCTATGACTGGTGTCTGTCAGACAAAAATTCTGGGATTAATCTGTACAGACTGGAAGACAGAATCGCATATAAGATACTTGCCCATGACAAGTGAATAAATAAAGCCTTTTGCATGCTGTACTTACAACAAACAAGACAAATTTATCCATCAGAGCATAGATACATTGAACATGGCTCTATTAACTTTTTCCCTCTAACATTGCTCTGATATTCGTACTACAGGCAACAGAAGGCATTTATTTATCTTCCAAACATAAGGCTATAAAAATGATGACAGTTTAGAAACAGAAAAAAATATGCAGAGAAATACTCTATCTGGCCAATGTTAATGCATAACCAACACTTGTTTTATATACATAACGCCGTGACAAATAAATTAAATGACAGATGGCTTCTCCCCCCACCCCCCCAAGCCCTTGCATGTTGTAACATGACTAGACAAACAATCTAAATCACTGGCAGATACGTGCTATGGAAACACTGCGCAGAGGTAGTTAATTACTTCTGTCAGAGAACAAAAATGCAATTGCATTATTTATTTTGAAATTACAAACACAACAAACTGTGAAATAATCATTACTAGCTTTTTTATTATGCTTTGGGAGCAATCAAGAGATCAACGGACTCAGTAACTGGCATGTCTTTTTAAGTGAAAGTGTGTAAGTGAAAAATACTTGTAGAAAGTATATAAGTGCTGCTGATATAGACTCAACAACATTAATCATTATCTCCGATTTGCCTAGACTTCTATGCAGGTACAGAACAGAAAATGTATTCTGTTTTGCAAAGAAAAAGAGGGAAATAGATTAAAAACTTTGGAAGCAATCCAAGCATCAATCAATGCCTACTGTCAAGGTTCTTGAGGCAATTGCATGGGCAAATTGTCCTTTCTTATAGTCTATGTTTCCTTCATCACTATAACTGTCTTAACAGTAGAGTTGTTGCTTACTACAGGTAACGCATTTTTTTCCTAGTCACAAAAACAAAACAAAACAAAAAACAGCCACAACTGAGGTTAAAAAAAAATAAAATTGCTCTCACTTCTGGTTTATTTTCTAGTTCAGCAACAATTCTTACCTTTTGTCAGAAGGGTAGGTGTTGCTGGTACCACCTGTCTTTCAACATCAACATGATGATGGACATAGCTGAACATCCTCTTTTCTTCCATGGTATTCAGGTGATGTGACTTCCTGGTGACATCTTCCTGGGATGAGAGAGGAACACATACAATTTTTCAATATCTAAAGAAATTCATGCTCTGATAAAAGTCCAGATGAGACAGGAGGCAGCAAAAAGAGTTCATAATCTTTGTCAGTCATGCAACATCTTGGTTACTCTTTTAAGTTAAACTGTCTATACTAAAGCCTCATTGCCAGTACTCTGCTCAATGTACAGCAATGGACAAGAAAGCAAATTTTCTGTAAAAGTATTATCATAAGGATAAAATAAAATAAAATAAAATAAAATAAAATAAAATAAAATAAAATAAAATAAAATAAAATAAAATAAAATAAAATAAAATAAAATAAAATAAAAGGAAGAGAAATGGTAAAGATATATTGGTAAATATATATCACTTATAGAGTCTTACTTGTTAACCATCTGTACCCTACAGCATATGTTTACACAAAACAGAATAAAAATATGTTTCTATAATGGAGTGAATAGTATTGTATTAAATATTTTTATGATTATAGCAGCAAGATATTTTAAAATGAGGAAAAAAGTGTGTGTTAAAGGTAGTCAGACTTAACACACTGCTATTAGTGCATAAAGCAAATTATATTAAAGAAAGATACCATGGTTTTAAATGTCAGAGAACTAGGGGAAGAAATACTTTGCTAAGTAATTTATATTTACTAGGTCATGCAGTCATCTATAAACAAAAAATTCTGTGCATAAAGCAAAGGCAAGAATCATGGTAAATAGGAGCTCTGGACCATCCCTGAAGCATGCTCTTCATTCTGGAAATAATCATCTGCTTTTATACGTGCAGATTCCTGACTTACACAGTCTGGGACTCAAACTGCATCTCACTCCTTGCTACCCCAAAAATGCACTCTACAACTTAAACATCAACAGAAGCAGGATGCTATTGACAGGAATCATCACCAGGAATCAACTTCACTGTACTGGCTATATCTTTAATTCAAAGTCTTTTTTTATTAAGAGTACTACTCTTCACTAGTTTGCAAAAAATAAGTAGACTCAAAGGTGATGGTCAGATTTACGTAATTTTAATTTGGTTTGGAGTTGTGATGAGTTATATGGAAGAGAGATATATGCAGACATAATGGTGATTTATCTCTTTAAACACACCTAAAAAGTAGATACACTTCGTTAAGTCTTGATTTTTCAGGTAGCATATATTTACTATCAATTAATTAATTTATTCCGGTACTCAGAACATAGGATATTACTTTACACTTGCAAAAAAAAAAAATAGTTGTTTTTTTTCACCTTTAGTAATGACTCACTTCAGATTAATTTATTCATTTTTAGAAAACTGCAAGAGAAACCCTGCCACATTAGTAATTATAAGAATAGTTAGAACTGAGATAATGATGAAGAAATGGGTATCCAAACAGATTTTACAGAATCCTGCAGCTCTCAGTAGGGCTAATATGTCATCCAAAATGCACCCTACCAAGAGAAAAATAAATAAATTAAAAAAAAAATAACACAATAATGAGAAAGAAAAGAAATTACTATTTTTCATTTGTAGCCTAAGTGTTATCCTTAGTCTCTGCAAAAGACAACACAAGGCAGTAAATTGTCAGTGATGTCATATTTAAAAACACAAAGGAAGAAAATGAAAGCAAAAAGATTTAATTAGATTTTAAGAAGGAAAGTACCTTCTTTAAGGTATTTCAAGATATTAATACTGTAATTTAATGAGAATTGGTCTTTACCAATCTTAGAAATAACATCTGTAGAATAAAAATCTACCCACTAGATGTTTTGAAATGGGATGGGAGAATTACATGTATGAAATATGTTGCGTTATTGTCTTAGCTATTTGATATCTTTTAATGCAAATTCTCGTATAGCTTCCTGGACCCACTAGTTGACCAATCTTCATTTCTTGTATGTTTTAATCCAAAGAAAGATAATCCCTTCCAAACAAAACATCTTTTCTAAAGCTTATTTGCAACTCTCTGTGGTCCAGAGAGTACAGATAAACAAAACGCTAACACTAAGAATAAAGTCCCAGCATTTTCATTCTCTAATGTGTTTTTTAGTGATTTTAAGGAATGTGGTTTATCGTGGCTGCTGGAAATAAGTTTTCTAACTAGGATTATGAAGTGAAGTAGAATGCATGCAAGCGTTTGTATTTTCATGTATTGTGCATTATGTTACGAAGCCTATCTTTACAGATGTTGGAGAATATTGGAAACACTGGGTATTGCACATACACTTAACATACACCAGAAAAAGAACTCAAGGCATATCTCAGAGTTTGGGCTAATATTTCAATTTATACAATAAGAATACACTAAATAATAATAATAATAATAATAATAATAATAATAATAATATAAACACTAAGAAAGTTAACAAAATATGTAAGGGTAACAGGAACAGAATAATTTCATACTGAAGATATTAAACACACAGAATAAACTGTCAAAAGTGAAGGTCTGGATTTTGCCAGAATATAGATGAATTTCACACAAAGCAGTTAAGCTTTGAAGGGAATGTATCAGAAAATTGGAAAAGGTGGATACAATAGTTCAAAAAAATACATGACCACTACGTAGAAAAACTTCAAATCAAGGGTAAAGAAAAGAAGAAGAAAAAAAGAAAAACAAAACAAAAAAAACAACTGCAGATAGTGCTGGTATTACAGTCGTGTGTTGTGCTGGAAGGGAAAGGTCTGGGGAATTTCCTATTTGAAAATGAGCAAATGAACAAGATCTATGTTTTGATCATAGTGTTTGAAGTCTGAGTTCTAAGAAAATTATCAGCTAACAGTCCATACGTCAAAAAGGGAAGGAGATGAAGTATTTTATTAATTTACAAGAGAACTTCAATGATATTTAAAAGTCTATGAATATGAACATTTTGAGGATGTTGTAATTCATGAGAGAATTTAGGATTTTTTTTACAAATATTGCATTTATGAGATGAACATTTATTTTGTTATAAATGAATGCATTTAAAAAACACAAACAAATAAACAAACGAACTCTACAAAGGTTATCACAAATAACCAAAACTATGAAAAACAAGACTGGTCAGGAGAGTAAAACTACTTGTGAGGTACCAGAACTTAGGAAGTTACAATGACAACTGAAATAAAATTCTTCAGACTTATCCGTGAATAGAGACGAATAAGGAAAAGAAATAGGACAACTACATCATAAGGCTGGTTAGAGACTTAATATTGCAAATATTAAATAAAAACTATGAGTTCAACAGTTCAGTGATTTCCACAGCATGGAGCCACAGTCAACAGATGTCAGCCTGGTTTTTTAACACCCTAGCGGAAGTATCTGATGTATAGAGCAGTAAGTGTTATGCAACATGAGTAGATAAATATTAATAGAACAGTACTTGAGACTTGTTATACACAATGTTAGGCTGATACTAACCTTCACAGCATACATCTCATTTAATGGTATAGCTGGCAACACAATACAATTTGAAGATGTATGTAAACAGCATTAAAAAACCTCCATTATAAACACAGTAAATTACTTTCTAGTTTATTATATTCAGGAGTTATATTTTGAAAGAATATCTATTATCTCTTGGAAAAATAGTTATCAATGCTGCTGAGAATCGCGTACCAATGCTCAGCATGGGCTCATAAAGAGAGAGAGTTCCTGGCAGCCCCTCCAGCTGTATTGCACCGCTGCCTGGGGCTGGTGGGACTGACCACCCCAGGCAGCCTGCCAGGATACTGCAGCTGTCAGCCAGCTCACAGCATCTAGTTGTAAAAGTCTACTGATAAAGAAATGGTAGGGTTAGGTCACTGGAGTAGCAACAGCAGAAAATAAAAGGGACACCTGACATTAAGGTCATTCCAGTTTAGGAAAACTAGGAAAACTAGCAGAGAAAAAAAAAAAAAAAAGTCTTTTGTTCTTTTACTCTTTTTCTTTTTCTGTCAGTACTGCATTTTTGTTCTGTAGGGAAACAAGGGTTTTTAATTCCCATGGAGATTCACTGAGAAAAGGGAAGGGATGCAGGATGGAATCTACTACTGAAATCACCAGTTTGAAATATTCAGCAACTAAATTTAAATTTAAATGTAAGTGTTACACAGATTAATGTGATAATGCTCAATATAAAGCATATAGAGATATAAATATAAATTGTTACCATAGGGACAATATTGTGAAATCATATAGTAACAATAAACAAATGAGAGTGAAACATTTAGGAGCAGAAAGAATGACAATGAGGACCTTCCTCTTAGGACTGCAAAGCAGGGAGATTTGCATATTTCTGGCATACTGATATAGTGTTTGCAGAAAATATAGATCAGTTCAAAACAGTCAGAGGGCACAGTATTTTCTTCTGAAGAAAGAAAAAATAAATAAATTCAGTACAAAACAGAAGTAAGCTGTGAATTATGAAATTATGGCCTTTCACCCTGTGTTTTACTAGCAAGTCACCAACTTTTACATACAAGAAATACCAGTGCTTTCTTCCTGGAATCCAACCTTTATTATCTTCACATTTCCTTCTGTGTCTCTCTCCTTTAGCCAACTCCTGATTTTGAAAATTTAGTGCGCGTTAGTTGACATTCAGTGAGGGTTGTAATTGTATAATAAAACAAAAAAAACACTTTTCATGGTTGAATGATTTTAATGCAGTAATAACATATAAAATAAGTGAGAATCACAGCACTCAGAACTAGATTCTGATATCAGTTACACTACAACCAGTGCTGCCCCAAATCTGGCATGAGGAACATATTGTGCCTCTTCTTATAGCATGGGACTAAATCAGGTTGAGACAACATCAGAGAATAACTAGTCTGTAAAAATTAGAATGGATGGACAAAGTTCTGTTCATTTTACAATGTATTGTCAGTCATGGTTACAAGCAATTACATTTTTACAAATATAACCCACGACGCTTTATGAAAAAATTTACTTCAGATGTCACTCTTGTCATGACCATAGCCTGTTAGCAACCTTAGTTAATGGAAACAGGTATGTGGTACACTTCATGTAATTTTTTGATTGCAACATAGATTTTAAATTTTTTCTGTATTTTAGCTCTTGAAAAAGTAGGTAATGATTGCTATACCAAAGAATATTGTCAGATGCAAAAACAAACAAAAAATAAATAAAAATAAAGCAAACAGAATATATTTTGAGTTCAACGCGTGCTTTACTGTAAATATATAGTATAACATCTTATTAGCTTCTGACTTCATATATGTCTTGTAATGTTCACACATCATTCCTAAAAGTATATTTTCAGATATATTGCTCCAGTCTGTCAGAAGAGTAGAGTGACTACCGCTTATTGTTCTTGGAACTCATAGAGAAAATGTTGTCTTAATCCCAAACTAGTTTCTCTTTAATCAGATTAATAAATTAATTAATAAATTAATTAAAACTAATCATATACATTTATCTGATTAATTTTTCATTAATCCAAAAAATACCAAAATATCGTACTAATACAGAAAACCACGATTTTCCCATTCACCATATGAAGTTATGTCAAGGATGAACAGGGTCCACTGTCTACCTGCAGCACAGATTTGTTGGTCATGCTCTGATTTTTTTTTAGTTATGGCTTTCCCACAATTTTAGCCACTGTGGCTGTGCTCTTGCCAAAAAGACTGATTTGGAAATCCAGTTCCAAAACTGAAATAGACAAATAAATGATCCTTTGTTTAATGGCATGTGAATGTCTTTGAACCGCACAGCAGTCTTTCTTTGAACCAATCATTAATCCTAAAATAATCTAGTATTTTTACATTAAATGTAGCCAATGTTTCTTTGATACAGGTTGCAATACAATATAACCCTGATAAATGAATTTTTGTCATACAAATAGAGAGGAAATTATATTAAAAAGTTAAGGTAATGGTATGAGCAGATAAAAGGCAATGGACTGTAACAAAAACAAATAGGAAAGGCAGCTTAGCTTACCAACTGAACAGACTTCTAGATTTCTCATGGGGGTTTTGTTGTTGTTCATTTTAACAAGATTCTTTCTATAGTGTATTCCTGATTAAATGATACATATTGCACATGAATGCCAAAAAGAAATGTTAGGCATCCAAATGTAAACAATAAAAGTAAGGCACAATCTGTATCAGAAATTAATTTTCCAGTTGTTCCACCTGAATGTCTTACAGTTTGTTGAGAAAATATTTCCCAGTTATTCCTCTAAGAACATTATTTTTGTTAACATACACATATATTTATATACATATTATTTTATTATAGATTGACTGATAGTTCAGAAAAAATAATAGAAAAAGTACACATAATTTTGTGAGGAAAAAAAACAGTGAGGGAGAATGCTGCATCCTCATGCTATTCCAGAGTGAATTATTGTCAAGTGCTCTCTATAAAATCTTGAGAGAGTGGCAAGATAGATCACGCAAAAAGTTACTATAGATGATAGTTTCCTTAACTTTCCTGAAAGCAGGCAATCTAGGAGTAAAATATTATTTTTGTTGTTTTTCACTGAGGTGGGGACACTGGAATGCATGAAGTAAAGCATATAAAGCATGCTCATTAGTGATTTTCCTTTAGCGATAGGAAGTAGAAATTTGGATATCTTATATATTTAAAGTTAAAAGCATCACTGCTCAAAGATGGAATCAACTTTCAGCTTTAGGAATTCAGAGGCCACACCACCACTAAAATGAAAAAGTAATAGAAGACTTTTGAATACAATGGCTTTTGTATTCACCATTCCCAGAGGAAAAAAAAAAAAAAGGAAAAAAAAAAAACAAACACACATGATTAGTATTCACAAAAGATTGCCAAAGATCAAAGACAACCAGAAAGGAAATCAATGTTTATTATTTTAGTATTTTGGACTGTTTACTTCCATCTTCCATCTCCTGCTTCTTTTTTCAATTTTTATGTTGTGTAAATTATTGATACATGTGTCTTTATAATTTTATGACTTCCAGTAATCCAAAAGATTGAAACAGGTAGTTAAAATTAAAAGAAAACAGCTGTTATCTCTGGTCTGAAAATTAACATCAGGACTCAATACAAATATATGTATAGTCTAAAAGATTTTTTGATGTCAGTAATAACACTGTGCTCTTCTAGTTCAATACCTAGTACCAGTACCAGTTACTCCAAGTACCTAATAATTCTAACTGTTTGATTTAGAGTAAAAATCATTTTTTTCCATGTTCAATCTGAGTATTTTGGGATATAAAAAATTAACATTTTTAACGTACATTCTGCAAGCTCTGTAACAAGAGTTAGAAAAACCCATCTGAATAGGTTTGGAATACCGAGTGGTATTGGAGTGACAGGGTGGTCACAGACATGACCAGTTGTGTCATATGGAGGGGAAGAAGTCAGGGTCAAGTCTCGACTGGCTTGAAACTAAAATATTCCTGAAGTATGTGTTAGAGTGATCAAGACAAATCTTGTTTTTAGAAAAGGTGAGGTTGAACCTTTTTACATTCATTACATTATATATTTCCAATGTTCTGTAGAAAAGACAGAGTCTAGAAGCTCTTAAATGCTAAAAAGGCACTTAAGAGTTAAAGATAATGAAGAAGGGAAGGGAAAAGGGGAAAGGGGAAAGTGGAAAGGGAAAGAAGAGAAGGGGAAGGGGAAGGGGAAGGGGAAGGGGAAGGGGAAGGGGAAGGGGAAGGGGAAGGGGAAGGGGAAGGGGAAGGGAAAGGGAAAGGGAAAGGGAAAGGGAAAGGGAAAGGGAAAGGGAAAGGGAAAGGGAAAGGGAAAGGGAAAGGGAAAGGGAAAGGGAAAGGGAAAGGGAAAGGGAAAGGGAAAGGGAAAGGGAAAAGAGACACTCCCACTAGAACAGATCAGGAATGATTCTGTAAATAAAACCTAACAAGGCTGAACTTGCAGCTCTGATATTTTGCCTCCATTTTCTACTGCTGCTACTAAGCTAAAAATGAAAACTGTTTAAATGTATGTAATCTAAAAATACACAGAGACTAGAGCCTCAACTACAGATACAAATTTTCTGCATTTAGGAAAGGGAGTGGAAGACTAGCTTTAATCTGATTTTCCAGTTTTCTAATGCTTGCTGTGACAGAAGCTAATATGAACCAAAGCATAATTCTAAACAGCCTAGAAGGTACTTTAAAATTAAAGTTGTTTCAGAAATATCACAGACCACTGTATGGGGACAGGAAAGGCACAGCATCCAAACATGTAGCTTTGGGGGAAGAATATGTTTCCCAGAGAACTACATTGTTCTGAAAAAGATCCTTTTATGATGTGCCTAAAATTGCACAGCAAACTCAACAAAACCCAATCAGCCAGCTGCCAGTTTGCTATTTGGTCATCACACATTCATTAAGACACTGAGACAATGACAAGGCACAAGGAAACTCTCACAGTGACAACAGCTGTATATGACACCATGGTTAGCACAGACCTTCACCACAGGACCTGAACTTTTCAAGTGTAAAGTTAATGCAAACATAGCTCTGACAAGACCTAAAGTTTTTCTACATAGACAGGAGAGGATGGATGCACAGCTCAGCCTTCTGTTCTGCTCTTAGGGTGCTGGGAAGTAGAAATAAAAGGGAGAAAAAAAAGAAATATTTTGATTTCTGGTTACACTGCGGTTTTGTTGCCGAGTATGTTTGAGTAATATACTTCCCATAGTATAATAATTCCCTTGTTTGTTTTTAGCAGTCTGCATTCAATAGAGGATAAGTAACAAGACTAGAAACATCTTTACTACAATTTTATTCCCTCTCTGTGCCATTTTTCCATTCCCTCTCTGTGCCATTTCTCTCAGCACTTTACTGCTTTCACACTTCTGTCCAAGATAATAAAAGAATGGGATAACTCTTCTCGTGTCCAACTATTCAGCTGATACTAAGTGGGTAATAAAAGAATGAATCAATGTCCATTTGGAAAATCAATCAAAGTGGATTTTGGTCTATCCTCAAAGGCCTACTAATCAGCTGAAAAAATATCAGCATGTTAATCCAGATTCACAGTCCCTTTCAGTAACATAGATAGGTATTAAGTATACATGACTAGATTTTTAAGGGAACTTACAGCACTTTCCAACAGACATCAAATGGGATTTTCAAAGTTACCTAAGTATCTAATTCTCATTGGTGTTTATCTGCATCTTCACGAGCCTAAGTACTATGAAAAATCCATCCTTTGATCATCATCAAGTGCATAAGGAAACTCTCTAAAGCATGTAAATAGAGAAAGAATATTTAGACTTTGACCAGTTTAGGCATGGTCCCCAAAGCATGGAATATTATAGCTTTCAGTCTCATTTACCCTAAAGAAAAAGTAAATAAAGAAAATAAATAAAGAAAAATAAAATAAAAAAAGAAGAAATGTGTTTCCTGATTTCATTCAGTTTCTTCTGGTAAACTTAGGCTACCACAGTTTAGGATGCAAATTACTGCCCAGTCATTTAAGAGATGGTGATTTCCTTCACACGTAGTCTTTCTCTACAAATATTTTTGAGAACATATTTATTTCATTCTGCTTTTCCACAGCAGTAAAAGTTATTTCTTCTCTTAAGAGAATTGTTCTGCAAAGAGTTCAAATAACTTACATTCTGCCAAGAATTCAACTCACTTTTTTTAAACTTCATTTTCTTAACTTAATTTTTCTATAGTGCATCTAACTTGCAGATACCATATGAAAATGACATGTGAAATCCTACATAGTCCTTAAATTTGAAGAAAAAAAATTGTGTTTGTCACTGAAATTAATCAGAAGAAAGAGAAAAACAAGTTGCTTTTAGGCGAAAAAAAAAATAAAAAAAAATGAATTTTCTTCAACTTGTGTTATGTTTTTTAATGTAAATTAAGAAACATTCTTTTCTCAAGACTTACCATGTCTGTTGTGTCTGTTTTCTTATCACAACCTGTAAGCCTATATTCCTTTTCTCTCGCAATGAGGTTTTACATCTGTTTTTTTCTTTTTGGTTTCTGAAAGTTATTCCTATTTAAATATAAACATGTTTTTGTCTAGTCTCTGTGTAGAAAAATGAATGCCTCTACCAAAAACATTTCTCTGCATTTTCTGTGCTCTAAGGAAAAGTGGGTTTATTCAGCCTTTTTCTCTTCAGGAAAAAGCATGAAAGTCAGGATATAAAATATATATGTTTATTTGACAGAGTATAAATGCAGCAGTGAGTTTTTTGTCACACAAGCCAACATGGCTGTATAACTCTGTTCCACAGAATTCATTTACAAAATGTATTTCTGTTGCTCAAGATTTTAAATGATGTGTAGGTAGGGGAAAGTATCTCTAAAGGTTTATCTATATTGCTTATTCAGAATAGCTTACTAAAAATTGATCAGTAGCCATAGATTCTTCACTAATGAAGTGAAACTCATCAGTATTTCTTTTACTCAAAATTTCAAGCATAAATAACTGATGCAAATGATCATCTTTTCTCAATGCAGCGGGTAATAAGCTATAGGGGAAATGCAGGCTTTACCAAAATTCGGTATCATTTAAGGCAAAACAAAACTGATTCCATAGTACTGTAGTAGAAAACAGGAACAAAATAAGAAGGATATTTGTTTGCATAAGCAAAGTTTCCCTTTAATTTGTAACTTTTAATTTGTAACATGAAACTCTAATGACTTCACAGTTAGTGTGTAGAAATTAATGGTTATGCTGGTAGATGAGAGAAAATAGAGGAAATGACTGAACTCATCACTGTGGGGATATGCAAGCCTTTTAATTACTCAAATTCACAGCATAGAGATCACAGACTTCAGCTTCCTGGAGCATAATACAAAACCATGTCCAAAAGCTGGATTCAGACGTGCTGAAACATCAGCTTAATATGGTACAGGATCCATGGGAAATTCATTCCCTTCTGGAATAGCAGCTGGCAAATGATAAACTTTTGTTTCTCATGGGAAGTTACAGCATTCATCCTGGGATAAAGCCTGAAAGTCATCCCACAGATTAAAATATGTCAGAGAAGGCAGAAAAAAAGTTATAAAAAACTTATAAATGGGCAGAATTTTTCTGAAACTAAATGAAAACTTCTAGAAGATGACCAAAATAAATAAATAAATAAAAATTAATGATGATGATAATGATAGTGATAATAATAATAACAAATATTGAGATATTTCCTGATATCATCTATGGTGACTTATAGAATCACTTTTTATCTCAGGAAAGACAGAAAAAAAAAAAAAAAGAAAAAAAAAAGAAAGAAAAAAAAAGTTGTTTTTTTTTTTAAATTTTTAAAAATTTAAATTTTTAAAAATCTTTTTTTAAAAGATTAAATACAAAATTACCCTTAGATAAGTAAGGTTAGACATAAAAAAATGAATCAATAGCCCGTGCACTATTTATTAACACCTTCACAGAAACAGGAATTATCACATGCTGAGATTCATTAACTCGAAAGTGTTCTCAAATGTAAGCAGACCTAGCTATGTCTTTTTAGATCTAATACACTTGAAAGAAAGATTCTCTGATATTTTTAGGAGGATGATACAGTAACAGTGCTAAGAAGCCTACTTCTTAGGTGACTTAGGCTTAGGTGACTAGGGCAAGTCACGTGATTATGAAAAAGCATTTCATGATTATAAAAGTTTAAATTAAAAAAAAAATCTTGCCTAAACAAATCGGCACATGAACAAGAATTGATTAGCTTAAAAATTTCACATGGAAACAGAAAATTTTAAATAATTTAGAATAATTATGTCATCCCTGAAGTCAGAAATATTTAGGGAGACAATGTAAAGCATTCAAATGATTTGATACTTGCTTTCTGAATTTATTAGAGCAGTATTTCTGCAAGAGTGATATATCATCTCAGAATAAATTAGTCAATGGAACTGGTGCAGATATTAAAAAAAATACTAATTCTGTTAGCTGTGAAAGACTGATGCAGAGTTAATTCCTGAAACTAAATGTTTACATATAAGCATATGTATTATGCTTCTAATTAATAAATGTTTTTTGCTGTAGGCTTGATTATATGCTGGCCTTGTCTGTCCATACAAGCAACCAACATGGTGAATGTACACTTTTCATAAAATTGAAATATGCTATAGCAAACCCAGTTTCCCAGGAGAGGGATGTAGCAATATGCATTAGTCAGTCTAATATATACGACTGTTTCAGGAGAGGACAAGGACATGGGAAAGGCCATGTCTGCTCTTTACAGAGCTACTCTGCAGGGGCTTCCCTGGGGATACTCTCCTGGGATGTCATGGGGGGGAACTGGGATGAAGTGGGGGGACTTCACAAGGAATTAGAAGTTTTCCTATAGGAAACCATTCCTGGAAAAATGGCCTAAGAGAATTTTCTGGCACTCTAGTAAATACTACTTGAAATAGCTAATATGAAAATAAAGCAATGAACAGAGTGAGGGGACACCAGTTTAGCTAATATGCTTAGTATATAAGCAAAGCAACATTAAACATAAGAGACAACTTAATGTTAAAAATACAACCAAAAATCTCATTCACATTAGGAACAACTTGATCTAACTAATTTCGTGAAGCAGTAGATAAAAAATGAACTTACACAAGAAAACCCACAAAACCTACCATAGACCTGTCTTCTCCTGTTTTCACATATTTGTAAAGACAACAGCCACTTGCATTCTGGAATTATTAAACAGTAGTAGTGTGCAACATTTTATCAAATATCAAAGGAAATTACAGGTTGTATCAGAAAGGAACGTTTTAAAATAAACAAAAAGATGATAGCAATGAATGTAATGTATGTGCATTACCTCCTGACACTCATGCAATATGATACAGTTCCTAGATATAATTAATATTATTGCAAATGTTCAATTTTCTGTTTCACATGTAAGCACAGAAACTCTACATTCCCTATATTTATTTCTGTGATGAAAAATGCTATGTTTTGTATAAAAATAAAATTTAAAAAAATAAATAAATATGGAATATTCAGCTTGTTTTCCAATCTCTCTTCCTTAAAAGTCTTTTCTCTGATATAATCAAGGTCCCATCTAAAGGCCTAAGCTTATTCATTGATGGTAAAGATACAAAACAACTTGTTTCTTGTGCTTATAATGGGATGAAAATCCATTATCCAGCCAAAATACTAGTCTAAATACCACTAAAAACAAATTAACCTTCTATCCTCTTTCTAAACCATCATGGACTTATTTTCCAGAATATAAAATGGTGCCTAGGTAAACTATTAAAACTTTGAATTAGAAAATGATTTTCTATAATATGATAAGAAATCTGGGGAGGGAAAAATGTCTAGATGTTCACTGCCACCAGAGAATAAATGATAGATTACGCATGAATTTTAAAAACAGAACGAAAAAAAATCAGACAAAACCTCCAAGATTCATGACACTTTGCATCAATAGCATATCTACAATAATATGACAGATAGGTTTCATCAACATTAGCACAAAAGATCTGAATTTATTTATTATTTTAATTACAGATGAACTTAAAAAAAAAAGATTCTAGCAAACAAAAATAGCCCAGCTAATGTGAAATTCTGGGGCAAATTAATTCCTGATGTGTCTCTAAATAGAAAATACATTTATTTAAGCAATAAATTAATGAATAAATAAACACTTATTTCCACTGGTCATGGTACCTAGCCAACATTTTCTGCTTAAACTGCTTTTAATGTCTGAATAATTGATAGTCAGGGACAACGCTACAGTCACACACTTCCTTGCCAATTCAAGACATATGTAAAATGTCAATTCATGGGAAATAAAATACTTCGTTTTACACTAGAAAGTTGTCACAGTCTTAGGCCATTTATAATAAATAACTCCCTCATTTACAATGGAAGGGGAAAAACAGTGCAATAACAATTTGTCCGGTATCAGACTGCTCAACATGCCTTGGAAAGCATGGTGAGAGGAAAGGCTGCAGCCTGCTCCCCCAGGAGGCACTGGCATGCTTCATGATGACAATTCTTGGCAGCTCATCAGTTCTATTCAGGAAGTGATCGTCCCCTTCCAGTAACCAAACTAATTTGTCTCATATTCCAGCTTTGAGACTCTCCACCCTCTGGCCTTGTTCTTTCCTCTCCAAAGCAACAAAGGCAAACAACCCCAAGTTTGTATTCAGACTAGTCAGTGGGCAATCCAAACAAACCACAAGAGAAGGGAAGTTTGTGCCGTGCCCAGCACCAAGTACCGTGTAATTATCTACCCAAGACCGTGAAGGGGAGAATGATGGCAACCACTGCTCTTTGATGATTAAAGGTTTTTCACTAAACTGCATAAACATCTGTCAAATGGTTTTAGAGGAAAGCATGCTTGACTGATACTTTTAAAGGTTATTCTCTTTTAATGGAATCCGTCTCTCATTAAATTCATTCAGATCTCTTTCCAGCCTTTCAGCAAAAGCTTTGAGTTGCCTTCAGAACAGTGCTTCATGAATGGAGAGCCTTGATATCTTTCTTCATTTAAATTTTGATCAGTCTGAATATCATTCCTGTGACACTTCCTTAGCTGATGTTCTGAATTAAATTACATTGATTTGTTTCTACTTGGCATTATGTATGCAGGTGCAATTGAGACATAACACTAAGTTTTTGATTTTTTTTTGTGAAGTATAACTGAAATAAGAAACAGGAAAAGTAATTCTCCACTACCACAACAGTAACTGTCTGCTTTTACCTGAAGAAGAAACTGAGAATGCCCCTTGAGAGCTATTTGAAAGTCCAAACTTTCCTGTCAAAAATAGTCAGGAATCCTGTTGAAACCTGTTTTCCCAAATTAGCAGGATATAGGAGTAAACACTTATCCCCAAGACCTGTCATTTTTATCCAAGTTTTTGTATATTCTTTTTTTCTTCTCTTTAATATTCATTGATTGTTTTAAAGGTAGCTATTTATACCCAAATACTAAAGATATACCCACAAGGAATGTTGCATTTTTAATTCATGAAGGAATACTGGTTGCTAATAATAATAGTTGTTGGAAATATCTAATGGACTCAATAAAAGTGATAGAGACTGTACAGCAGATCACCATTTCTGTGATCTGGGAATGTAAGATTTGTGTCACTACTGAACCTTTCTGTCATTTTAACACAGTAAAGTTTATACATTGCTTGACTGCGTCTTTTATAACTGTATTAAATGTATCCACTGATAAATGCCTGGGCTGGGTCAAGAAAAGAAGAACTGGGCAAAATAACTATTAAAAATTACAACTACGTAGTGTTTAATTTTCATCTATCAGTGCAATTGCAGCCATCTGCATAATTAGCTAGTCAACCAAAGAGAAGGAGAAGGAGGCTTAGCTTGAATCTGGGCTTGAGAAAGAAATGTGAATCTGCACACAGGTGAAAATAAGATCACTAAAATGGAATTCCCAGGACTACCTGTCTCTTGGCACACCAGTGATCAAGGAAGCAGGCACAACTGGTAGATGTCTACCATAATGACTGAAAAATGAAACAGAATCCATGTCTGGTCTAGAATTCAGCAGCACTTCACCCAGTCCCAAAAGACTCCTGTTAAAAAATGATTTTGGATGACATGCATTTTACAAACCTCAGCTAAACCACAGAAGCTACAAAACCTTATTGTCAGTACTTTTACTATTCTCTCTTCTCCCTCCCCCTCTCCCTTCTCCCTTCTCCCTCTCTCTTCTCCCTCCCCCTCCACCCCCCAAATATCAAACTTACCGATACAGCTTTCTGAAACTGAGAGCTGCCCAAGTCCACATGAATGCTACAATCATTAATCATGAACATGACAGCAAAGCTCCTTGGAGCATGGATTGTACCTTTCCCTGAATGCAATGTAGGCGTTCAATGAATAATAGACAGTATTACAAGTCCTAACTCTATAGCCTTCACTATATAATTGCTCCAGGTATAAACATTGCCTGATAATCATCTTAAAAAATCATTAAAAAAAAAAAAAAAATGTGCAGATATACTTTCACCTTCTCTTTTAGGGACAAATATCAACTGCTTATGTCAGCTGTCTTTCTGGTTGGAATTTTTTAAGGAATGTAGGAAATTAGACACCTGACTCTCTTACCTTTGAAATCTCACCTGAAAAAATTTGTAATCATCTACGGAAAATATTTTCCACCAGCAGTTCATTTCTTGCTGTGATAGCATCCTGCTACTGCTCTCATTGCAGCATCAGCCTGCCCTGATACAGGAAACATTCAAAAAGAAAAGATATGCCAGAAACAGAAATAGTAGCAGCCCAGCTCTCACATTGAGTGAACTGCATGCTTCAGAATAAATGCTTTTATTGGCCTATGCTGTTAACTGTATACCACCCTTCACTCTCACAGCATTGCCATTCTCAACTCTACAGCAGTCTCCAGCTTTTCTCTTCTTTGACAAAGACAACAAACTTTACCATGAAGAGAGGGAGCAAGACAGAAAGTAATGATGTGTTATCCACGCAGTTATAGGAAAGTAGTAATATTGTGTAATCACTACCAGTGACTTCATTTCAAGGGAAGTTCTCATTGAATTTATGAATCTGGTTAGAATACATTGCCAAAAAAAAAAAAAGAGATTGCACGGAAAAGAAAATCACAGTAAATTCTGATTATAAAACTGGGACATGAAAACTCTGAATAACAAAAGTGAAATAATAAACCTTACTCATTCACAAGTATGTGCAAGAAGCCATAGAGACAAGATTTACATATAGGATTATAGCACATTCTTTCAGATCTCTACTGTTTAGAAAAAAGTATCTAGCTGTCTTACAACTCATGCAGATTTGGTTACATAAACTGATCTCCAGTTGCCTGTTTTCTATAGTGAGTTACACTAATTACAATAACCAAAATAAATGCAACTCCTGCAAAAAATATAAAGCTATAAAATATGCAGTAATCTCTTTGTATCTTGCTCAAGTCTTGATCAAAACACACTATGTACTATATCCCAAATCTCATCAAATATCCAACCTCGTTAAACCTAAACTCAGAGAGACAGAAACAGTGGAACTCCACAAGATCTGAGTTTTTACAGCGGGTGTAATTTCTGTACTGTAAATACAGTGACACAATTTAAAACTTTCCTGGTTTTTAACTCCCTCATCAGTCTAGGTCTAGCTAGTCATCACATCCGATGACCCTGGCCTGCAACCCACAAGTTATAGATTCCTCCAATAAACAAGCTGTGACAGTCACCTTATTTTTGCCTTTTCATTGCTCTTTCTCCTAGATTATGTTGCAGTATATGCCCAAATCCTCAACAAAAGCTCCCCATCATATTAACATTTCTTTTTAGTGGCAGGTACTGAAATTCTGGTATTCTCACTGAGGTCACTGTAATATCTGCTTTTAATCTCCTTGCTTTTAACTCATCCTCAGCTTTAATTCTCCCACTGGTAGCAGCATTATAAAGTTGACTCTTACCTTATTTTTAAGATCCTAAACACTTTAAGACTTGCCTACACTTCTACTTTTGTCTCTTCCTCACATATCTTACCTTTCTTTCTATTAATCTCAAAGTATCCAAAAACCTTTCTCTTTTATCAAGCCATCACTCATACTTTCTTAAAGCACTTTCCACGATTAATTTCTACAGGATTTTTTTTTTTTAAAAAAGGATTTCTGAAAAGATTTATAAAAATCTTATAACAGCATATGTATACATATAAGCACAATTTTTTAAGCTGTGGAAACATAAACAATAATTAATCCAACGATTATGTAATCTTATTTAGTTCCTTTCCATGTGCTCAATCCTCATTTTAATTCTTTTTCTTGATCTTTTGAAGAAAGAGTCATATCTAAATACCTGCTTTGTTGAGTGCTATGAAAATAAAAAGCTGTTTACAAAATACAGCTAATCATATTCAGATTAGAAATAACACACACATTTTAAGTTATTAGCATATGGAATACCAATATAGGAAAGTAAAACTTTCCATACATTCTCCATGTCTAGAAATCTTCAGACCAATTTTGGTGTTTTTCTAGAAGTAAATATTTTAATGTACAGTTAACATACTGTAGGTTAGACAGGGAATTACACTGCCTAATAAATTAAAGTTGTCTTTTACTTAAAAAAAAAAATAATAATAATAAAAAAAAAGAATATTTCCTCTCAAAATGTAAACAAGTATAACAGTCAACATATAGCAGCTACAGTTCAAGGACACAATGAACTAGCTTCTGATTAAAACAAATACACTTCAAGGCAGTTCACCATGTTTAAGAAACACAGAACTTTTCTGAACTTGATTAAAAGACTCTTATTTATTTCTGACTTCATATAGGAACATTTAATGCCTATTAAGACCATAGCTATTTTAATTATGTGAATCCAATAGGTTTTTCTTTATAAATAGTTCTTGCAGGAGAAAAATCAGGTGTTCATATCCAGGATACAGAGTTTCCAGACTATTTGGCTGCAAGGCTAACCTCAGACTTAGTTCTGCAAGTTTTATTCTGTTTGAAGCTTCGGTCTCTACTTTCCATTGGTTAAAACAAATAAACAAACAAACAAAATCTTAATTGTACCAAATATCAATCATTATTTTTGACTCTAGTATCTAGAGAAAAGGCAAACTATAAGTTTCTGAAGGTTATTCAAAACTTGTTTGTGAGCTCAGAGATGTTTTTTAAGTTTCTAAATTAAGCTCTGTTGTACACGTACAATGTGGATAATGTGCATAACTGATATACTATTCCTTTATTCTAATACAAAAATAGCCTTTTCCACCTTACTGTGTGACCCTTCTAATTTACTGAAACAACTAAGACTTCCACGAAATGTAGTCTGCAGCATGTTTTTCCAATGTCAAAAACTACCAAATCAGAGAAAATATAAATGCTGTACACATCTTTTAATGTATTTCAAGGACAACAATAACAATTATATTTTGTGTCAGCTTTGCAAAATGGCTTTCACCAGGCCCAATGTCCCAGCATGTAATTGTAATTTTTCACATTTTTCATTTTTCCTAACATACTAACAAAAGCAACATGCAGGGAATTTCACAAATGATGAAATCTTGGCGTTAAGACAAGTAAATGACAAAAAGATATTATAAAGAAGGTATATTTAATTTTGCTTTTCCAAAATCTTCAGAGAAATACAGATTTTTCAAAGGCTTAAAAAGACAGGTCCCACAACAGCTCAGATCAATGGAAGAATCTACGTTACTCCCCCTCTTTTTGGGGCGAAGTGGTAATATTTTATGTAGCAATAGGCCTAAACCCTTATTTCATTCAGGACTATGCAAATAACTCATTTTAACAGCAAAGAAAATATTCAAGAAGTTATCAAATAATATATCTGTCCTTTTCCACTTCTGCAACTAATTAATTTGAGGTTACAAACAGCTTGGCCTCTGAAAAGTCTAAACAGTGTTAAGTTCATTTAATAATTATTGGTAAGAAGTTGTGAATATATTAAGCTTTATTTTGTTTTTCCTCAGAATATATATATTCTCATTCAGACTCATAGTTGAAATCCATGAGACTTCAGCTTCTGAAATTTAGATTCTTTCTTCACAGATAAAATCCCAGAGAATCAGCTACTGTATTTTCTGTTGAACATATCAATTTATTACCACATTGTTTCCCATGCAAGAAATCTTTTCTGATGTTAATTCTTTCCTAAAGTCAAGACCTGACTAGGTACTAAGGGAGTATGTTTATGGAGTGTATCATCAGTAAAGCACAGGGTAGTAAGCACCACAATGAAAATACATATATATATGTAGGCCTAAAACAAATTCAGAGATTTTCCCTTCTATTTCACCTATATAAAGTAGCAGCAAGATAAATTTCCTAACTGTCTTGATGCACACAAGCACGAAATAGACTACTAGAAGGAATGCTTAGCTTTCTAAGGAGAGCTAAGGAAACTATCTTGCTAATGCCAAAGAAACGTCACTGTCCTACTCCCAGCACATTTCCTATTCTGTGGAGCAAATAATTTCTATTTATTTTGCTAAAGAAGAAACTGCATTGGTCTCATGCACCTCTGTTCCTCAATTGCCTATATTTTCTTATTCAGAGACCATCATAAAGAAAAGGGAGACACATGGTCATTGGAGCAGCTGCTCCTTACTACCACTCTTGGCTCTTCAGCACATTAACTATACCATTAACTATACATGTAAAGCACACTATTTCATATGAAAACTGGATTTCTTTTCTCTTGTGTTTGGTTTCCTGATATATGCCACTATGTGACCCTGGACTTAATTACCACCTGCATACAGAGGTGGTGTCCTCTTCTTTTCTACTGACCCGTCCCTGATCTGCTCTGATATCACTCCTTTCATCAACATACAGTAATGATAAAGCCCAAATACCTTTTCCTGGCAAATCTGGGCTGAATTTTGGCTGATATTGTCATCCTGCTCTCGGTTTTGATAATTTTCTGAAGCAATTATTAAAACTATTCACTGAAGTCATGCATTTCTCAGACCTTTTGTTGAAACTTTTTTTCAAAACACTATCCAAATGTCCTCTGTAATTAAATATTTTCAACCTATACATAGCTTTTAATTATTAATAGTTTTATGTAGGTGATATGACACTCTACACAGAACAATTAAATATTTGCTGTAATGACGAAGTGAGTAAGTTGCTTAGACAGAAATAAGCGTGGGGATGCTGGTCAACAGGAAGATCAACAAGAGGGCAAACTGCATTTTGGGGTGCATTAAAAATAGCGTGGCCAGCCAATCAAAAGTGGTGATTCTCCCACTATATTTTGCGCTGGTGCAGCCTCACCTTGAATATTGTGTGCAGTTCTGGACTCCACAAAATAAAAAGGATGGCAAGGTCCTTGAAAGCATCCAGAGGATGGCAACAAACCTGGCAGAAGAGGTGGAAGGTATGTCCTGTGAGGACACTTGGGTAGTACAGTCTATAGAAAAGGAGGCTGAGAGGTGACCTCATTGTTCTCTGCAACTTCATGAGAAGGGGAAGGTAGAGGGAGGTGCTGGCCCCTTCCTGCTGATAATATGGGAACAGCACAAAGCTGCACCAGAGGAGGCTTGCACTAGAGATTAGGAAACATTTCAAAACCATGGACACTGGAACAGACTTCCTGGAGAGGTGGTTGATACCCCATGCCTGTCAACATACATGAGACTTTTGGACAATGCACTCATTAAATTATATTTTAACTTTTGGTTAACCCTAAAGAGGACTAGACAAACTGTGTAGGCCCCTTCAAACTGAACTGTTTTGTTCTGTTTCATTCTATAAAACTCAGGCATTCATTCAAGAGAAAACAGATCTCATCCATCTGTTGTTCAAATTAATTTTTCAATGAAGTAGAAGAGTACTTTGGAGGAACATGGTAAATAATTTATAGTGCCAAAGTAAATGTCTCTACCTCTAAATATTCCTTACTGAACTCTACCTGTAGTTGTAGAGCAAAAAAAAAATATTCTCTGCTGAAAAGAAACTTTGCAGCATCTGCTTTTAAGGTCACGAACTTTTTATCTGAAATGTTTTGTTTGTTTGTTTGTTTGTTTGTTTGTTTTTGCCAGTGAATCATTAATTCTGTGGAGTTACATGCAGTTTTGCATTCATTATTTTACATGGTCTGAACTAAAATATGTTGCCAGGGTCAGCAATTACTTTTTTTGTTTTGTTTTGTTTGTTTTTTTTTTTTAATATATGTTTCCCAAAACAAACAGCCTATGAGATAAGGTTGTACACAACAGCATTTGATGTATTACATCTCACTGGTATCTGACAACCCTTACTCCCTGGTGATGCAATTCTTTTCTAATAATTTAGTCTCAGTCTATTAAAAGACAATTACAGATAATGCATCCAGGCAAGTGGAGAAGGATGTCCAGACCAGTGCTTGTAGGAAGGTTTTCAAAACACAATTCTCATAAAAATATGCTATTGATTTTTTAATCATTTCAGACAGAGGCTGTTATATAGATTTTCTAAAGGATTGAACATAACTAGAAGAAGATGGAAATAGATTTCCCCTTTGCTACTTCATATGTCATAATAATAGATTTGTTTTTATTCATTTACCACTAAGTAAAGAACATGGCTAGCCATTCAGAAGTCATCTTATGATATCTAGACACTTGATAGGATGGCAAGGTCCTTCCATGACTTTAAAAATTGTTCCTATGTTGAATGCTACCAGATTCCATATTATACAATTACTAATGAACAATTACTTCAACACTATGTATAAATTAATACTAAATCAGAAGTAGTCTTTGGAGCTTTTGTTCTGTGCTGTTGCTATCATCTGTGATTTCAGTTATAAACTGGCCACTGAGTAGAATAGGGCCTTTAATAGCAGTCTGCTTCAGAAACATTTCAAGTGAGTTAGGTTGCCATTCAGAATCTGAAAATTAGGTGAACATAGAATATGCTTGACTTTTTTATTTGGACAATGAAGCACTTAAATGTGGTTTGCCTAATTAAGACAGTTTCTTAGAGCATTTTACCACGTATTAAATAGAAACCATTTACTAGGGAATCTGGTCTAATAATTGTCTGCCTATCTACACAGTCCCTGTGACAGCAATTCAGATGCAGGGGGTTAGTAGTTCACAAGACACATCAACTGAGCACACATAACACTGAAACTTGGCAAAATAAATAATTAAAGAAGTAAATTTTATTTACTTAAGAACAAACAAACAAACACAAAAACTTTCAACATGTGGTTGTTGAGAATTTGTTGAGGAATGGATTCAGGAACAGGGAAACACTGAGATTGTCCCTCACATTTCCAAAAATATTTTAATTTTTTTGTTTACTTGCAGATTTGCTCATTGTAGGCTTTTGCTAGTTTTCAGGCTTAGAATAGTAGAACATATGAACATTTTTAATTTTTTCTTTTCTGTACTGCAATTTCAGTAATGCTTTTATCCGATGCCACAGCCAACATGGCATCAAGATGATCACTGGAAATTACTTTGTACACATTATCACATTGTTAGGAATCATGGTAATCACTGCAAATTGGAACTTGAAGTGCATGTCAAAGTAAACAAGCAGTGAGCCTTGCTGAGTAAATCTCAAAGGTGGCAGGGGCACTGCTACACCTTTTCTTTTACTCACATTGGTGAGCACCTCTGTCTGGTGCCAAAAGAAATTCAAGAAATTTTGTAATGTAATCAATGTGCAATGTCTTTGTATACTTCATTCTCAGCTTTCTCCTTGCCCAACACTTTTGACATATCACACTACATTGTTTTTGACCCAACTGGCAAACACCAGTAATAGCTATAGTCAGGCATGCTTCAAGAAACCAGGAATCCACATTCGTGGTACATCACCTGTTGCTACCTAGTACATACCAGGCAAAGCAATGATTTTAAATCAGTCTTAATACATTGAAATACTATCAGAACAACACTGTCATTCTTGATGTCATGATGTGAATGTATATATGAACAGGTCTAAGCAGGAATTAGTTGGGGGAGTTATATCACAATGCATATAATTATATATAAATGAGCTTAAATAATCACATCATAGATTTCTGATGTATTTTCATACATATCATGGACTGTCAAAGACCCAGTATGGCAGTCCCTTATAAACATCCCTAGGTTTCAGAGTATCTTGGATTTCTTGCTTCTTGGATTTCTTTCATGTGGACGGAGGAAAGCAAGCCAGAATAATGTATGGATAGTGACATCATCTCCCCTACAGCCTTCAAAGAAATTAAGACTCTTTTCAAGAACACTGAACTCCATCTTTCTGCATTTCAGGGAGATTGAACATGGAGTTCCTTCATGGTGCTCAGCCTTTATGGTGAACCTCAGATATCACAGAATCACAGAATCTCTAGGTTGGAAGAGACCTCAAGATCATCGAGTCCAACCTCTGACCTAACACTAACAGTCCCCACTAAACCATATCCCTAAGTTCTACATCTAAACGTCTTTTGAAGACTTCCAGGGATGGTGACTCAACCACCTCCCTGGGCAGCCTGTTCCAATGTCTAACAACCCTTTCAGTAAAGAAATTCTTCCTAACATCTAACCTAAAACTCCCCTGGCGCAACTTTAGCCCATTCCCCCTCGTCCTGTCACCAGGCACATGGGAGAACAGGCCAACCCCCATCTCGCTAGAGCCTCCTTTAATATACTTATACAGAGTGATAAGGTCACCCCTGAGCCTCCTTTTCTCTAGGCTGAACAAGCCCAGCTCCTTCAGCCGCTCCTCATAGGACTTGCTCTCCAGGCCCCTCACCAGCTTCGTCGCCCTTCTCTGGACCCGCTCAAGCACCTCGATGTCCTTCTTGTAGCGAGGGGCCCAGAACTGAACACAGTACTCGAGGTGCGGCCTCACCAGAGCCGAGTACAGGGGGACGATCACCTCCCTAGCCCTGCTGGTCACAGTGTTTCTGATACAAGCCAGGATGCCGTTGGCCTTCTTGGCCACCTGAGCACACTGCTGGCTCATATTCAGCCGACTGTCCACCATCACTCCCAGGTCCTTCTCTGCCTGGCAGCTCTCCAGCCATTCCTCTCCCAGCCTGTAGCTCTTCTTGGGGTTATTGCGCCCCAGGTGCAGGACCCGGCACTTGGCCTTGTTAAACTTCATACAGTTGACCTCAGCCCAACTGAATATGACTCCTTCTTCCCTTTGAAATTAAAATGTTAATTTAAAATTGAAATATGTCATAAAGAGTTTACAAATTAGCATATTCCTGAACATATTGTTGACATAAAAATACAGTAAATAACATTTAGCTTTCTTACAGTATGACTGTCCTGCCAACAAAGATTTTAATTTCAAAAATACTTCGTCACACATATTCATAAGAAAAAAAAAAAAAAAAAGGGAAAAAAAAAAGTGATTTAAAGCACTGCCTTGACCACGTTAATACATACTGAAGTTAGTTCAACATCTGAGATATAAAAATTGTATCAAAAGCGATACATATACATACTAAATTCAGCACTGTTGCAGCGCACTAGTGATTTCTAGGACTGTGCCATGAACATCAGATGTTTACAGTGTCCTGACAAGGTTGTTTGAACACACTCCCAGTGCATCCTGCTAGGTTACAATATGTTGGTCACAGATGACCTACATCCATTAGCTTGGAGAAGAACTGCATTACAAATCACATGTAAACATTAAATTTATTGTTAATTACTCTGCCTTTGCAGTATACAGTTTAAGTGTATATGCTCATAGCTCCCTCTGCTGGATAAACCACACAAAATAAGAACTACCTCTACACCTGAAGCTAATCCAAATAATAGTAATAAAGAAGCACATAGGAGGAAAATGGAAAAAAAAAAAAAAAAAAGAATAATATATTGTATTCTTTATCATAAAAGACTCGTATTTATCAATATTTTTCCAAAAATATTTACTTTTCATGACTGTTTTACATTAAAAGTATGATTTCAGACAAAAAAATATGTTGTGAACAAAAACATCATATACATTGCTGTCAGAAATACAGAGTCTTTTTCTCTTAATTGTTCTTTATTAGTAGATAATAGAGGTATCAAATAAGCTGTTAACAGAGGATAGAACAGATTGGAGTTACAATATAAAATTTATGAATGGATTTTAGAAATAAAATATTGACATTAAGTAGTTCAGATGAGTAAAGAGGTTGTTAATAACAGAATACATCGCAGATGAATGTGGCCAATAGGGCCATAGGGCATGGACAGTAGAACAATGGTTAAGCCCATAACAGTAGGCTAGAAATGCGAACTGGAAACAAACAAACGAAACAAACAAAACAAAACAAAAAATTAGGAACATTTCTCCTGAATACCACATTTTTGACATTTTAATAAAAATGGCACGTGGAAATAAAAAGGTGTCATGAGGAGTAAAAGGGAGAGTTTTTAGTTTTTCAAATCAAATAGAAAAGTTTCTTTTAGAAAAAGTTTATTTAGTTTATAGGTTAAACAATTAGATCAATATAGTCCAAAAGACACTTTTGTTTAAAAACTGTTTTCAAGTAAAAAATGAAATATTCTTATGTAGTGTATATAAGGACAGATATCTGCAACATGGTAAGGCTCAGAACAATTTCATTTGAAGCCAACACCTTCACATTCTTAACATTAAATGTGGGGAGCTGAAGAGGTAAACAGAATTAAAATGGCACATTTAAATGGCTTAAATAATAGGAGATATTGACTGGATATCCCACAATAGATAAATAAAAATCATTAACAAAGGGGACAAAATCCATCTCCCAAATTCAGCTAAGGAAGATAAATTAGCAATATAAATTAGTTCCAACTGCAACACTGCTTTCTCATTAGGAACATAATTTCTCATAAGAGTGTTAATAGCTGAAGGATCTAAGCAGATGGACCAAAATTTCCACCTCATATAAGCCCTGAGAAATAGGATATTTGTTTTGTGGTTTTGATTGGCTAAGCTTATCAAGCAAGGAAACCCTCCTCGTCAGTACTATCTACTCATAATTTTCACAGAAGAAAAGAAAGTGCTCTGGAGTACAGACTTAAAGGCCTATCTTTATGGTCTCAGGTTTCTATTTAATTTAGATCTTTGCATTTTCATATTTCTGTAAGTTACTTTATTTTTATTTCATAGATCTGAGTTCGCCACATTAGAATGTAATTCTATGTATTCAGGACAGAAAGAGCTAGTTAGAAAGAATATGAGATTAAATCTTTGAATTTTCATATTTCATTTCTTATTTTAATTACAACAATAATATAAAGACATTCCTTTTTTCTCACAGAAAATATGAAAAAAAAAAAAAGAGTACATCTAGACTTTCTCAAAGAGAAGTGCTGTCAAGTAATTTACAGTGAAACTAAGACACATTCATTAACTTTTTAAGGGCTGCTGTGCAGACAAAAACTAATAAAAATACAGAACATAAAAAGCATAATTTAACAGTGAAATAGAACTCTTTAGAAAAGCTGAAAATGAAATGAGAACTGCTCCATAAGCAACATGAAAATATTGCATGATGATGGATAAAGATGACATTTACAAGGTTCGGTAATGCAAAATTGTGAAGTTTACAGGAAATTAATCTAATATGGTAGACATATCATTTCTCACAGGGGCTGGATCATAATTCAACTGTCTTCACCTGACAAGGTCAAAATTTACCACAGCATACACTAGAAAACTGTAAGTTGAAGAGGCTTCATCACATCTTAAATCAGTTCTGCATAATTTTGGATATAAAAATCTAATTCTTTGGCAACCAGAGGATTTATCCCTGCTATATGAAAAGAAAACTCTCCAAAACTTCTGATTAAAATATAATGAAGAGGGAAAAAAAAAAAAAAAAAAAAAAAAAAAAAAAAAAAAGTCCTATCTGCTTAAAATGCTTGTTCATAATTAATTTGAATTATCATTATCAGCAAGTGAATACATAGTTTCCTAGGAATGATAACACACAAAGTAAAACCAGCCATTTCTTTTAGCATATTAGTTTTATTACACAATCAAGTTTCGTTCTGTTTAAGATGAAAATGGTTTGATCAGTTTCGTAAATATAAAGCTGTTCTGTAGGATATAGATTTAAAAAGCAGTATATTATGCATAAATAAAACCATTTCCAAATTAATTCATGTAAATAGTCATTATTACTGTTGTGGATTACACACATTTATTTGTTCTTCCTTCTTGTGGCTAGACTTGCTGTCAAACTATTTCTACAGTTCTGCAATTATAAGAAGGATACTTTTTCGACTTCAGAGTTTTATATCACTGCTTTAAGATTTGTAAAAAGACACACAATAATAATATTCCATCTCCATATACTGTACATAGTAGAAGTTTAAGAAAAAATTAAGTACTTCTTTCACTGAAAACATGAAAGATCAAAAGTTGCATCTTTTTCATAGCTTTTAAAAATAATCAGTACAGCAGAAAATTGCACAGCAATGCATAGCATTGAATTTAGAAGAAATGTCATACAATTTTCCATTCTCTTAGGTTCTTATACAGTAATTATTAAATGTACAGAATCATATTAAGCATGCAAAAATCTATACAGACTCATCCTCATTAAATACTATAGGATTTCTTCATTAAAGAGGTAGTAAACTGGCATCTTATGAACCTGGATAGGTGCCTCTAGTTAGTTTAAACTGAATTAAAAGAGTTTGAGGTCTAGAGGAATCATTGCAGACATCAGTTCTGACTTGCAGCATAAGAAATGCTCTGTTACTTAATGAAGTAATTCCTGTATCAAGTGTTCTATTTCTGAACTAGTTGGGACCCAAGTCTTAACATCTACCTAAAGTATGCTAAATTATATATCCCAACACTAAAAATCCAAGTCCAGGTAACATATATTAGGCAGAAGAATAAAAGTTTTGCAGTAGCTCTAAACTGCAGTAATAGTAATAGATTTTATCGGTCTGTATATAACATATTGCTCAAAGTAATGCTGTTATGGTCTATTATCGGTATTTCATTCTCAATAATTTCTGCTGGGTGAAAAAATAACAACATAACTTGCCTTGTAATTTTCAGTACATTGGTTTGTCATTTTGTTGGGAGAAATATGGAGTCTAAACTGAATGGCAAAGTTCTTCCATCTATTTTATGACAAGACTCATGAACCTTCTAGTCTGCCATGGAGCAGTGAAAATTAGACAAGGAGAACCAACCAGTGCAAACACTCCATGAAAATCACCAAATCCTTTGAAACATTCACTAAATCAGTATGAAACATGATATCAGGGTTTGTGATGATGAGCTATCAAACAGATTCCTGGTCACATCAGCACTGCCTTCATTACTGAAGGCACACTGCAATGCCTTCATTACTGACTTTCTGAACTCAGGAGGCCATTCTGCTGGAGTTACATGCCATGCTTACTCAAACTTCCAGGGAATAAGCATTTTCATGATTAGTTACAAAGTTAAATTTTAACAGTGGGACATTGGTTTTCCCCCTCTAGAGTTATGATTACACTCTAGAAGGCTTCTAAGATTAATTGTCTAACCGCCTAAAAGTTTGATGCAATGAAATATTTGATGTACCAGTTATCATCCAGGTATCCAAGCATATCTAGCTTCACAAAGTTATTATTTTAGACAATGTACATTAAATCACAGAAGCATCTGAAGCAGTGTAGCAGGTAACAGCTGCACACACACACCCTTGGTCAAATCCTATCTGCTATCTTTTCTGCTGGGAATATAAACAAAAGAAAGAGGTACTCATTCACAGCTCTGCAAGGACTAACAGATCAGAGTATGCTCATCTTAATTGGAGGAGAAACATTTTCCCTGTGTTTTCCATCTCATGGGACAGAAAAGACAGTAATGATGCTAAAGGATATGGACAGGTTGACTCCTAACAATGTGTTTGGTAGATAGAAAGCAGGCAGACATGGAAGAGAGTTTCCTACTGTTATTCCTGAATATCATATTGTAGATATATGTAAAGAAACAGGGAAAATGCTACTAGCAGGAAAGTGGAATAAAATCAAAAACCTATTCAATAGCTTAAGTAGTAAGAGAATGAGACAATTAGCAGAAACACCCTAAGGTTCATCTGAATCAGGCCTTCAAAAATAGAAACAAACAAACAAAATAAAAACCACCAAACAACAACAAGAAGTCTTGGGTTTGAAGGAGAGAGTTTCTTTTTAGAAGTTAACTTCTCTGTTTCTTGATATTATGACATTTAAATAAATGTTTTATCTGTAAATAAAGGCATTTAATATAAGTCAAAGCTTTTCATTTTTAATATTCCAAGATAAACATGGTATCCTTCATATACTGAAATAATCTATCACAGTCTGTTGTCTCTCTGTGTAATAGAGGATGGCCTTGGTATATGGCCATTACACAGCTTATTAGAGATCATTCTTCTTACTACAAGAACAACCTTCATTTCCTCAAATATAATAATGTAGGTACCAAACATCAACAGCATTTTTGACTACCTCAATTAATTTTAGTTTTCTTAATACTGCCTGGGCAAACAAGTCCTGCATGTTCTTCGCACAGCCTGCAAGGTAAAATGAAACCTTGGCAAAAATCATTTTTCCAACTCCTTTTTAAGAGTAGTTCCTTGCAGAGCAGGTTAAGTTACTTCACTGTAGTTTTAGCTTTTGAAGCTCAAGACTGAAGTGTGACGATAAAATACAATACGGGGATATGCTGGGTGAATGTTGAGAGAGTGCCTCCAACTAGCCCAGAAGCATGTCTGCAGTCAGAGTGCATGTCTTTGATTGCCTTGTTGATGTTCTGATATTGATTTATATTGTTATAAAATAGACTTTAAAAGGCATCTTAAGAAATAGTTAAGTCAGTGATTTATGCCATACTATTATGCTTCAAAAGCAGTTCATAAAAAGCCAGCCATTTTAAAGACAGGTTGGTATGGATTTGCTACAAAACTGTATGATATCACAAAGTAACATCAATCTTGATGGTTTCTCTTTTTTCCTTATTTTGAGAGGGCAGTTTAGAGGTAAGGAACAGAGAAGTCATAAGCAAAGGTGCTTTTTCTGCTTTTTTCTGCTTTTTGACCATTCCTTATCAATTACATGTCATACTGTACTTGGGGTGGTCACAGCACAGTTTTTTTATTTAGCTCTTTTGAGTTTTACTGTTTGAGCACTGGTGTCTTAAAGTCTCTATAGGCTAAGTGTTTTTCATCTGCAAAAATTTCCTTTTAGTGATTTGGGAATCAAATCTAGAAAGGAGCCTCCTGCATTCTGATCTCTGTTCTCAGGACTGTTTTTGAATACTATCCAGCAAAATGTAAATGTACATTTCATAGAATTACAGAATAGTTTGACTTAGAAGGGACCCTAAAGACAATCTACTTACAACCCTCCTGCCATGGGAAGGCATGCCACCCACTAGATCAGGTTGCCCATGATCCCGTCCTACTTGTCCTTAAACAATTCCAGGGATGGAGCATCCACAACTTCTCTGGGCAACCTGTACCAGGGCCTCATCACCCTCTTAGTAAAGATTTTCTTCTTTTTACCTAATCTAAATCACACCTCTTTTAGTTTAAAGTTGTTCCCCCTTGTCCTATTACTATCAGCCTGTGTAAGAAGTTACACTCCATCTATGTTGTAAGCCCCCCTTAAATACTGGCCACAGTATTTAAGGCCACAATGAGGTCTCCCCAGAGCCTTCTCTTCTCTAGGCTGAACATCCCCAGTCCTCTCAGCCTGTTTTATAGGAAAGGTGCTCCAGCTCTCTGATCATCCTCATGGCCTTCCTCTGGACCTGCTCTAACAGGTCCTTGTCCTTCTTGTGTTGGAGCCCCAGACCTGGGTGCAGTGCTCCAGATGGGGCTTCACAAGAGCAGACTAAAGGTGGACAGTCATCTCCCTCAACCTGGTGGCCACTCCTCTGTCGATGCAGCCCAGGATGCAGTTGACCTTCTGAGTTGCAAGCACGCACTGCTGGCTCATGTTGAGCTTTTCATACACCAGAACCCCCAAGTCCTTCTCTTCAGGGCTGCACTCATTGAGTTCTCCCAGTCTGTACTTATTTAGGGATTAGAATCTAATTAGAATTAAAATTATTGCAATGGATTTTCAATAACACACATCTGATATTCAAACATATCTAGAAGTAGCTGATCAGGTTATTCGATTTTGTCAGCCCTTCACCTCTTTCTTACATCTTAGTCTAATTTTTGCACTTTGTTTCTACCCTAACAGTCATAACCACCACCTGTGATTAAAAGAAGCAGCAGATTAATAAAAAAATGCATGATCAATACTTTGCAATTTTTTCTTTTGAGACAAATATTCAGCAAACATGCAGACTGTACTGTTTGGTTTATATTACTGAAATTAGTTATTTATGTAGTCCATTACCAAGTTACATATTTATTCAACTTTACGGCAGTGTGCTGCATAAGCACATAGGTTTATAGCTGGCATAAATGTCTTGAACAAAAATTTGAAAGAATCAGAAAATGCACTAAAAAGAGAACAAAAATATTTTACTTGTGATACTAAAATATTATTTTATAATTATTTTAAATGAAATTCACCCATTAACAGACAGTTTTCACAAGGTGTCTGTTTAATATCCTGGTCATACTTTCTTTAAAGGAGTGCAAAGGAATGTGCAAAGATCTGTGGTTCACCAGTCCTGGTTGCTTAGCACCTGGGTGAAGTTCTCTAACGGCACCAACTGGTGACCTCAACAGCTTTTTTGGAAGCCAATCAGCACAATTTTACTGAAACATCATGTTTCAGTAATGTAGTTGCTGTTGACGGCAGCAGTTTGTTTCTAACATATCTCTAGCAACTCTTACAGTTGTAATATATTGATTCTGTGAGGTTTATTTTTATATTATTTTGTGCTAATATTTACTGTCATGTTCATAGCACAGCAAAATAGAAGCAAGATGTCACAAAGATATCAAATTTTTGAAGGCTCATGTTTCTTAAATAAATTACAATTTCTCGTATTACTAGCATGCATCTGTCTGTTGAAAAAATTGGTTTTCTTAACCTCTTTCTAAAAGTCTGGCTGTTATTTCATAGATTTACTACAAATTGGAACTGAATTGCATAAAATGAATAAGTTTAGTCAAATTAAATAAAATTATGTGTTAGGTAGTTTTCATACACTCTAAATATGGCAAACCTATTCCATATATACTAATTGTATTTATATAGAACCTGTTGTTACTTCATAAGTGAAAAGGTAGCATTAAGAGTAATAAATTGATACACCTTGCAGCAGCATATTAATAAAAATATTCTCAGAGTTCCAGAGGTTGCCTAACTTAAGAAAGACTTGCCAGTATAGCTTGTGCTCTACCTTTTCTGTAAGTAAAGTTGGCCACAGACTCGTGCAGTGTGGCTCTACACAAGTCTCATAGGGCTGACACAATGAGCCTGACACTACTTCCACAAACAGCTCAAGTGGTAAGTTCTGCCATGGCTCAGGAAACAGAGACTGCCCAAAACAAGAGAGAAGTGGTTGCAGAGAAATCTTCTGCCTGCCAAAGAAGTAATAAAAGATATTGGAGCTGTCATAGGCACACAGGTACATCATGGCTACTCCTTTTTGCCTCTGTTCATCCTATTGGAAAACCTATCCAACAGCAGAATTGATTTTGAAGTCAGGAAGTCCTGTTAAATCATGTAATATGACCTCTTCTAGCAATGCAGACAAAGATGTACATCCATCTATATTGAAGCCAACAATGTGGATGTAGCTGAAAGGTAATTTTCCATTCTGATTTTGTAAAGATATAGAATTAATCATTTCTCTTGATAGTTAGTTAAAAAGTTTTATCACCTTTCCCACGGGTTATTTGTGCCTGCTTCTAAATTGAGTGTAAGATCCAGGCAATATTCTTTTTATGTCTTTCTTTGCTGAACCATTTTTAATGTTATTTCACCAACCTAGAAATTTTCAAGAAGCAAATGTGTGCTCTTAGCCGATCAATTTCCAAGTCACTTCACTTTTTTCGCAGGTTGTAGTCAGTTTAAAAAAATGTTCTCCTGTTTTCCTTTACATCACTTTAGGTTATGTTTACTTTGAACTTTGTTCAGTTTGTTCCATGAAAGACATACTAGGAAAGTCATTTTGAAATAGACAAAAATCATTCCATAATTCAATAGAAAATTATGAGAAATAACACCTCTTCTATTTTAACATAAATCTAAGACTTGCCCCTGGCAAAAGGAAAGCCTAGCCTGCATACAGATTAATGGAAGACAGCAAAATTCTCAGGGTTTGCCCAAGCTGCAGATATAATCCTCAGAATTTCAAAATTTCAGATATAATCCTCAAAAATTCAGAACTTAATAATTAGTAAAGAAAAACTTCACTGGGCTGCTAATACCTTTCCTCAGTTTGCAAAAAGCTGTGCTCCACTGCCATGCTCCGTTGTAGGATGCACGGCCTTTGGGGACAGAAGAGCAGATAGCAATGTTTTCCAAATACAGCCAGCCAGTGATTTCAGGATAGTGAAACTACAGTCTGTACTTCTACTCAAGATATGGCATTCATATCCATGGGTAAGTTATAATACAATTTTCTCCTTAGAGAATATCTATCAATACTATGCTACATGAATAAATACTGCAAAAATATGCTTATATGCATTCATTTGAATAAAAACTATGAATCCATTTTGACACTGTTACAAAACTTTTCCATTTTTTAAAATATCTAAATAGATTCTTCTTTTTATTTTGTCAGAAAAAAAAAAAAAAGAGAGAGAGAGAAAGAGAGACATTGGTCTGTGCCTAGTTCACAGTTCTCTATGTGGCTAGTGGGAAACCTCATTTAACCTGTTATAAACAGAAGTAGAAGAAATAATAATATATTCACTGCAATCATGATACAAAGACACAGAACTTCAAAATAAAAATCAAAACAAATAGTTCATGAATAACCCATACGCTGATATGTTTGCCTATAAATCTTCAGCAAATAAATTCCAAAACAAACATATTTATACAATCAGAATATTTTTAGTGAATAATGTATGAAGAGAAACATGGTAAAATTTGCAAACGTTGTTCACTGCAAATAGCCCATCTCCCACATAGCATAGGAAACAGAACAAGGTAAGATGAGACAGAGAATAAGAAACAACTATTAGCTGCGAACTAGTAAAATGGCACCCAGTCATGGTTACCCCTCACTTCAAAGTTTGTGGGCACAGGCAAGCACTGAAAACATGCCCCCGTGAAGTTTTGGACACTATCTCACTCAGCAAAACATCTAGAAAAAATATCTGTAGGGAGAAGAAATTTAGATACTTATGACTTCTGCAAAGATAAGCACGTGAAAATGTCATCAGCTTTGACTGTCTTTTCACCAAAAACTGGTGGGCTGTATACTTCAACTAAGCCCCCTACCTTTTCAGCTCCTTTGCTTCGGCTACTTCATATTCATTCCTTTGCTTATTTCCCTGTGGTGGTTTTACCTTGCTGGGCAGCTGAACTCCACCAGAACTGCTACCTCAGTGGGTAGCCAAGGAAAAAGAAAGTATGCTGGGAAAAAAAAAAAAAAAAAAAAAGCAGAAGCACACAGTAAGAAAAATAAAACAAAAATAAATAAATAAAAATTACTTCCCGTCAATGAGTCATGGTTGGTCATGTCCCAGGAAGCAGGGCCTCAATATGCATAGCAGTTGTTTGGGAGAACAGACGTCTTCATAAAAAGAGACCCCCCCTCTCCCCCTTTCCCACCTTTTATTGCTGAGTGTGACACCATGTGGTATGGAATATCCTTCTGGTTGGTTTGGGTCAGCTGCCCCTGGGGATATTCCCTCCCCACCTCTTGCCCACCCTCAGACTATTTGGTCTAGAGGTGTCTGGAGGGTGTCTTGATGCATACTCCTCAGCAATAGACACTGCTCAACAATAGACAAAACACTGGTGTGATACAAATGCTGTTCTAGCTATCCATGCAGAGCATAGCGCTATATGGGCCGCTGCAGGGAAGGTTCACTCCGTCCCAGCCAGACCCATTACAACCTCCCCAGTTTCTCCTCTCTCCTTCACTTCTGTATTCTCTCTCTGCACTATTTACCAAATGTCCTCCTGATCATTTCATAACACAGGAAAAAAAAATAAAAATCTGCCTTTCATAGGTATTACGTACTATGTAATATTTTCTATATACATTGTTTGGATTTTTTTGTTATATTTTTCACATAGTGATAGGAAAATGGTACTAATCTTTTTTGATTTGTACCTATTGTTATAAATAAATGAAGTGTACTCATGAGTAAAGCTAATTTCTAGCTACAGTCTCTGAATTTTTTACTGTATTGTACTGGAATTACATTTGAAGTAATGAATTCTAAAGAGTATCCTTTTAGAGATGTGACATTTTTTTTAAAAAAATGCAAAAATTTGATCTCTGAAACCCTTAAGTGGGCATTCGGCTTGATCCTGCTCATTTCCTGTGGCTCCCAGACCCTGTGGATTCCACAGTACCAAGAAACACAAATACATAAATTCAAATCATAGCTTAAATGATAACTAATGATAGTAACTGCTAACATCAAATATGTGGTAATGGATGACAAAGTTTTGTTTCATCATCTGGACATACACCTTAGCAGCAACTTAGTGGGAAATCAGGAATTCCAGGTTCTCTGGGTGTTGATAAGCACTCTCCTTGTGCTCTGGCTAGGTACTTTTCTCAGATTAAAGAATTTAACTTTGGAGTCTATGTTTAGCTCTTGGCACATGTAATCAATATTACAGCACCAACTTAACAAGGAAGCATAATCATGAGTATATCCTGCTATTCTATAAACCTAGTTTCATTGCATCTCTCTACTGTGTAGAACACAATCTCAATCCTTCCCAGAACAGAGGGGAAAAAATGAAAAAAAAAAAAAAAAATAGAGATGACCAATTTTTTTACTAATCTAGGAATTGGGATTATGTCTAATGTGTTTGTGAACACTTACATCAATAAAATAAAATATTGTCAGAATTACATTTGCACGGGTTTGATTATTTTGGAGTTTTGCAATATTGTGAAGACTAGAATGATTTAGATTCTAAACAATCATTCAAAAAATAAGTTAGATAGCTGGTCAACTTTTAACTTTTTTTGTTCCAAATTATGTTGTATATATACTAGGATAATTAATAATTATTTATTGAACCATATCAATTACAGTTCAGTCACTGCATTTAGAAACAATATTGTTAATTATATACTGAAGAGAAATGAAGTGGAAAGGACACCGGAAGCTATGCCCAACTACAGAATATTAAAAACCATTGAAATTTATTATTATTAAACAAAAGGAACAGGAAGTTTCTTTATACATGATGAATTTCATCCTTGTGGAAAACATTTTATCCTAATTGTGTCTCAGTTTTTTGAAATAGTAAGATAGGGATTATAGCACTTACCTCAGTGAGCAACTTAATTTGGGGGGTGAGAAAGTTCTACGTAAATTGAAACACTGCAAGGATTTTTCAAGTAAATTACATCATTTATGAAGAACTTTTTAACTTGCAGTAAACTCATTACAATGATTCTTTATAAATATATAATATCTTCTCTAAAAGTCTCAATACATGGTTATGGTTTTTCAATATTACAGCCAGACTGTAAGTAATAATGAGAAGTTAGCCCAGTCTTCACAGATGTTACAGCATATCACAGTCCTTTGGAAAGACAGGATGCTTTGTCTATGACACTGCTTGTGTGGTTCACAGTTCCGGTCTAGGTGACAAGCTTTGATGTCACAGAGAGTATTTGCTGACACCAACAGTCGATCTGTGTCTTATGAAGAAGATGCTGCTGCACAATTTTCTTGAGAATATCTTTTCAATTTGTCATTTGCATACCTCTCAGCCACTTGCTAAATGTAACTGATTATATAAAAATAGCCCCTGGCAGTTTTAACAGGTGCTTTCAATAATCTGACCAAGCTAACTTTGTGAGGTAATGCTACTCCAAGTGTTGCAAGCATTTGGTGGCTGAGGACACTCAACCTTCTATTACTCTTGATCAGATAATCAACTGCACCACAATCAGGCAAATAACTGACACTGAGCTATGAAAAGGCATTCAAAAAGACAATATCAAGGATATGATAACATTTGATTCATTGTAATCCCATCATTTTGCTCTAGTTATCCTTTTGAAATATTTGGCCTGGTAATGTGTAGTTAGCTCTGTCTGGTGTTTTATTAAAACTAGTTTTCCTGACATCACTGTGACTCTCCTGGACGAATTTGCCACTAACTGGAATGGCTTAATTGTTGAAATCATGGTAGAACAAGTTTTTGACCTTATAGGCACACATCAGCGAGTACCTTTGTTTTTTGAAATACAGCACCTGTATTTCATTTTAGAGCTTGTACAATAAATTGCATAAATTGCATTGAAGTGAGATCTGTGAAGTATTTCAATTGCAAAGTCCTACTACAGGAGTATCATAATGACAAGGCTCATAATCAAGAGTTAGTGTTTTTAAGATCTTGTGTCTCTGTCAAGACATGTTACATCTTGAAAAGCTTGAGTTCTTACTGATGCTGAGTAGGTCTTTTGGTCAGCCACAGAACACTGATGGGATGTAAAATAAAAGTCTTTAAGTGTCCTTTATCCTACCTTCCCAGGGGTTGATGAACAACACTAACTTTGGTAGAGCTGCCCTACCATTCTGAAAGATCTACTTTTGACCCAGAAGGAACAGCAGGCAACCAGAAGTTACAGTAATTGAAAATGATAAGCTTGCACTCAAAGAAATGCATGATTTATGGGGAGAAATTGTCTTTTGGCAGGGATTATAGCAGAGAGTTGAAAATGATGCTAGATTTAGATAACCATCTGACTGTGGGTGATAAACATGTTTGGGCTTGCTGTCAAAGCTTTCCTTCTCCTTATCTAACTTTTTTTAAAAACAAAAAATACAGCCAAGTAGCCCATTGTAACTGGTTAGTTGACTTGAGGAGCTACATACAAACTTTCTCTAATCCCAGGATCTTTAGAGCAAGAACATTTTTGCTTCAGTTTTAAAGAAGAGAAAGGAAATACATTTATGACAAACGACTTGCCCAAGGTCAGCTGTGCAGAGACAGACCACACAGATCAGGTCCCCTGCTGCCTAGTTTGATGCCTATCCTCTGTAAACAGCCTAAGTTCATATTGGTCTTTTGGCTGCTGTTCAACAATGCAAACTCATCACATTTGTTTTCTGGTAGCACTGCCAGGTTTTCATCATCTGTTTTTTTTCTTCCTTCTTTTGAATACATTTTTCCACAGGCATGCTATCTTGTGGTTTGCATGTGCGTGTGTGTTTATTTTTCTTCCCCTCAAAAGTGAATCTGACTCTGATGTTTTCTAAGTGTTTTCTTATAGTAACAATGCAAACCTCTAATGATGCAAATGTTTGCTAATAGTTGGCAATTCAAATATTAAAACACTTAAAATTATTGATACTATGTTTCCTGCCATTATAACCTGCCTAAGAAAACAAATTTTTTCTCCTCTTAAATTGTTGTAGTCTATACCTGCTTTTGATTAAGTAATTGCTTTTCACTGCATACAGTTTGTTCAGATGCTATTTCAGAGAAATGCAGGAATCCACAGGGATGAAAGGTCATTAATAGTTATCTTTGCACTTATGTTTCTTAGGATGTACATATTTACATTCAGATTTGCCCCAGGCCTAGATAATCATCTCAAAAGCACTCCTTAGTCTTTCTATTTTAAAATGAGGACAAGTTGATATGTATTTTACCTACCCTTCTTTCTTTTTGTCAACATTAATATTCCTGTTACCTTGGCTTTTTGTACAACGCCTTTCCTAAGTGATAATCAGGTAATCTAAGTCATCATTTTATCAAGACACAAAGATACATCATCTTATTGCCATGATATTTACAGTAAGATCACTTGGCTCCCAGTGTGAGGCACAGACATTTACGAGACATCCACATAAAATGATTAAATGCCTGAAGGTTTGTATTTACTATGGAAGCACTTTTATGGAGAACGCTTTTCAGAAAAGCACAACAGAAAACTCTTTTGTTCACCGATGCTTATTTATGTGTTTGGCATCTGTTCTTTATTGTTTAAGTGACCTGGGTGCTTTCTCAAGGTACTTTCCCAGTATCTTAGTAGAGAAAAATTACATACCGTATGTAAAACAGTTTTCAAACATGACTGATAACACTCAGTTTCGATTTCGGTAGTAAACAGTCATAAATCTTGCATTCTGAACTGCAGCTCCAACAGCTTCAGAAATTTCCAAAAAGCACCATCCACCCAGAAGTATGCTCGTGTGGTCACATGACAATAATATTTAAGCCATGGGGTTGGGTTTTCTCCGTCAAAGTTCTGCTGCACTTCACCCCATCTCAAGGATCCAGAAACAGCTGCACAACTTAAACTCCACCACAGAGTTACTGCATGGTCATTAAGAAATGCTGTTTAGCCCCAAATGGCAAACAAAAAAATTGGAAGACTTCCCCATCTGATTACCAGTTACTGTATTAAAATAGTCCATAATCTATAAGGGAGAATTTATATAGTACAAAGTGAATGAATGTTTTATAAATGGTAATGATGGGCAATAAGGAAAATAAGACATGATATATATCTTCAAAATTGATTTGCAGGTGTCAGATGATTGAAATGAGGTAGAAAGCAGAAAAAAAAAATATGACAACGAACTCAGTTATGAATTTCTATGACAAAGCAGACCGTGATCCTTGTGGGTTCCTCCAACTCAGGATATTCTATGATTCTATGATATATATTGCTAAAAAGCCCAGGGCTTTTGTTAAAAGCACATGGCTATGAAGATGATTAGAGGACTGGAGCACCTGCCATACGAGGACAGGCTGAGAGAACTAGGCCTGTTTAGCCTGGAAAAGAGAAGACTGAGGGAAGACCTCATCAATGTATATAAATATCTGAGGGGAAGGTGTCGAGAGGATGGAGCCAATCTCTTTTTGGTTGTGCCATCTTCTTGACACCCTCCCCTCAGTCTTCTGAGGGAAAAAATCTTGTCCAGTAATACTATGTCCCTCTTGTACTGGGGAGCCCAGAACTGGACACAGTACTCCAGATGTGGCCTCAACAGGGCTGAGCAGAGGGGAAGGATTGCCTCCCTTGCTGGCAACACTCTTCCGAATGCACCCCAGGATACCTACCTACCTAGATATATTGCTTTCTTGGCCACAAGGGCACATTGCTAACTCATGGTCACCAGGATTCCCAGGTCCCTCCCAGATCACCCCCTCCCAGCCTGTACTGGTGCTTGGGGTTATTTCTCCATGCATGCAGGACCCTGCACTTGGACCTTATAGCGTATGAAGGACATATAAAAAAATGCTGATGCTTGAAAAAGAAAATACATTTCTTGTCAACAATGACTACCACCCTAATTGCATTATAACAAGTGCTGTGTAACATCGTTTAATATCCTTCTTTCTTGAATTTGCCTGGAGGCTTTTGTCTCTAGTGTTGAAAAGAAAAGCACCACTACCAAATGTGATGCATTTTCAGAAAGGATAAGTGTTGAAACACCTGCTTGTAATTAAGTCCTAGGAACTTAAAATACCTGTTCATACAAACTGTTTTTCCTTTCTCACCCCAACTTGGCAGTAAAGGTGAGATGAGAAATGGAAATACAGAGATGATCTTTAAATGAGAAATAGAATACAGCAGTAATGGGCTTGCACCACAAATCTTCCCTTCCGGTGGATGTTGATTTGGGAATTTTTCTGCAACAAAACAGTAAAATTCAGCAAATGGGTCTTCTTTTGTAACTTCTTCCCTGGGGCAATTTAGGCCAGCCTGAGCTGAATTTCTCTTGGTGGATTTTAATTATATCCTTCCTACTCTAATAGAGAAAATCCTACCTAGATATATTGCTTTTCAGACATAGAATAATGGAGTCTAAAATAGAATAATTTAGACCATGTGTAAATAACCATTAATATTTTATTAACATAAACCATTTTAATACTTTGCAAGTATAATTCAATGTTTTAGAATGCATCCTAGCAATAGAACAATATAAAGGCTAAAAATTGTTTCTACACAAGGTGTGAGCTTCTTTCTATTTTGCATGGGAAAAAAAAATCTATACAAACTGACTGTTCTTAATTAAGGAAAATATGGAATATTGGAAGAATTAATCTCTTACCTACAGAAAAATATCTTCAGAATAGTCACAAAATTAAGCCTTCAACTTGACAATGATACTGTAGCATATACTCTTTTAAATGTGGGGAAGACTAGTAGTCACTTCGCCTCAAAATTTTATTATGTGCTGTGAAGTGGGACAACCACACCATTAAGTTTCACTTATTTAAGTAGTGCTGAAACGAAAATGTGCTATTTATTTCTGTGCAAGTTTGAAAACCTCTGTGAACTACAGATTAAATCTACAAATTATTTTATTTTATTTTATTTTATTTTATTTTATTTTATTTTATTTTATTTTATTTTATTCTTCATAGTCCACTTAAGAGAGGAAACTTATAATAATACACTTAAATTTTATCAATCAGTTACATTATGTGGCTAATTGCATATCTTGATCCTTATAGTTATGTACAGTAGATAGAGTGCTTAATGATGATGAAGCATATTAAATAATTGTTTTAATGTCTCACTGTAATTTCTCTGTTGCCTTGCTTTAAAGTAACGGTAATATAAAGAATATTTTGTCTTAGAGTAGTAAGAAAGTTAATGTTGTTTCTATTTTCACTGTACTTCAGAAAAGCAATCTGGAATTTGGAAGAGTTATATTTCAAAACTCCTTTCAAATGTAAATTGACGAACATGTTTTTTATGTTTGTTTTTTTTTCTTCTTTTATTCTTTTTTTTTTTCCTGATTTCCAAAAGATCTTTGAAAATTATCACCACTGTTGGTATTTTATGGGATTTATAGATCAGTTAGGTATTTTATGTTGGACTAGGCTTTTATGTAAATCCAGAGTCATTGCACTTTAAAAAACAACAACAATTAATCAACCAACCAACCAAAAAAATAGAATGATTGACAGACCTACTTGGAATCAGAAGACATAATCCAAAATTATGTTTATGGTTACACCAACAGTAAAACAAAGGCATTAATGTTTGGCCTAGGTTGTAAAGTATTTTCAGATTTACAAATGATAGGGATCATGATTAGCCCTGATTTTCAGAGGTCCCCAAACTACAGTAACTGTAACTGTATAAGCAGGTGGACTGTAGTCCTTTCTATAGGAGCAGACCCTTGCAGAGTTTGGTAAACATTAATGCATTTCTGAATTCAACTGAGTTTTCAAATAGTACTCTGTGGGACATGATGGCATGATCTGGTTATTTCTGAGCAATAGAAATAAGGTATTAACACATCATAAAGCATTTTTGTCTGCTGCTTGCTGAAAAAGCTAATTTCACTTCCTATCTGCTTCAAAGGAACAATTCGTCCAATTTCAACAAGGCATTCACCTAGCTTTTAGCCAGAAAAACCAAGCTTCTGAACAAGCTGTCATAAATCTAAGCCATACATCTTGATTAAATGGTAAATCACTGTTTGTGCACTCCTTCATCCTGACTCTATGTGAAGGTAGATTTTAATATGTTTATATTCTAAGCTTCAAATTATATTTTCAAGCTTAGAGGAAATATTTGTGTTCAACTGATTATATTTCCTAAAAGGCTAGAAAAATTCAAGGAGCAAAGAGTAATAGTATCATCTCTTGTGGCCTCAAAGTACCAGAAAGAGCCTTGAACTCCTTTTCTATTCTCCTGTTTTCCTTGCAATAACTGTTACTGCTTAATAAGCAATCTCCCACTTTTTATCTTCTTTTATGCTTTCAATCTCCATGGCATCTAAACAATTCTCAGCCATGAATAAATGTCTCCTCTCTGCAGGGGGAAATATTATCATTCCATTACACACAGATGAGGCAACCAAAGCACAGACGTGAAATAAATTGCAGAAGGTATACGGCAGAATATAGAATAAACTTACATTTATGTTCTAGATATATCAAAAGTTACAGGCATATTTCAGATATTTGTATTTCTTCAAATATTTTATATTTGAAGTTACAAATATTTTATATTTGAAGAAATACAACTGTGCTATGTAAAACATTGTATGAGATCTCCAGCAAAATCCTTTCCTTAAAACCTATGAACTTTTGATTCTGTTATCTTAACAAGAAATTTATTTTTCCTAGAGAAAACAAAACCAAACACACACACACATACACACACACACACATATATATATATATAAACTAGAAAGTTTAATGAAAATCCCTCTGCACATTGAAAAGTTATGTGTTTGAAAAATATCATCAAATATACCAATCTAAGATTGCCAGGTAATTTTGAGAGCAGAGGAAGGAAATTTTTCTTTAAAATCTCTGCTTCCCAATGCTAACTTATTTATTGATAGTGTCCATTCAAGACTCATTTAGCCAAGGCCCAGTTCTTTGCTGAAATTCTTTTACTAGCTTTTGGAGTTTCCAGCCAGGATTTGCCCCCAGTAAACCCATGCCCTAAGATAAAGAGATCATGCTGCAGCCATAACCAATAGCTTTACCATCACCTAGCAACTATGGTACAGATACATGTATTTTATACCCACAGCAGCACAGAGCTCCTCAGAGGCTGAACGAATACTTCCTTATGCTTAACACTTGCTCATTACAATACTATTGACAGCTTACATTTTGTTAATATTGTTTTTCTGTGGCTGGAAAAAGAAATTCTAAAGAATATTTAAGAGGACCCAGCATGAGTGGATTTAATCAGTTATTACCATGCAGAATCATAATCAGTTCCAACAAAGAGTCTGGATGAGGACTGCTTAACTCTGTGACCATAAACTGTAACCTGCCATCCTGTTTATTACTTTCATTAAAGAAATGCAATGACATTTTGGTCTTTTTCATGGCTTGCTATGTCAGCCTGTAGTTATTTCTAAGATGTCCTTACTGGGAAGAAGAAGATATGCATGGATTGAGGGACTCTATTTTTAACCAAATTGATTTTGTAACCAAAATATTGTAAAAATGCATACTTTGAATAAAAGTGAAATACTTGTCATATTTTACTGAAAACAGACTTCTCTTTTCAATAGATTAGATCTGTAAATTAGTGTTATCAAAATGTCTCAATTACAAGTTCTGCATAAAAATATAACCAAGAGAAATTTGTCTAGTAATGATCAAGAAAGAAAATCAGTCTTTTGGAAGATGTCGGCTTTTAGAGGAAAACAGATATATGAGGTAGTAAGCACAATATACTTTGGAAAAGCTTGCTTAATACTGCTGCTTCCCAAACACACATTTTCATCAGGCTGTGCTCTTACACAGACTCTAAACAAAGGCAGAGCATCTGTTCACTAAAAGTGAGAAAAAGTATCTGGATTAAATACATTTATTTCAACTGACAATAACTGTTCCTTAGAGAGAAGGATACAAGCATTGATTTGCTGAAGTCCTTTGAATACAGATGGTGAAATGTACTCTGGCTTGTCATATGTAGTGACATCTCGTTATTGTATAAAGTTGCTACACAGACATCTGTAAAACTTGTAAAATGTAATGGAAGATAATTTCCCTACTTCTGCATTTGAATTAGTACTGAACCCATTTAAAAGATAGAGAAAATGTAAAAAACAAGTCATATCTTCAGCAGAGTGACGCCATATTTTAAACTGAAGAAAATGCCACTACATTTGCAGATGCATTGTGATCACTGGCATATATAAAAATTAAGATAGACTGGGAAAATATGATAAAATCATATTTTGTTTTCAAATAGAAGTGTGCAACTGCAATGGAAATTGAAAATAAAAGTATAGGGATGTGTGGGCATAAATTTAGCTCTGTAGCGCTAACAAAATATATAGATCAAAGTTACAGATTTGTGGTATATGAATATGTAATAAATATCCCATTGTAGTCTCCAGTTTCACTGAAGCAAGCTTAAATGCCATTCCTCTTGCTTCATTCCCAAAGGCATCAGGAGACAAAAAGGAGATGCAAGAGTAAAAATGTCAGGAGGAAAACTGAAAATCTAAATGCGTTTAATTTCAGGGAGCCACCTTTATCTCTTATGGCCAAATTATCACTATAAGGTCATAGACTTGGATGCCATAAATTTGTGTAAGTCTCTGAACTTAGAAGGGAGAATTAATTTACACCACTGAGAGTCTGGCTTTCAGTCATTAAAATGCCCAAAGCCAGAGTTAAGTGGTGAAGCTTAAAGCTCTTTATAGATAGATGGAGTTATTTTATAATCCAGGAATTTATATTGTTTCAGTTTGTCTCTTGTTAGGAAATAAGACATCAGAGAGCTGATTTACAGAAATCATACCAGTGGTGATTTAAAGCAAACAAATTTACTAAAAACACTGCTCATCTGGAGAAAAGGAAACTTAAAACCACAGAAGGAAAATATACATCTCTAGGCCATATCTTTCATGCTTGAAAATTTCCTTCACATGCAAATATAAATAAATGGATCTGAGAGCACTCTAAGATGAATAATATTATATATGATATGGTCTTGCCAGATTCCAATTTACTTTTGTAAACTTAAAAATAAACTCCTCGCAAGGTTAAAGCACATTTTTTCCTTTATGGTGCCAAATCTAATATTTTGCCCACTTGATGATACTACTGCAAATTCCTAACTATATTCTTATTATTTTTGCACAACACACCATTTTTTGTTTTGATTATGGAAATAATGATACTCTTTACCACACTAAGCACAGAATTCTCCTTTGTTATTGCTCTGAAGGCTTTTCAAATCACAAGAAAAACAACAACAAAAAACTATTTCAAATACTAGCAGTATTTTTTTTTTGCATTATGCAAATAACCTTCAACATTCCTGAGGGAGTTAAATAATAAAATAAAACAAATACTTATAAAAATCCTGCATTTGCATGGTAACTGTCACACTATAGTGGAGCAAAATTCATTCCCTATATATGTTGCTTTAAAGAATTCAGTCCAAATGCTGGCCCAGAAGATCCAGCTGTAAATTTCCTATTGTGGTTATGACACGGATATGTTTCATCCCTGTAAAAATGGTCTTAATTTCCCAAATGACAGAAAGGGACTGTGAGCATGTTTAGTCCTATAACCCAGTGATTTATAGCTATAAGCCACCAAAGTCTGTTTAGAAATGTACTTATTAGATACATAGGAAAAGTATTCTGTATTCCCAGGCCATTTGGTTTACATCACAGTAAATATCTAGAAAAGAGCAGATAGATAGATAGGCAGACAGATAGGTTAGATAGATGATAGATAGATAGATTCTACCCTAACTTCTTTTCTTGTTTAAAGAAAACCTTATAGCTGGAAGTTCCTATTTCCATGAAGGGGGACTCAGTTCTAATAACTGTCAGAATTTTCTCATGATGCAGAGCACACTGAGGATGTCACATTTTTTGCTTCATATCAGAGTCCCGGAAGAAATACAGACAAGAAAATAGCATGATAACATTTAAATCATGCAAACTAAAGATAGTTAAAATCACAAGAACATGGCAGATTAGCTAGATAGCTAGGATTTAAACTTTTACCACAGCAGAGAACACAGTTAACCGTTTTAACAGTCACAAGTTGATATTTAATGAAAACACAAACAGTGTCTATGAGAAATCTTTGCTGATGAGTTATGAGCAGGGAAGTTTATGCCTGCATATAAGCACCAGAAATGATTAGAATAATTTTAAAAATAAGTTTTCATTTAAAATTTAGAGGAAAGCAAAAGGATTAAGAAGAAACACTTTCCTTTGGAAAGGTTTGAACATTTGTTTTTTTTTCTTTCTCTGTGAGAAAGTATTGTTTTGGACACCTAGCATCTAGGGCATGATATTTAACATTAATTCAGTTTCTGATAAACCTTCTCTAGAAGAGTTTATACTGTCACACAGCTCTCAGATGATCATACAATCAATGCTTACCATAAATAGATTTTAGTCTTAGGGTTCTTTGCTGTATGGTGTTGTTTGTTTGTTTATTGGTTGGTTGGTTTTGTTTGTTTGCTTGTTTTGATGAGTCCACTGGTCTTCAAGTTTCTGGTGGGATAAGATGTTTCATATGTTCAGAGAAAGTTTGAGTGCCTTCATTGGAACCAAAGGAAAAGAATAGAAGGGAGAATTCTTTTACAAAAGAATTTGTAAAGAATATAGGTCTTGTTTCACTGATCAAACCCACTTAAAAAAAGGCAGGAAATCTGCTGCAACTGTAAAATGGCACCTAAATTTAAAGCAATTATAAAGCAATGAGGAATTATCTCATCAAAGGCATCAATAATTAAAGAAAATGGTCTGCTTACTTGGGTCCACTTCCCAACAAAAATTCCTGTTGATAAAGATTCCCTTAGGTATGCAATTTTGTTAACTAAAATTGCTCTTCTTAATAGACAAATAGACAGTTCCTCCATCACCATCATGTGATTTGAAACAAACAAACAAACAAACAAACAAAACAAAAAAACCCTGCTATTATTGTTCATGTCATCCAGAGTATCAGAGGTACATAACCAGAAGTATCTTCTGGTTACAAGGAAGATTTGCTTGGAATAATATTATATGATCCCATTCATATTATTATATGAATTTTCCTGGCTGAGTAAATTAAACAAGACCATCTTGTTTGATAGTGCCACAGATGTGCAAGGAAAAAGAAATGCCTCCAATAAAATACTTTATGGAGCTACTGTATGTTCCTGCCCTCCAGTCATGTTTCATATTAAGTCTTGCATTGAAAGAGAGGTCTTGTTATGCACAGTGTATAGTCTGCTCAGTCACAGAGACAGCAGTGACTTCTTTCTGAATCTTGTCTAGAAGTCAGAAACATCAGAGTCTGACTGAAGATGCTCGGATATCCATACCCTCCCCAAATCCAGTGTAAAACATATGAAATGATAGCAATTTAGAAAAAGAAAGTGAAGTTAAGCTAGAAAGTAGAAATTAGAGATGACTGAAAGAATCACATTTTTGAGAAATTCTTTACAAGGTGTCCCTTTAAATGTTTGCTATACATCCTAGCAAAATAATAATAATAAATTATTATAATAATGAAATGTAGACATAAAGATGTAAAATAAAATATTTATTTTCACACTGCTTGGTCATTTATGTGGTCTATATCTCTACATATGCAAGTGCACATGAAGGAAAATCGGTGTCTCAATGACAGTTTGACCTAAAATTGTGTAAAAATACCATTCTGCCCACTGAGAGTCAGCTGTCATATTACCAAAGACATTGCAGTAGCTTTGTGAAGAGATATTACATGTGAGAACACAAATTTGTTCCATTGCAAAGTCAAACAGAAAATAAAAATTTGGTCAAAAAATATACTTTACTTTTCAGTAAAAATATAGTCAAAATTGATGTTTCATTTTTCACTGAAGAAAAATTGCCACTCCCAAACTGGTTTATTTTACATTTATTGTTATAACCAATTTCCATTCCTTTCTTTTTCTCTCCTCACCAGTTCAAGCTTGAGACTTATGATTCTTCCTGGAGATCTGATATTTCCCAAGCACTCCCTCATTTCCTCCCTCCCATAACCTCAGCAGAAAATCCTACTGCATCCTGACAACAGCTTTTTACCTGTAGCAGTTGCCATAACAGATCTCCATAACAGTACCTTTTCAAAGCCAGAGGCTAAACTAAGTCAACCTCTGACTTGGATTACCTTTTCCCTGGGGAAAAGTTTAAAATTAAGGTAAAAAAAAAGATAACAGA